>NC_066581.1:357414083-358014083 GCF_024323335.1 Lathyrus oleraceus | reverse complement strand
TTGTGCTTTATTATTTTCATAGTTTCATTATCATAACATAGATTTGTTGTCTTTTAATTTCATCATTCATTCAAAACCATTTTTAAACTATAAAAATCATATTTTCTCGATTTAATATCGAGTCCATTTTTCCACACCCTTGTAAGTCGATTGCTTTTTAAGCATCGTCATCAACCTCACATAGCTTACTCTTGGGCTTTCTTACAATGAGCCGGTTCTCTTGCACTTACACTCATATTTCGCATCATTTGTTGTTTGGGCCTGATCTAATTATTTCATGATTTTGAATCCCCATTTGACAAAATGTACCCCACTTCCCCAATGTGTATATAATTTTGTATTGTTTTACTTCTCTATTTCGTTTTAGATACTAACACAAGAGTAAAATCCACCATTTCTAGAAAAATACAAAAAAAATATGACTCGATCCAACGTCGAGTATTTTCTCAATAAACAAATCAATTCATTTCGCCCTCCTATTCTATTCCTTTTCTTTCAAACTTTCATCAAATGCTTGATTCAACGTCAAGCCATTTTCTCTAATAAAAACTCAAAAAATATTAATTCATAAGTCAAGACTTTTTCAATAAAGATGGAAGTGGAACGTGGTGTATACCACGCACTCCTGAGACTAGGATTCGAGATGTATATCTCGCCAATCCTAGCTCTCGCCATCATCCAATTTACCCACTTTGCTCTATCAAACACTCATTCAAATCTTTCTCAAACGTCCATCAATACTTGATCTAGGTCAAGTCATTTTCACAACAAAAACTCAAAATACCTAATTCTTATTTAACACTTTTTCAATAAAGGCGGAAATGGAACATGGTGTATACCATGCACTCCTGAGACTAGGATTCGAGATGTATATCTCGCCAATCTTAGCTCTCGCCATCGTCTGAAATTGTCAATGCGGTTTCTTCAAACCCTTTCTCAATCAAACCTAAAAATACTTAATCTCTATTAAACACTTTTGTAAATAAAGATGGAAATGGAACATGGTGTATACCATGCACTCCTGAGGCTAGGATTCGAGATGTATATCTCGCCAATCCTGGTTCTCGCCATCACTCAAAGCACATCCAACCAATCAAACGCTTTTTCTCGCCGCCGTGCGACCAATCAAAAACATTTTAAAAAGAAAGATGTATTGTCATAAGAGATACAAAATAATGTTTCGTCCATGATTGTCGAGTAGAGATAAATGACGCTTTTCTGAATGTAGATTTGCAAATCCTAACACCTAAGTACATATTGCATCACAACTCTAGGGCAGAGCTTCCCCATTTTCTTTTAGACCTTCCGTGCGTCTCCGATCTTGTGGCATGTAGTCCGTTCTATTGCAAAGAGGTAACTGCCTAAGACTCGATTCAGCGAGCTGCGACACCTACTGCTAGGACGTGAACACATTGCCCACTCTCCTTTGACACAACTGATGTCCTCCTTTGTAAACCCATGTTCAGATGGCAATCCCTATGTAGCCGAACTACGGCAACTCTGATTCTCATGTTCAGATGAGATACGTAGGCACAAGATGCGATGTCTTGCCGAGTTTGACTAACAACTAACAACTAATCCTTGTTCGCTTTCGCCCTCGTTGCGATTCTTTTCTCTCGCCCCCGTTGCGATTGAAACTTTTCCCTTTCTCTTGCCCTAGTTGCAATCGAGACCTTTGTTCCCGTAGTTAGCTGAACTACGTTTTGCTCTGATTCTCATTCCCGATGAGATACGTAGGCATAAGACGCGACGTCTTAGCGAGCACACTCCTCTTTAACCCATAGGTAGCCGAGCTACGAAGACTCTGATTCTCATATTCAGATGAGATACGTATGCAATGGATGCGATATCTGTGCGAGTCATTTTTCTCTTGACCCTTTTAGTAAATAGTACATTAGATAAACACACACCCTTTAGACAAGAACAACAAGAGTGGATCCCGTAGAGTACTACGGATGCGTAGGGGTGCTAATACCTTCCCTTCGCATAACCGACTCCCGAACCCAAGATTTGGTTGCGAGACCTTGTCTTTTCCTTTCCTTTCTCCAGGTTTACTTCGAGCGTTTCCTTTCCCTCCTTTGGGATAAATAACGCACGGTGGCGACTCTTCTGTCATTTTCTTTCGCCGGTTGCTTTTTTCGCACCCTCTGTATTTTTCAGGTTGCGACAGACACCAATTGTCACTATAACCTTGTTTAATTTCTTCTTCTTCTTCTTAGATTTCTTCTGGGTGGTTGGTACTTGGTGATAATTTAGCAAGTGTACTAATTGAATCGAAGTAATAAAAATTTAAGTTCGTATCCACATAAATTGAGTTATTTTGTTAGGGCAAATTGCATGCCATTGAAAAAAAATACTTATGGGTTTGCTTGAGAGTTATAATAAAAATAACTAAAACGTTAGAAAAATATCAAATGGAGAATACGACAAAGTCTTATTCGAATCCCCTAATTTCACTATTGATGATTGAGCTTATTTGACTAAAGTTGATTTTACAAAAATTACAATGAATTAACTAGGCCATTTTATCAAATTCCTTGGTGTATAATGTAATACCCCATATTTTCGTTTATTTTTTTAAATTAAGTTTAAAGTGATTTTTATTATTTTATTTTGGTGTTAGAGGAGCTTATGTGATTTATTTGGCAATTGTGAGAATTAAATAGATTGTTATAATTTAATTATTAAAGAAAATGAGAAAATATGAGACATGGGAGAAAAGTAGTATTTTTATGAAATATAGTGATAACTAAATTAAATAGAAATATTAGGTTTTTATTTAATTTAAATAGAAAAGTTTGGGGAATAGAAGGGGAGAGAACAGTAGTACGTGAAAAGAGGCCAAAGAGTGGAAAAGTCCCAGGAGAGCAAAGGTTAGAGAAATCCATAGACAAAGTTTGGATTTTTCTGGAAAATTGAGGTAGGGAAAATTACTCATCTTTTGGTGTAATATGCACGAAGAGTTGAGAGGGATCCTCACCCCCTTCTTTGTTTTCTCTTATGTTTTCTCCACTGTTGAGTTTGGTGTGTTTGAAAAAGATTTGTGTAATACAAATTTAAATTGATGTGATAAATAGAAAATCGTGCCCTGATTTTACTACTGAAATTTGTGTGAAAATTGTATGAGGAATCTGGATGTTAATGTTCATATTGATATGTGTTTATATGATGAATATGGTGTGGATTTTATGATAAATTGAGGGAATAATGATTAATATGTGGGTTATTCTTGAAATAAACATTGGATAATTATGAGTAATAGTTTTCTATGCGATTTGGATGTTTTGGAATCAAATTCAGAGCTTTGGGAGAGCTTCAATCGTGAAAATCGGTGATTTTGAGTTCTATACAACTGCGACGGCCGTCAAGGATTCGAACTCTCGTGCCTACGTATTCTCATAGTGCAATGAGAAAATCAGAGCTTCGTAGTTCATGGTAGAAAATAAGTGTGTGTTGGTTATTTTTAGGGAATATTTATAATCGTATCCTAGAAGTATGTAGACGTTAGCTGATTTTGATCCTTAGTTGGATGGTCAAAGCTTTTAGTCTGACTACTAAGAAACGAATTATAACAGTTCTTTTACGAAAAGAAAGAAAATTATTTTGAAAAGGTTTGAGTGATAAAAGAAAAAAGAAATAGTTGATTGACTTGAATTAAAAAAAGAATTGCTTAAAATAGGGAAAGTGTTTGAATTAAAAAAGTGTTGCTTGCCTAAGCATGAGACTAACATGACAAATATAAATGAGGAAGTATGTCTAAGCATGGGACAAACAAGACAAACATGAAATAAGAGGTTTTCCTAAGCATGAGACTAATAAGGCAATCATGTATGGATAGTGAAGGTGTGAAAAATACAAAAAATTGGGGTTTGAATTAGGTTTTAAAAACAAAAGCTTTTTACCAAGTCAAGAACACCATTTAAATGTTAATAATAAAGAGATAAAAATACAAGTATTTTTATCCTAGTTCGCTTGAAACTCAAAGTTACTCCAGTCCACCCGTCAAGGTGATTTTGCCTTATACACAAGAACTTAATCCACTATAATCAAATGGTTATAATAATCACAAAGAATAACCTTCTTTGTCTTCTCAAGGTTTCGACTATACCCTAGTCTCCTTAAGGACTCACAAAGAACAACTTTCTTTGTTTTCTCAAGGATCCGACTACCCTAGTCTCCTTAAGGATCAAAAAAACAGTTTAAATAATATTTTGTGTGTTACAAGTTGCTTCTACACAATCATATTTTACACAAATGATAAACAAATACTTAAAGAAAAACTGTGTATAAAAATGACAACTTTTCACAAAGAAATAGACTTTGTCAAGTATTGCGGTGCTTCAACATTCTTGTTTTTCTTCAAGTCTCCAAGTCCCACTTATATAGCATAAGAAAAAGACCGTTGAAGGTTAAAATGGGGAAACCAAATAGAGCGGTTGCTCACTGTTAGATGGTGAAAGGAGTGATACCGCATACTGTTCTTCGCCCATAAATTCAGTGATAGGTGCGATGTATAATATTGTCCTTGCCCATGATATCAGGCAGTGGAAAGAATATTTGATTTATACTATGTACTATTTGATCACGTATCTGTTTGATCTTGTCTTCATGTTCATTGGCTTCTGATGAAAGTTGATGAAGCATGAAATGAAGAAACATACAACTGGATTCATAAACTTAAGAATCGTTAGTCAGAACCTTGACAATGTTAACAGTGTGGCTTGAGATCTTCAGTTGCTTCATAATCTTCAGTCAGAACCTTGATAACCTCAACGCCTGACTTAAGATCTTCAGAATCTTCAACTATTTAACAAAACTTTGGAAGCTTGTCATTCTTTAGAAGCTTGATGATCAGAGTCACATCTAAAAGCATAAACTGAGAGAACGTTGCAGCAACAACATAACGTCTCCTCAGAAGCTTCTCAAGAGTGAATCAACATAGAAGCAGAAAGATCGTTGCAGTAATAATTTGAACATATTTTAGAACTTCTCATGATTGGCGCAGAAGCAGAATTGGAACACATTATTTAGAAACTGATGACGTTGCACGTCATATACTCAGAATTAGAACTGGTTGTTAAAGCTACAAAATAACAAACCATTAGGGTACCAAAATTATTCTCAAACAAATACAACATTGTTATCATCAAAACTCAAGGTATAAATGCATAACCAAATCTTGTTCTAACAATCTCCCCCTTTTTGATGATGACAAAAACATGTATTTTGATTAACAGTTTTGTACAGGGTGATCACAGAAGGATACATCTTACAGAAGCACAAAGCTCCCCCTGAGATGTATAATCCTAAAAAGGAAAAATCCAACTGAAAGAACACTTTCCTGATTAACCTTTTTGATGTACCAGAATGATCTTCCATCAAAATCTGGTTTATCTTTAGAAGTTTCTGGACGTTGTCCAGAGCACTGGTTATTGACATCAACATTCTGATGAGTTTCACTTCAGAAGCTTGGTTGAATTCTTTTGAAAAAGCTTCAGAGCCTGGTTACCTTCAAAAGGTTGAATTTTGGTTCTCTTTGAAATTCTCTTTTAGAGCTTGATTACCTTTGAAAAATTTCTTTAAAGAGAGCTTTCAAAACCTGGTTACGAATTCCTCTTAAAAATCTTGATTTCTAAGTCTGATTGCCAAGTCTGATTACCATGGAATTTACAATTCCTCAGAACTTGATGCCGAATTTTCAATTCTTCAAAACTTGATGCCAAGTTCCAAGTTCAGAGTCTGGTTTTTAATTCCTTGAAGACTCAATGATTGGTTCTGATTCCTGGTTAAGATCCTTTAACAAAAAGCATTAAAGCTTCATACTCAGAGAGTAGAGCATTTCTTCAAAAACTAGTAACTTATATTCTGATCTGAAAAACCTCAAAAGTATCTGAATTTTGAGCTTGTCCCTACAAAACACTTAACAAACTATTCTTCAAAGTAACTATTAGTATAAACATTAAACAACATTTGGGTTCTGATTCAAGAATATAGGTATATCAAAATCAATTACGATTCTCCCCTTTACTACGTTTCTCCCCCTTTGTCATCAATCAAAATGACATAGACAAATAAAATAAAACTGATGGAAAGAAACAAACATAATTTTCATTAAATATGCCAGAAGGCGGAATTAATTACAATCATGTTACAGAAACACAAAACACTAAAACAAAAGTACTTAAACAAAATAAAAAAAAATACAAAAGTACTTAAACAAAATAGAAAATACAAAAGTACTTAAACAAAATGAAAGATACACTAAATAAAAAATACAAAACTACTTAAACAAAATACAAAAGTACTTAAACAAAATAAAAATTACAAAAGTACTTAAACAAAAAAAATACAAGAGTACTTAAGTAAATTTTGAAATCTTAGGGTTTTGTGGCGGAGGAGGAGGCGACGAAACAACTGGGTAGTTATCAGGAAGATTTAAGGGATCTACCAATGGATAAATATTATCCTTAAGGAAGCTTTCCAAGTAGTAAGACAAAACCTTTTGAAGATCGATATTTATGAAGATATGGTAGTCTGGTTGGTTATTACTACCGCTGGTTTCTCCCTTGGAGGGAGGAGTGTTCTTATTAGTAGCTGACTGATGAGTGGGTTGAGGTTGGGGTTAAGCTTATTATTGTTGTTGTTTTTGATCAGTCATACGAAAAATGTTGAAGATGAAGTAGAAAAATTGCAGAGAGGATTATTTAGGGTTTGAAAGAGAGAAAGGTGTGGGAGTAAATGTGTGTGAAAATACGAGTGAAGTGAGTTTATATAGAATTTTTTTTACAATGATGGCAAGTTAAAAATAAGCAAATATGGGGGGAGACATAAGAGATTTTAACCTAATTCCAAGAAATACGAAACCCAATGTGTCACACTATCATCACGCATGCTCAGAAAGTGGGACAAATGTCACCACTAAGAATTGAATGAAATCAAACGACAAGACAAACATTTAAAGCAACAATTATTCAGAATCAGGGCGGAAAATCGATAATATTGCTTCTGATTAGAACCTTTCTGATTCATGAAACTTCCTCACTTCAGAAAGCTCATGTCTCTGAATCAACAAATAAATTCTTAGAACCTAATCTAGAGTTCTGAAGACTTAACATTCTGAAATTCATCTTTTCATTCTGGACATAAATCCATAAAGAAGTTTTTCAGAATGAAAATGAATCTATCTTCAACAAGGGGTTTTGTAAAGACATCAACCCATTGATGGTTTGTATCAACAAATTTTAAGTGAAAAGTACCCTTATGAACATAATCACGTAAAAAGTGATGTTTAATTTCAATATGCTTAGCCCTAGAATGCAAGATAGGATTTTTAGACAAACAAATAGCAGAAGTATTATCACAGAGAATATGAATGTTACTCTCAAATATCTGATAATATTTCAGCTGACTCTTCATCTAGAGTATCTGAGTGTTGCATCCAGAAGCTGCGATATAGTCAGCTTCGACTATTGAAAGCGCAATTGTTGGTTGTCTCTTGCTGGACCATGAGATCAGATTGTGTCCCTGGAATATACAACTTCCAGAAGTTCTTTTCCTTTATATTCAGTCTCCAGCATAATCAGCATCACAGTAGCCTACTAATTTATATTCACTTGATTTTCTATAAAACAAACCAAGGTTAGTAGTACCTTTCAGATACCTAAAGATTCTCTTAACAACATTTAAGTGAGTCTCCCTAGGATCTGATTAGAAGCAAGCACATAAGCAGACACTAAATAAATATCAGGTCTAGAATCAATTAGATAAAGGAGAGAGTTTATCATACCTCTGAATAGCTTCTGATTTATCTTACTACTTACCTCTTCTTTCTCCAAAATGCATGTAGGATGCATTAGAGTCTTTGCTTGCTTGCATTTTGACAAGTTAAACTTCTTCATAAGTTCCCTTGTATATTTGCTCTGATGAATGTACGTTCCTTTTGAACATTGATCAATCTAGATTCCCAGAAAGAACTTGAGTTCTCCCATCAGACTCATTTCAAACTTTGCCTGTATTGACTTAGCAAAATCCTTGTACAATGAAGCATTAGCAGAACCAAAAATAATATCATCAACATAAATTTGCACAGCTAGAATATCATTCTTAAAGGTTTTGCAAAAGAGAGTTGTGTCCACTTTCCTTTTAGTAAAATCATTTTCCAAAAGGAAGTTACTTAGTTTATCATACCAAGTTCTGGGAGTTTGTTTTAGACCATTGTTTACCTAGAAAATCGGCAAACAACCGCTGATCTTCCAAATTTCTAAATTTGGTTACTCGCAGGATCGATCAGATTGATCCTAGGACATGTGCTAAGTGTTTCAGAAATGTGGTAGTAACGAATACTCACTACTAAGCGTCAAATCAGAGTTTAAAAGAACACTAACAACAAAGGATGAGTTGAATGGAATAAATCTTAAATTCGCGTTTGAAAACTAATAGAAAAGAGTGAAGTAAACGACAAAAATCATAAAGGATTTAGAAATGACAAAGTAAATGCCGCAAGTATAGGAATCTTAAGACTGTAAAGTAAGTGTTGAATGTAGGGAAAGAACGAAGAAATCTTAAAACTGCAAATGACAAAGTAAAAGGAAGGTGTTTGAAAAGAAGAAGTGAGGAAGTATATTTCTGCAAAAAGTAAAGACAAATTTATATTGCTTTGAAATAACTAACAATGGTGTAGACAACGTACATTATGTGCTTTACAATTCTTCTTCACACAAATACTTAGTAAATTTACAGATTTTGTACACAATTTGATACACACTTTTCTAACACTAAGACCCTATATTTATAATGGATCGAGATAACTGCTTTGATGGTTCTTCAATCACGTCGAGATACATGACGCATTGCATGCCCACATGCATTCACCATGCTCCACGTGTGCTCTCACGGTTTCTGACAAAGGCGAAGTTCCCTCCCTTATTTAAATTTTGAATCTTTGATCGAAAACCGTTTTCAACCGCTTCTCCAAAGAACCGCTCTGAAGTCTCAGCTGTAAGCTTGACCTTTATCCACCTAGCCAAGTCGACTCGCTTCCAGCTGGTCGAATACTACTTCTTAGTCGAAACCAGTTGTGTATATTTGTTTTCCAATTTTGGTAATTCTTGATGGGCGTCGAAAATATGAGCTAACAACCATATAAAGACTTTTTTAGTTTAAAAAAAGTCAGGATTTTGAGAAATTTCAAAACCAGGAGGTTGGTGCACGTATACCTATTTAGAAATGTATCCATTTAAGAATGCACTCTTAACATCAATCTGATAAAGGATGATGTTATGATTGACTGCAAACGAAATTAAAAGACGAATAGACTTTAACCTGGAAATTGGAGCAAAGGTGTTTGTATAGTCTATACCTTCTTGCTGACTATAACCTTGTGCTACCAGTCGAGCCTTGTTTCTGTAAACTTCGCCCTTCTCATTGAGCTTATTTCTGAAAACCTATATGGTTCCAATAACATGGAAACCCTTAGGTTTATGAACAAGATCTCAAACGTTGTTTCTGGTGAATTGATTCAATTCCTCTTGCATATCCAAAATCCATTCATTATCCAGAAGAACTTCATCAATAGATGTGGGCTCTACTAGAGATACCAAACCCAGAAGAATCTCTTCAGAAGGCTTGAATGAAGATTTAGTTCAGACTGATGCATCTTTATCTCCCAGAATCAGTTATTCAGAATGAGAAGTTCTTGATCTACTCTTCTTTGATGAGTTGGACAAATGACAACTTCCGATTGATTCGATTATGGGTCTTTTGCTTCAGATTCTTTAGCTTTGCCTTCTGAGTCTTTTTCTCTAGAATCATTATCCTTGGATTCTGAAAGATTGATCTTCAAATCTGCAAATTTCTCAACTAACTTTGACTTTCTAGGGTCAAGCTTATCATTGAATCTAACATGAATTGATTCTTCAACAATTTGTGTCTCAGTGTTTAAAACTTTATAGTCTTAGGAGCGTTCATAAAATCCTAACAATAAGCACTTTTGTGCCTTAGAGTCAAACTTACCAAGATTCTCTTTAGTGTTCAACATAAAACACTTACAGCCAAAAGGATGAAAGTAAGAAATATTTGGCTTGCTATTCTTCCATAGTTCATAGGGAGTCTTACCCAGAATAGGTCTAATAGAAATCCTATTCTGAATATAACAAGCTATTTTAACTGCTTCTGCCCAGAAATGCTTAGCCATATCAATTTCTTGGATCATGGTGTAGGCCATTTCTTGCAAAGTCATATTCTTCCTTTCTACAACTCCATTTTGTTGTGGAGTTCTAGGACAGGAGAAATCATGGGAAATACCATTTGCATCAAAAATATTTTCAAAATGTTTATTTTCAAATTCGCCACCATGATCACTTATGACTTTGACTATTTTGTAATTCATTTCTATTTGCACTAGTGAGCAGAAGGTAGAGAATACAAAACGTGACTCATCCTTGTGTTTCAAGAACTTTACCCATGTCCATCTACTATACTCATCAATGATGACCAATCCATACTTCTTACCATTGGTAGAGGCAATTTTCACTGGTCCAAACAAATCAATATGCATAAGTTCTAATGGTCTAGAGGTAGAAACAATAGTTTTCGCTTTGAAATATGTTTTAGAAAACTTTCCTTTCTAACATGCTTCCCAAAGAGCATATGAAGCGAACTCCAGGCTGGGTAAGCCTCTGACTAATCCAAGCTTATTTAGCTGATAATTCCTTCTCATGCTAACAAGGCCCAAACGTCTATGCCATACCCAAAACACAGCGGAATTTAAAATTTCTCCTTTAGTGATCCTTACTACTGGGCATGATCAGTGATAAAATTGTTACCTCTTGTGGCGATTGTAATCTTTGATGCAGATCTACGGAGCGATCACGAACGTTGAACGATGACAACGCCTCTACTCAGTCCACACGAACAAATTCCTTCAATCTCAGTGCTAGCTGCTACGAATGAAGGCTTTGAGTGAGAGAGAGAGAGAAACAAAATTGTAACTACACAAATGCTTATACACAAGGGTTCTATTTATAGAACCACTTGTGTGGGCTGCAAGCTAAAAAACCCACTCAAGTGTATGTGGCCCATGCCAAAATCACTTAAGTGCGTGGTACCTTACCATATTTCATTTTCTACTTAAGTACACTGTACCTTACGATGTTCTACAATTCACTTAAGGGCACCGTACATTACGATATTCCTTAGTTACTTTATCTCTCATCAATCCGTCCTTTTGTGTGTGACCCTGTAGGCTTTCGCGGCATTGGCAATTATATTAAATCACGTATTTAACATAATAAACAGTGAGCGGTATCTAGCAACATATCACTGCTACCCAAGACACGAAAATGTCATGTGATATGACAAATCCTTTTGTGATAATACTTATATGTACAATTACCCTTTTTCCCTTATGTCTATATTGAACACAAGGCATAGACCGTGTCATCCTTGTCTAGTTCAATATTGGGCCCATAGACATTTATCCTGTTACGCAGGATGGGCAAATTCCATCTAGGTCACTCATGTCCCTTAGCATGCTTCGTGGAGTACCCATCAACTGTCTTTATGGTCATCCAGTTATGGACAATGTTTGATCAGCAATAAGGCACTCGACTCTACATCTAAGATCCATAGTGGTTTCAGGTCGAAGGGTGGTATACACCATTATCACCATGAGAATAACTTATGACACTTTGCATAACATTCTATATAGTATTCTCATAGCGGGTCAATCTAGTATAAATATTACTCTTAATATTCATACCTATGTTTAAGACTTGATAACTCCTTATCCATGATCCATGAGATGTGATCATCAGTCTATATACATAACAGTCTTAATGCTTTAATGTTATCCCACTTCACAATAAAGCTCGACTATGGATACTTTAAGAATAATGTCCTTATGTTTAATGTGATCTCATGATTAAGTCACACTTGATACATTAAACGAACTATCTATTCTAGGGACTTTATTAGACAAACATAATAAAGAAAAAGCCTTTTATTATTAATAAATAATTCTATACAAGTACCAAAAGTATTGGCCTCTAGGGCTTACACAAACAATCTCCCACTAGCACTAGAGCCAATAAGGCATACCCCTAATGCCCATAGATCTAGTATGGCCGTCATGCTTCTACTGCGCAAGAGGCTTTGTCAGTGGGTCAGCAATATTGTGAAGTGTAGGTACTCTGCATATTTTTCACATCTCCTCTATCTATTATCTCTCGAATAAGGTGATAACACCTAAGTATGTGTTTGGATCGTTGGTGAGATCTAGGCTCCTTAGCTTGTGCGATGGCACCATTGTTATCACAATAGAGACCAATGGGATCCACAATGTTAGGAACTATGCCAAGTTCACTAATGAACTTTTTGATCCAAACAACTTCCTTTGCTGCACTTGAGGCAGCAATATACTCGACCTCGATTGTAGAATCAGCAAATGTGTCTTGCTTTGAACTTTTCCAGCTCACAGCGCCACCGTTTAAGCAAAACACATAACCAGATTGCGATCTCAAGTCATCCTTATCTATCTGGAAACTAGCATCGGTGTATCCAATTACAGCCAACTCTTCCTGACCTCCATATATCAAGAATGAGTCCTTAGTCCTTCTCAAATACTTAAGGATATTCTTGACAGCTACCGAATGAGCATCACCAAGATCAGATTGGTACCTACTCGTTGCACTTAAAGCCTACGAGACATCTGGTCGAGTATATAACATGGCATACATGATAGATCCTATTGCAGATGCATATGGAATCTTATTCATGCGATCCCTTTCTACCTTAGTTTAAGGGGATTGTGTTTTTGATAGACACAGGCCATGTTGCATAGGTATGAATCCTTTCTTGGAATCATGCATATTAAAGTGTCTCAGTACTTTGTCTATGTACATACTTTGACTTAGGCCAAGCAGTTTTTATGATATATCTCTATAGATTCTGATTCCTAATATATAGGCTGCTTCACCTAGGTCCTTCATAGAAAAGCATTTCCCCAACCAAGACTTTACTTGTTGCAGGGTAGGGACATTGTTTCCAATGAGTAATATGTTATCTACATATAATACCAGGAAAATGATCATGCTCCCACTAACCTTCTTGTAGACACAAGACTCATCTTTGTTCTTGATGAATCCATATTGTTTTACCGTTTCATCAAAACGAAGATTCTAGCTTCTAGAATCTTGCTTCAATCCATAGATTGATCTTTGTAACTTACATATCTTTTGGGCTTCTTCTGGTATGTCAAATCCTTCAGGCTGTATCATCTACACATCCTCAAGAAGATTCCCGTTAAGGAAAGCAATTTTGACATCCATCTGCCATATTTCATAATCATGATATGCAGCGATAGCAAGTAAAATCCGAAAAGATTTAAGCATTGCAACTGGTGAAAAGGTTTCATCATAGTCAACCCCATGAATTTGTTTATATCCTTTTGCAACCAGTCTTGCCTTATAGGTATGTACCTTACCATCCATGTCAGTCTTCTTTTTGAAGACCCACTTGCATCCTATAGGGTTAACTCCTACAGGAGGCTCTACCAAGGTCCAAACTTGGTTTGTGTACATGGAATCCATTTCAGATTTCATGGCTTCTAGCCACTTCTCAGACTCGGGACCAGTTATGGCCTCTTGGTAGGTCACATGCTCATCTTGATCCATGAGTAATACATCACCTTGATCAGTTATGAGATATCCATATCTCTCAGGTTGGTGACGTATCCTGCTTGACCTACGTTGGTCTTGTTCTACTTGAGCAGGTTGCTCTTCCACAACTACTTGTGTTTCCTGCTCTAATTCCTCCATAGGTGTATCGATGCTTTGTGATTCTTGAATTTCTTCAAGCTCTACTTTCCTCCCACTGATTCCTTTGGAAATAAAATCCTTTTCTAGGAAAACTCTAGTTCGAGCAACAAACACTTTTCCCTCAGAAGGATTGTAGAAGTAATACCCTCTTATTTCTTTAGGATACCCCACAAATAAGCATTTGTCAGATTTGGGCTCAAGCTTAGTTGAAATTTGTTGTTTCACGTAAACTTCGCAACCCCAATTCTTCATGTAAGACATATGTGGTTTCTTACCACTCCATATCTCATATGGTGTCTTCTCAACCTTTTTGGATGGAACACGGTTAAGTGTGTAAGCTGCTGTCAATAATGCATGTCCCCAAAAGGAGTTTGGAAGATCGGCGTGACTCATCATGGATCGGACCATGTCTAACAGGGTTCGATTTCTTCTCTCATATACACCATTCCATTGGGGTGTTCCAGGAGGAGTAAGTTGGGATAGGATCTCACACTCTTTCAGATGGTCATCAAACTCTAGGCTTAAATACTCACCACCTCGATCTGATCGAAGAGTTTTAATATTCTTACCTAGTTGGTTTTGTACTTCATTCTTGAATTCCTTGAACTTTTCAAAGGACTCTGATTTGTGTTTCATTAAATACACATAACCATATCTACTGAAATCATCAGTAAATGTGATGAAGTACTGAAAACCTCCTCTGGCTGGTATCTTCAGTTGTCCACATACATCAGTATGTATGAGGGCCAAAAGATCATTAGCTCTTTCACCTTTTCCTGTGAATGGAGACTTTGTCATCTTTCCAATTAAACAAGATCTGCATGTCTCATATGATTCATAATCAAAAGAGTCCAAGAGTCCATCTTTATGGAGTTTGGAAATGCGTTTCTCATCTATGTGGCCTAATCGACAATGCCAAAGTTAAGTTGGATTTAACTCATTAGGTTTCATCCTTTTAGTATTAATGTTATAAATAGGCATTTCAAGATCAAGGACATATAGTCCATTGTTCATTTGTGCAGTAGCAAAGAATATATCATTCAAATAAATTGAGCAACAATTATTCTTTATTATAAATGAAAAACCAAACTTGTCCAAACAAGAAACGGAAATAATATTCCTGCTAATTGTAGGTACATAATAACAGTTCTCGAACTGAATTATTAAACCACTAGGTAAAGTCAATACATAAGTTCCTACGGCTAAAGCAACAACCTTTGCTCCATTGCCAACTCGTAGGTCAACTTCACCTTTTGCCAAATCTCTACTCCTTTTTAGCCCCTGCACATTGGTACAAATGTGAGAACCACATCCAGTATCTAATACCCATGATGCAGAAGTAGATAAATTAATTTCAATAACAAAAATACCTGAAGTTGAAGTCTCTACTCCATTCTTCTTATCTTCCAGGTACTTTGGGCAGTTTCTCTTCCAGTGTCCGGTCTTACCGCAATGGAAGCAGGTGCCTTCCTTTGCTATGCCTCCACTAGGCTTCAAAGCAGCAATAGTGGGTTTGGGTTTGGCAACTTCCTTGCCTTTCCCTTTATCACCCTGCTTGGCGGGTCTTTTGTTCTGTCTCTTTCCATTTCCGATCATCAGAATGGACTTCCCTTTTGACTTCAGATTCTGCTCAGCAGTTCTTAACATGGCTAGCAGTTCAGAAAGAGACTTATCCATATCATTCATACTGAAATTTAGGACAAATTGACTGAATCTATCTAGCAACGATTGCAAGATTAAATCAGTCGCAAGTTCCTTTCCGAGGGGAAAACCCAACCTCTCAAGGTTCTCCACATACCCAATCATCTTGAGCACATGGGGACCTACAGGGGCTCCCTTAGCTAACTTGCCTTGAAAAAGGGCTTTTGAAACTTCAAACCTTTCATGCCTTGCTTGCTCTTGATAGAGCATCTTCAGGTGTTCGATCACATCGAACGCTGCCATGTTGTCATGTTGCTTTTGCAACTTTGAGTTCATGGTAGCTAGCATGAGACAAGCAGTTTCATTGGCATCATCGATAGGCTTCTTATAAGCATCTCTTTCTGCCTTAGGTTTAGAACTAGGAGGTTCCTCTTCAGGAACAGGTTTCTCCAAGACATACAACTTTCTATCATGTTTGAGGACAATCCTCAGATTTCGGTGATAATCTAGAAAATTTGTTCCAGACAATTTTTCCTTGTCAAGGATTGATCGCAAAATGTTGTTAGAGGTGTTTGTTGTCATGGTAATCTACATGAAAATAATGAAAATATAAGTATCAATAGCATATTTAATTAGGCCTTTAATTAAACATGCTCCCACTATTTTACTCAAAACAAATGACCCTCACCATTTGATTCGGAAAATCCCGTTGGAAGATTTTCTAGTGGGTCGAGATCCATATTTCACTTTGTTTTAAGTTTGCGTAGGCGGATTACACAAAACTAGGTTATTTAGGTAGGATCTCCTTCCAATTGTATCTAATACAACTCTCGAATATTTTAGTTGGGTGAATAACTCCTTATTCCAATCCATCACATGGATCATTTCCAACTCTTGCTTCTAAACATATATAATCTTATTATAATTTGTTTAGTTAAGTTTGACCCATTGTTTTAGCAATTGGATATTACAATTATCCCATCGCACCTTACTAATATAGAACATGCACCTCACGTAGGCGAAACCTACATTATCCGATACTAGTCTTGATGAGTGCTAAAACTTGGAAAGGATAAACTTAATATTTAATTTGAGGGAATTTGCAATTATTCTGATCTCACTGGCTTATTTATCATATAAATCGTCTCTCACATGCATCAACATACATTCACATGCATCAACATATATAATGAAACATTTATGGCCCCTAGCGCAATTGTTCTCCCAAGCCAATGAGAGAACCTAAGCTAACCTAATAACAATCTAAGCTTCTCCAAGCAAGATCTTCAAGGTTGTCCTCCTTTGATATTGAATTCTTCTCTTTCTTCATAACATTACATTACATAAAAGAAACTCGTTTTACATACGAGGGAGTGAGATGAGAAAAGAAGTTACATTAAGAGATTAAAAGAGAGGCACGACACGCAAGTCATATTTTAAAAACCCAAAACAAAATAAAGGAAAACTAAGGCCATAACCGATCACCACAAGACAATAATAATAAACACATTATTATTATTAATTTTAATTCTTTTAATTAATTAAAACCAAATTAAATTTCGGCGACCAATGACACTACGCAAAGTTAGCCGGCAGTCCGCTGCCCGCGCCGAAAATTTTAATGAACAATTCATTTGAAATCGACGTCACAACCCTAATCGCATAACTCTTTGACAACACAACCCTTGTGCCGTCATTAACCCTAATGCACCAATTTCAGACTGTCAAACACATCTCGATTGTTGATTCAGTATGATTGATCAACACGTCATTGCTTCACCATACTAATGTCGGATCAAGAAGCAAACAACCATTTATCGCTCAAAGGAAAACAACCATTAAGTGTTTGAATGAATGAAACAGAAACAATATATCATATATACCGTATTTTGCATCAAGATTACTTATATCATATATATAACTTGATCGATCTCAATTGCATAACCTATGGACGATCGATGTATCGCTGCTTCACCATACTAATGTCGGATTCCGAAGCATAGTCAACATCAATCATCCAAATTGTACACACATGATGCCAAATTTAATTACTCGTTTATTCTTTGATTCATTTTGTCTTTTAATCGTATTAATACAGAAAATACAGAAAATAAACAACTATCAGATGTATGGTTTCGTAAGTGGCTCTGATACCACTGAAGGAGAAGGGCGATCCAAAATGCAGCGAAATTTAAAATTTCTTCTTTACTGATCCTTACGAATAGGCATGATCAGTGATAGAATTGTTATCTCTTGTGGCGATTGTAACCTTTGATGCAAATCTACGGAGAGATCACGAACGTTGAACGATGACAACGCCTCTACTCAGTCCACACGAACGGATTCCTTCAATCTCAGTGCTAGCTGCTACGAATGAAGGCTTTGAGTGGGAGAGAGAGAGAGAGAGAGAGAGAGAGAGAGAAACGAAATTGCAACTGCACAAATGCTTTTACACAAGGGTTCTATTTATAGAACCACTTGTGTGGACTGAAAGCTAAAAATCCCACTCAAGTGTATGTGGCCCATGCCAAAATCACTTAAGCGCGTGGTACCTTACCATATTTCGTATTCTACTTAAGTACACCGTACCTTACGATGTTCTACAATTCACTTAAGGGCACCTTACATTACTGTATTCTTTAGTTACTTTATCTCTCATCAATCCGTCCTTTTGTGTGTGACCCTGTAGGTTTTCGCGGCATTGACAATTATATTAAATTACGTATTTAACATAATAAATAGTGAGCGGTATCTAGCAACACATCACTGCTACCCAAGACACGAAAATGTCATGTGATATGACAAATCCTTTTGTGATAATACTTATATGTACAATTACCCTTTTGCCCTTATGTGTATATTGAACACAAGGCATAAACCGTGTCATCCTTGTCCAGTTCAATATTGGGCCCATAGACATTTATCCTGTTACGCAGGATGGGCAAATTCCATCTAGGTCACTCATGTCCCTTAGCATGCTTCGTGGAGTACCCATCAACTATCTTTATGGTCATCCAGTTACGGACAATGTTTGATCAGCAATAAGGCACTCGACTCTACATCTAGGGTCCATAGTGGTTTCAGGTCGAAGGGTGGTATACACCATTATCACCATGAGAATAACTTATGACACTTTGCATAACATTCTATATAGTATTCTCATAGCGGGTCAATCTAGTATAAATATTACTCTTAATATTCATACCTATGTTTAAGACTTGATAACTCCTTATCCATGATCCATGAGATGTGATCATCATTCTATATACATAATAGTCTTAATGCTTTAATGTTATCCCACTTCACAATAAAGCTCGACTATGGATACTTTAAGAATAGTGTCCTTATGTTTAATGTGATCTCATGATTAAGTCACACTTGATACATTAAACGGACTATCTATTCTAGGGACTTTATTAGACAAACATAATAAAGAAAAAGCCTTTTATTATTAATAAATAATTCTATACAAGTACTAAAAGTATTGGCCTCTAGGGCTTACACCAACACTAGCTCCTCTGGACTTCCCTTGCCCATTTTGCATGTGTTTCTAGAGTCTATTGACCCTCTTAGAAATCAAAGACAACTCATCATCATCTTCTGAGTCTTCATCATAAACTTTTGATTCTTCCCCATCTTAATAATCTATTGTCTTTTCAGGCTTGGAATTTAACGCAACAGATTTACCTCACTTCTGAGGTTCATCTTCCTCGAGTTCAATCTCGTGGCTTCTTAAAGAACTAACAAGTTCTTCAAGACTAATACTATTAGGATCCTTTTCCATCTTCAAACCAGTTACCATTGTTCTCCATTTTTTAGGAGACTTCTGATTATCTTCTTGACATTACCAGTTGTAAAGTATCCTTTGTCCAGAACTTTCAGTCATGCAACAAGCATATAAAATCTTGAGAACATAGTCTCAACAGTTTCATCATCTTCCCTTCTGAATGTTTCGTACTACTTGATTAAGTCAAAATCCTTTATCTCATTTACTTGAGCATTCCCCTCATGAGTCATCCTTAGAGAGTCAAATATGGATTTGGCAGAATCTCTATTTGTTAAATTCTCATACTCAGTATAAGAGATATCATTTAGCAATACAGTTCTGGCCTTATGATGATTTTTGAAATCTTTCTTTTGTTGATCTGTCATAGTACTTCTTGCTATATTATTTCATTCAGCAGGGTGAACGTAGCCATCTACTACAAGATCCCAAAGATCAATATCGTATCCAAGAAAGAAGCTTTCAATTCTATCTTTCCAATAATCAAATTTCTAACCATAAAAGATTGGTGGTTTAACACTATAATGATCTCTTTCATTATTGTTAACAATGTTAGCAACGGTCATTGTTTCTCACACAAACTGGATAAGTACTGAACACGGTGAAGTGTTGATAATTTTTTTATCACAATCAAAACCAGAGCTCTAATACCAATTGAAGGTGTGAATTGGGTTTTAAAAACAAAAGCTTTTTACCAACTCAAGAACAGCACTTAAATGTTAATAACAAACAGATAAAAACACAAGTATTTTTATCCTAGTTCGCTTGACTCTCAAAGCTACTCTAGTCCATCCGCCAAGGTGATTTTGCCTTATACGCAAGGAATTAATCCATTATGATCAACTGATTAGAATAATCACAAATAATAACCTTCTTTGACTTCTCAAGGATCTGACTATACCCTAGTCTCCTTAAGGACTGACAAAGAACAACTTTCTTTGTCTTCTCAAGGATCCGAGGAATCAAACAAACAACTTGAATAATATTTTGTGTATTACAAGTTGCTTCTATACAAACAAATTTTACACAAATGATAAACAAATACTTAAAGAAAAACTATTTATAAAATTGATAGTTTTTCACAAATAAATATACTTTGTCAAGTATTGCAGCGCTTCAACATTCTTGTTTTTCTTCAAGTCTCCAAGTCCCACTTATATAGCATAAGGAGAAGACCGTTAGAGAGGAAAATGAGGAGACCAAATAGAGTGGTTATTCACTGTTGGATGGTGAAAGGACTGATAATGCGTACTGTCCTTCGCCCACAAATTCAATGACAGGTGTGATGTATAGTATTGTCCTTGTCCATGATATCAGGTAGTGGAAAGAAAATTTGATTTGTACTATGTACTATTTGATCACATATTCATTTGATCTTATCTTCATGTTCATTGGCTTCTGATGAAAGTTGATGAAGCATGAAATGAAGAAACAACAACTGGATTCAGAAACTTCAGAATCCTCAGTCAAAACCTTGACACCGTAAGCAGTCTGGCTTGAGATCTTCAGTATCTTCAACATCTTCAGTCAGAACCTTGATAACCTCAATGTCTGGCTTGAGATATTCACAATATTTAGCCAAGTAACAAAACTTCAAAAGCTTTCCATGCTTCATAAGCTTAATGATCAAAGTCATGTCAAGAAGCACAAACTGAGAGAATGTTGCAGCAACAACATAGCGTCTCCTCAGAAGCTTCTCAGGAGTGAATCAACATAGAAGCAGAATGATCATTACAACAACAATTTGAACATATTTCAGAACTTCTCATGAATGGCACCGAAGCGGAATTAGAACACATTATTCAGAAACTGATGACGCTGTACGTCATATACTCAGAATTAGAACTGGCTGTTAAAGCTACACAATAACAAACCATTGGGGTACCAAAATTTTCTCACACAAATACAACACTGTTATAATCAAAACTCAAGGTATAAATGCATAACCAAATCTTGTTCTAACAAAGAGGTCTTTCTAAGCATGTGACTAACAAGTCAGACAAAGAAGAGGAGAAGGTTTGCCTAAGCATGGGACTAACAAGGCAACCATGTATGAGAGGACTTACCAAAACATGATACTAACAAGGCAAGCAATGAATGAGGCTGTCTAAGCATGGGACTAATAAGACAAACTTGAGAGGAAAGGAGTTTTCCAAAGCATGAGACTAACAGGGCAAACATGAAAGAGTCTGTCTAAGCATGGGATTAATAATACATACGTGAGCGGAAAAGGTTTTGCCAAAGCATGAGACTAACACGACAAACATGAGAGAGTCTTTCTAAGCATGGGACTAACAAGATAGACGTGAAAGGAAATGGATTTACCAAAGCATGGGGCTAATATGGCAAACAAGGAAGATGGGACTTGCCAAAGTATGAGACTAGCATGGCAAGTAATGCATGAGGTATGGATTCAGAGGTGGGTATTTAACCATAAGGTGATTAACCCAAAGGATGTATGGATGCCAAAGATAAGGTTGTGTTTGATCCAAAAAGAAAAGTGTTGATGAAGCAGTGTTGCAATGTTGGGATGTTGTCTTTGTTGATGTGTTGCCGGTAAGAAAAAAGACTTGACAATCATTTGATTTGGATTACACTAGAAGACACTTTCAGAAATTAAATGGCACAAGGGAGGAATCAAAGCCTACGGTGTTAGGGCTTTGATTCCTCGAGTCCAAAGCTACATTATGGTAATGCAATCAATCCGTTTCGACAAATAAATCGAAGCATTCACCGACGAGGCGTAGAATTGCCCCGGAGTCGTAGGAGTTGAAGAAGAGCAAATCTGAAGAATGGAAGAAGCTCAATGCTACGAGTAATCTCTGAATTCAATTATTCTATGCTGATTGCGTGTGATAGAGAGAATTGGGCTTCATTGTTGATGATTCCATGTGATGCTGAGAGATGAGTGATGGAGAGTGAGATTCTCAGATGAATGAAACTGAGAGAAAAAGTTGCAAAGAAGAGCGTAGTGAGGGTGAGATTCAAAAATTCAGTGAGGGAGCCATTGATTGGTGAGAGTGATGGGAGGTTATTTAGAGAGTGATGAGAGTGAGAGAGTTGATTATGAGGGATTTGTGTGTGATTGAATGATTGAATTCCCCCATGATTGAGAATGAAAATGAATTATATAGGGATGGTGATGTAACTGAATCGGGCAATTCATGAGGCGATGTCAGTTATGTGTTAGGGCAGGTTTAACTGTTAATTGACTGAAGAGTAAGGTTGTTAGGTGTTCGAATTAGTTAACGAAATTAACAGAGTTAGGTTTGCAGTTAAGTTAGTTAGATCTAAATGGAAGATTGTTAGAAGTTATCACACTGTTAGAAACTCTGTTAACTGTAGTTAGAATTGAAACTGAATCAATCAGTTAATCAATTAAAATTCTGTTAGGAGTTATAGCTTAGTTAATGAGATGAAGAAAGTTATTTAATTAGGATAATATGGATGTTAGAATTGTTAGAACTAGTTTTTTTATATACCGAACTGAATGTGTTGTGTTATATTAGTTGCAAGGCCATGCTAACTATTTTGTTAATGTTAATTTCTCTGCTTAAAAGGCTGGACTGTTTGTTTTGTTGTTTAGATTTGTTACGCATCAGCTAGGTTAATCTATTAAGAAATTTGAATGTAGTTAGTGAGAAAAGTTGATGTTAGAATATGGTTAGTGGATGTTAGTGTTTGAATTGAAATGGATAGGACATGTTAGATTGCTTGTTTTTATGGATTAAATGGTTGTACTATAGTTAGTTGAGATTGGATTGAAGTTTGACAGGGTGTTAGTTTATGCTAGTGAAGAGTTGAAAATTACCTTATGAAGAGGTTGTGAAATATTTGTTGATTTGATTGTTATGTTAATGAATGTTGTAGGTTGTGAATGATTGTTAGTTATTACATTGTAAGTTAGTGAAGGTCAAAATATGAATAATTAATTGTTTGATTATTTGATGCAGAACCTACTGTCAGAAGTTAAACTACATGCTTAGAACTTGTTGACAATTGTTGCTATGCTAATTGATTGGATTGGTACAGAACTTGTCATTAAGCATTAGTGCTAGAAGCTGGTACTGAAGCAAATTCTGTTGAAATGCTATGGTTGCTGATTCAGTTAAGTCGTTATGTCAATTCAATGTGACTTGCTTTGTAAACATACTTTGGAAATGATAGTTGCTGTCTTGTAACTATTAGTGAATTGTTTTGGGTTGAATTAGTTAGAGTGTTAGTTGCAGTTTGAATTAGATTGAAGCTTGTTAATTATAAGGAACTTGTATGTTGTTAATTGATTAGAATCATGCTAAATTGGTAAAAATCAAATAAGTTAGTTAGAAAGCTAACATTAGTTAATCGTTTGAATGTTAGATAATGAATCATGAACTTTTAAATGAAGCTAGTTTCTAGCTTGAATTACAGTTAGCATGAAAGAGTATTAGTGTACTGTAGTTTCAAAGATTGGTTAAACTGAATAAACCTTTAAGTTATGCACTGCCCTTGTTATATCTCAAAATGTTGATGTTAGCTAAGTCTTCTCATATACCCTGAACTACCAAGATAGTTAGTGGTTCATTGGAAATAAAGTTAGTGTAATTTTGAATTGTGGAACCTCACATGTTAGGACTTGACCTTTTGCTGTTAGTAGTTGAATTGAATTGGGAAAGGTTAATTTGTTAGGTTAGTGTTATGAGTTAGTAAGTTAACATGGTTAGGGATGAATGATATGTTGTTGATTTTCGTACCATCAATGTATTTTAGTAGTAATGTGATTTACTATAGGCCGATGCAATTATGCGTTAAAGCTTGGAAACGAGTTAGGGGTAGTGCGGAGTGCACGCTCGTCGAGCCAACATATAATTGAATGCGAATAATTGAAACGGGGTTCCAAGGGGTGCGGGGCAGCGCCCCGTTCGAAATTTTCTTTTGAATTTCGAATCCTTTCCCAACCGACGTAACCGTTTCTGAACAGTTGCGTCTTTTCGGTTTCTGTTATTGATCTCCTATATAAGGAGTCATTTGGCCTCAGTTTAAAAGGTGATAATGAAACCAAACTTTCTCTCTACATTCCTGAACATTTCTCTTTGCCAGAAACAAATTGTTCTTCAAGAATTATCCCCACAAAGATTTCGTGAACCAAGACAAGAATAGAGTCGAAATACTTTGTTCGGAAAGTGTACGAACACGATTCTTCGAAGTTATCCAGGATTATCATACCCGTTTTTCTAACAAACGAACAAAGTATTTTCTGATAATCATGGCTGGAGGAAGCACCGTCAAGGAGATGACTACAAACTTCGGAAAATTGGACAAGTTTCAAGGACAAGACTTCAGGTGTTGGCAGAAGAAGATGCATTTCATGTTGACAACGTTGAAGGTGGTACACGTCCTGTCTACACCGATTCCAGAACTTCTGGAGGAAGACACGGTTGAAAATCTGAGACACAGATCAAAATGGGAGAACGACGACTACATATGCAGAGGGCACATTCTTAACGGTATGTTTGATCCCTTATTTGATATTTATCAAAACATAGAATCTGCAAAGGAATTGTGGGATTATCTCGAATCCAAGTACATGGCAGAGGACTCATCCAGTAAAAAGTTCCTGGTAACCGATTTCAACAATTACAAAATGGTTGAATCAAGGTCTGTCATGGAACAATTCAATGAACTCCTCCGAATCCTTGGACAGTTCACACAACACGGATTGAAGATGGATGAAACAATATCTGTCTCAAGCATCATAGACAAGTTGCCTCCTTCGTGGAAGGATTTCAAACACAATCTGAAGCATGGAAAAGACGAACTGTCTTTGATCCAACTTGGAAGTCACTTGCGCATAGAAGAATCTCTAAGAGCGCAGGAGGATGACAAAGGAAAAGGCAAAGAAATTGTTGGACCCTCGGTTAATATGGTCGAAGAGGGTGGTAAGAACGGTAACAACAAAACCAAAGGAAAGAAGCGTGCTTTCAAGAACAATAAGGGCAGTTTCGGTGCTAACAAGAAACCGAAACTAGAATGCTGGAAGTGTGGCAAAACAGGCCACTTCAAGAAGGATTGCTGTTCCGGCAAAAAGCATGATAACGCGAATGCAAGTGGTTCAGGAAAGGGGTCTAAGGACCAATCCAAAAGCCAAGGTCAGAAATCAATTCGTGATTTGAATAGTTTGATTAAACATTCGGTTTCACTAAATTCTGAAGCATTCTATGTGCAGGATGATGCTATCGCGTGGTGGATTGATTCTGGCGCTACAACACATGTTTGCAAGGATCGTTTCTGGTTCAAGACTCTTGTTCCAGTGGAAGATGGTTCTGTCCTCTACATGGGAGATGATCACTTCGCTCCCGTTGAAGGCAAAGGAAACGTGGTGCTAGAATTCAGTTCTGGAAAGACTATTACTTTGTTTAATGTTTTGTATGTTCCTAAACTACGTAAGAATTTAATTTCTGGTCCTGTATTAAATAAGCTTGGATACAAGCAAGTGTGTGAATCCGATAAATATGTTTTATCGAAGTCTGTTGTGTTTGTAGGATTTGGATATTATAATAATGGTATGTTTATGATGGATTTGAATGGAGTTCCTAATGATTCTGATTATGTATTTATGTCCTCTTCGAATATTATCAATTCATCGTTATGGCATGCTCGTCTAGGATACGTACATTATAAAAGAATGCATGAAATGTCTAAAGATGATTTAATTCCTGTTTTTGATAAAAATGTAGAAAATTGTAAAACTTGCATGTTAACAAAGATCACTAGGCAACCTTTTAAAAGTATAACAAGGAAATCTGTCATTCTTGAGTTGATACATAGTGATTTATGTGATTTGCATGCTACTCCATCATTAGGACATAAAAAATATTTTGTCACTTTCATAGATGATGCATCTAGATTCTGCTATGTTTATTTACTGCACGCTAAGGACGAATCCTTAGATAAATTCAAAATTTATAAAATTGAAGTTGAAGTGCAACAGAATGTGTTGATTAAAACATTACGTACAGATAGAGGTGGTGAATATTATGATCCCGTATTTTTCTAATCCGTAGGAATCATTCATGAGACTACGACACCTTATACACCTCAACAAAATGGTGTGGCTGAAAGGAAAAATAGAGTGCTTAAGGAAATGGTGAATGCCATGTTATCTTACTCTGGTTTGAGTGAAGGGTTTTGGGGAGAAGCTATGTTAACGGCTTGCTATTTGTTAAATAGGGTTCCTAATAAAAGGAACAAGACTACCCCATATGAACTTTGGTATAAGAAACGACCCAACTTAACATTTCTACGTGTTTGGGGTTGTAGGGTCGTGTTTAGACTCCCGAACCCAAAAAGGAAAACTTTGGGTGAAAAGGGTGTAGCTTGCATTTTTGTTGGATATGCTGAGCACTCCAAGGCCTATAGGTTTTATGTTATAGAACCTAATGACTCGATTTCTATCAACACGATTATAGAATCGAGAGATGCCATATTTGATGAGAATTGTTTCTCTTCTATACCTAGACCAAAGGACTCTATACCTAATTCAAATGAATCTCTAAAGGATGATCATTCAAATGATGTGCCAAGTGAGACACTTGAACCCCGTAGGAGCAAAAGAGCTAGAAAATCTAGATCTTATGGATCTGATTTTCAACTATATTTAGTTGAGGGATCAAAGGATCAGATTGACACTCAATACTATTATTGCTATAGTATAGAGGAGGATCCTAGAATGTATGATGAAGCTATGAAATCTCGAGATTCTGCCTTTTGGAAAGAAGCAATTGACGGAGAGATTGGTTCTATCATGGAAAATAATACTTGGGTATTATCTGATTTACCACCAGGTTGCAAACCATTGGGTTGCAAATGGATCTTCAAAAAGAAGATGAAAGTCGATGGTACAATTGACAAGTTTAAAGCTAGATTAGTTATCCAAGGCTTCAGACAAAAGGAAGGGATTGATTATTTCGATACCTATGCTCCTGTTGCCCGTATCACTACTATTAGATTGTTGATTGCCTTGGCGGCTATTCATAATCTAGTGATTCATCAAATGGATGTCAAAACTGCATTTCTGAATGGTGATTTGGAGGAAGAAGTGTATATGAAGCAACCTGAAGGATTCGTAATGCCTGGTAATGAGCATAAAGTGTGTAAGCTAGTTAAGTCGTTGTATGGGCTGAAACAAGCTCCGAAGCAGTGGCATCAAAAGTTTGATGAGGTTGTTTTGTCTAATGGTTTCATTCTAAACCAAGCTGACAAATGTGTATATAGCAAATTTGATACTTCCGGTAAAGGAGTTTTCATTTGTTTATATGTTGATGACATGTTGATCTTTGGCACCGACCAAAATCAAGTTGATAAAACGAAGAATTTCTTGTCATCAAAGTTCTCCATGAAGGATATGGGAGAAGCGGACGTTATTCTTGGTATTAAGATTAAACAGGAGAATAAGGGGATTGTAATTACGCAATCTCATTACATTGAGAAAATACTTAAGAAGTTCAATTATAAAAGTTGTTCTCCAGTAAGTACTCCCATGGATCCGGGAGAAAAGCTTATGCCAAATACAGGTAAACCTGTGGATCAACTCGAATATTCAAAAGCTATAGGCTCTTTGATGTATGCTATGATTAGCACTAGACCGGATATTGCTTATGCAGTTGGAAAGTTGAGCAGATTTACTAGTAATCCTAGTAGACATCATTGGCATGCGATAACTAGGGTATTCAAGTACTTGAAGGGTACAATGAATTATGGATTGTCATATATGGGATTTCCTTCGGTGTTAGAGGGTTATTCGGATGCTAGTTGGATAAATAATGCTTAAGATTCATCCTCTACAAGTGGATGGGTGTTCTTGCTTGGGGGAGGTGCCATCTCATGGGCTTCCAAGAAGCAAACATGTATAACTGGTTCCACAATGGAATCTGAGTTTGTAGCATTAGCTGCTGCTGGTAAAGAAGCGGAATGGCTAAGGAATTTGGTATATGAGATTCCGATATGGCCTAAACCGATATCACCAATTTCTATCCGTTGTGATAGTACTGCCACATTGGCTAAAGCTTATAGTCAAATATACAATGGAAGGTCTAGACATTTGGGTGTTAGACATAGTATGATTAGGGAATTAATCATGAATGGGGTGATATCTATTGAGTTTGTTCGGTCGCAACAAAACTTAGCTGACCACTTGACGAAGGGGTTAGCTAGAGACTTAGTGAAGAAGTCGGTAATTGGGATGGGATTAAAGTCCATTTAAATCTATTAGCTATGGTATACCCAATTCCCTTCTAATACAACATTAGAAGCAAAATTCAATATGGAAAGATCATAGTTAGAGATTGGAGCAATTGTGTTTATCTTCCCAAGGTATGTGCTCAGACCTGCAAGTGATGTCTAGGTTGAATTATATTTTCTTAATGGTTCTTTTGAAAAATTGCAAATGCAGGTGCAAGATTAAAAGAATCACCTATGTGAGCATGAAGTTTTGCCGCTTCAAGAAGCTTGGACTTGGCTTCCTATATGCTTATTAATGGATAAGGACACATGGCTTGTAAAGTGTCAAGTTTGAATAGTAGAGTATTGTAAGAAACATATGTGTACTATATCTTCAGACACTCAAATGGATTGACGGGTTCAATCGCTATGACACCCCGATTTTCGAGTATTTGGAATGTGTATTTGTACTAAGATGAAAATTCAATCGCAAGACATTTTCATTTATGCATTTGTTTGATCGTTATACCTATGTGTTTTACCCTTGTATATATTATTGTATCTACTGAGTAAATCAAGGATTACACTAAAATGGGGGGGATTTATTGGTGATTTTAGTACCATCAATGTATTTTAGTAGTAATGTGATTTACTATAGGCCGATGTAATTATGCGTTAAAGCTTGGAAATGAGTTAAGGGTAGTGCGGAGTGCACGCTCGTCGAGCCAACATATAATTGAATGCGAATAATTGAAACGGGGTTCCAAGGGGTGCGGGGCAGTGCCCCGTTCGAAATTTTCTTTTGAATTTCGAATCCTTTCCCAACCGACGTAACCGTTTCTGAACAGTTGCGTCTTTTCGGTTTCTGTTATTGATCTCCTATATAAGGAGTCATTTGGCCTCAGTTTAAAAGGTGATAATGAAACCAAACTTTCTCTCTACATTCCTGAACATTTCTCTTTGCCAGAAACAAATTGTTCTTCAAGAATTATCCCCACAAAGATTTCGTGAACCCAGACAAGAATAGGGTCGAAATACTTTGTTCGGAAAGTGTACGAACACGATTCTTCGAAGTTATCCAGGATTATCATACCCGTTTTTCTAACATGATATAGTTAGTGAACCAAAATTAGCTTGTTTTGTTATGTTAGTGAATACATTGATGACTTGTGATAGACATGGTTAATGGAAGTTTGTTCGTGAATCATTGAAATGGGTTAATAACTAGACATAAAATGGTTGGCATAAATTGAGCCAAGGAACAAAGCAGTTAGTGATTGGCGCCATGGATATTAGTAATATAGCTATGTGTGATTGTTAGAATATGTTGTAAATATGTCATGTTATGCTAACTGTCAAAATTGATTGTTAGTGCTCAAAGCTTGTGTCAACTGCTAGATGAATTGGTTTTGGCTTGAAATGGGGTTGTCATGAGATGGTTGATATTAAGCAATGCCTTTTGTTGAATGTTAGGCTTGGAAATTGTTTAGTTTGATATGGATATGTATAAGTTATATATGTATATGGTTTAGCTTTATGTTTATGCATGGATGAGGTCTAATTGTGCATTGTTTTGCAGGGATGATATTGGACTTGACATGAGGAAAAATCCATGAAGGCTTTGGTAAGGGCATGTGGATTTGGCTCTTGAAGATGTATTGGAGGCTTGGATGCACAAAGAAGGAATGGCTTACAAATGAAGAAAAAATAGGGACTAGGTCTTAGGATTAATGTTAGGGTTAAGGTTTAGAATAATTAGTTGACTTTGGTCAACTATTTGACCAAAAAGTCAACTCTAGGCCAAAGTGTGTAATTTTTTTTCATGTAATTTGATTTTGAACCTTTTGTAATGAAATGTTTGAAGATTTTGTAATGAAATTGGTCTCTTTTGAAAGACAACGTGGCTTGATTCCTAAGAAACAATGATTTCCCTCCAAAATTTGCATTTGGATATTGGAATTAGAATTGAATTTATGAGCATGAATGAACTTGACATTTGCCTTGAATGTCATACCATGAATCAAACAATAATCATTAGTAATCACTAAGTAAAACTTTATATGAACATGATCACCAAAAGTCAAACTTAGAAATGAACTTCAAAACCAACTATTCCATGATGCAATCCAATCATAACTAAAGATCGTACCAAATATTAGGGTTTCAAGAGATGTGCAACCCAAGTCAAAGTAATACAATCCTATAGGTTTGATTCCCATAAATGCCATGGAAGAAAACTCTAGCCTATAAGACTTGCCAAGTCATTCTTCATGACCATAAATAACAAGACCCTTGAATTCAATGATGCTTGTTTTTAAGAATGCAATTGTAGATGAATGTCTTATGATGGATGATTAAGGCATGTGAATATGCAGATGCAATGAGCAATAAGCCAAGAAAAATTGAAAAAATTAGGGAAAATTTTGGGATATGACACACATAAAATAAAAAAAAAGTGAAAGATGTGGAAAAGGAGGTTTCCAACAACGAAGCCTTTGGAGATGGAGGATGTTGGTATTATTTGCAAGAACAATCAATGGCTTCTTCATCCAACTCTTACAATAAAAGAAACTCTCTTTCTCTTTCAAAATTTTAAGCACTTATTTACTCTAAAAAAGTTCTCCAATTTTCTCACAAAAATGACCTTAATATATAGTGGAATGTTAGGGTTTTGAGATAGTGATGAGAGATGAAAAATGCAGGTTTTGGGGAGGTAAAAATGTTGTCAAAACCTGGTCCTTAAGTCATCCACAATGCATCATGCAAGACAACAAATGTATCACCAAAATAGCAAGACAAAAAGAGGGTAAATGTGAAAGTAAAAAATGACTAGCACCAAAGAGAAAGATTCCTTGGTTAATGTTAAAAAATAACCTTAGTAAATCCCTAATTAGTAATTGATCATGATTAAAGGTTTTGTCATTTTTCTTTTGCTTTTGCCTTTGAATTTTTGAATTTTTGCTAGAAAACACTAAAATTCTAAATGCATGATTTTTTTTTTGAATTTTTATGATGAGATTAAAATTAAATGGTAAATGTCGTGATGAATCAAATTAGAATACTAAAGTAACCATTTTTATAAGATAAACTGAAAATAATAATGATGATAAAATGAAATTAAATTATTATCATTTTGTTTTTTTAGAAAGTTGGCCTCTAAATAAACAAAACTCTTAATTTGATTATTTTATGAATTTTTTTACTACAATTGAATAAAAAGTGAAACAATAAAAATAAATAACATACCAATATTTTTTGAATTTTTTTAATTGCTCGGACAAAATTGGGTAAATGAATAATCTTGCCAATTTTGATTGTATAATCATTGTGTAATGGAGCAACACCATCCTTCTTATGTTTACTGCCTCATTTTGTGCAGTAGGTAAGAGTGAGTGTTTGAGAAATCTGTACCCTATCTTGGGCACATGATTAAGGTTCAAGTGCAAAATAGTCCATTCACCTGAACTATTATTCTATATCAATCATATCCCTATGACAAACAATGATTTCGTAATTGCAATTAGGTCATTCTCATATACATAAATAAGATGTTGATATGTAATTTCAACTTTCTTTGAATACTAGACCCAATTACCCGCACCACTACTTCTTTCCTTCTTTGTAATGAATTAGTCAAAATTGCATAAACTCATTCAGGAGTTAGGAGTTGAAATATGCATTATGCATGTTTGTAAAATTTTCTCCATCCATAACCTAAGATTATCTTTACAATCTCTTCTTTCAAACCCTAACAGTTCTTATCAAGATAAAAGATGAAACCCCTTTTAGTATGAACATTTTTTTTATGGAGAATACATAAGAGAAAATGTATTCTTGTATCATTTTTGATGAAGACTTCATACTCGCGGAAGTATGAGTCTAAATTTTAGAAATACCGTTGGTTTCTTATGAGTAGCCATTTTGTATCTATGAATTAGTTGTCTCAGAAAATATCTAGAGTTGGTGAAATTTTGGAATTTTAGGATTTTAGAGCGTGAAGTGTGAAAACTGGTTCAAAGATTACTAGCGTGAAATTTAGAGAGAGATAGAGAAAGAAATTTGAATTTGATATTAAAATATGAAAATAAATTTGAGAGGTTAAGATTGGAGAGATTGCGTTATTAGACAATTTCCATGGCGAGCGGGTCCCGAGGCAGGTATGATGATGACACAGGCTATTATAAGTATGCATGCAAATACATAAGAGTCAGGGACTTTGTGCTATTTGTCATTATACTTTATGTTTGACCATGTTATTATATCCATTTCATGACTTTTCACTTTTTATTTCAGTTATAACCTATTCAAAAAAATATTTTCTAAATAAGGCAATGGCACAAGTGAAAACTTTCACGCTTTTGTCTAATATTTCAAAAATTTATTTGAAACAGCATAACTTCATAAGCTAAGATTGGTGGCATGCCACCTGACCAAGTGATGCATCACCTCTCGTCACCAGTCTACTTGATTCCTTTCAATCATAACCTTGTTTAAAGACAAAACAAAAACTTGACAATCATTAGTAACCTGGGCTGCCTCCCAGTAGCACTTAGTTTTGAGAAGTCCTCAGTCCGACTTAATAATAAGCTTATGGTTGATTGAAATCCATGATGATATCCAGTGTAGACAAATTATCACCAATGCATTACCTCACTATTTGTCCATTAACCTTAGAATCATGGCCTATCTAGGATATACCTTCAAAATCTTGAATGGGCTTGACATCTTGATTTATGTTTTCTAGGGAATAGTTTAAATCTTGAGTTAAAGAGGAAGACATATTACCCCTCCATGAACTCTCTTTTAGGAGTTATTTTTCCATGCCAGTTATTAGTATTTCTTTATATACTTCAACATTTTAATAAGATAAAATTTTATGTTCTTCCACTTAATTTAGTTATAACAAAATTGTCTTGGCCGAAGCTTGTAAGTTAACATTAAACTTTATAACCTAAAAGGTGTTATACAACTCATCGGAAAAGTGGAAGGATTTTCCATACACTAACTTGAATTAGTATATTCCTAGTCATGTTTTAAAATAAGTTATATATTACCACAAATCATCATCAAAATGTTTGGACAAATCCTTCATTGAAGGAATCACCACTTTTTAAAGTATTCTCTTAATCTTCCTATTTAATAATTCAACTTAGCCATTATATTGAGGATGATAGGTTTAAGAAACCTTGTGCTTTACACTATATTTGGTTAATAACTCTTCAAACATAGTTATATTGTAATATCTTAATTATTGTCCTTGTTCCTTCAAAGTCCATCATAGGCTGTAAAAAATAGACTCATCCAAGAAGTATTTTTTTTTATAAGTGGATGCATAGTTTCCTTTGATGTAAATTAAATTCTTTGAGCACATGCCCCCTGACCAAATAGTTGTCAACACCCCCTTATCAATGTGTCATGACACTTGGAATTTCAAAAAGTTGTTCATCTAGAAACTTATCTTTGGTAAGTAGATTGTCTTGGCATTGGATGTTATCTAGTAGTCGTGACAAATGATATGCCATTTATTTCTCCACACATTTCTTATCTCTAATCTCCAAGTAAAACTCATGCAACAACAAAACCAATCTTATTAACATAGGTTTTCCATACTTAAAAAACAATAGATACTTGATGGCATAATGGTCTATATACATCACCATGTTGATTTCTCTAACATCCTATTTCCTAAATGCACAATTATAATTAAATCAAAGATTTTTCACAATATTCACACATAGGATGAAACACATCTCGAAACATACACCTACTGATCATGTAAACTTGAATTTAAATAAACATGCAACACCTGTTATTGCATGATCACCTTCACTTAGGATATCATCGCAACGGAAATACTCAATTAAAACACACAAATTTAAACCTTATAATAAATCTCATATCATAATTAAAAAGCTTCAACTCATAAGTCTTCTCAAAATGCTTATCACACCAAAACATAAAATACGAGAGCATCTGTTATCTCTCAGAAATCTCAACATAAAACATAGAAATCGCTCCTCAGTGTTACATATCACAGCATAACCAAAGATAAAATAAAGGAATCAAAATAAAAAGCTCCAGGAATAAGCTTCTACTCACAATAACCACTCTACTCTCGAGTATTTGCACGATGCCCATGAAAATGCAACATTCAAACATAAGGGGTGAGAAATCACATTCAGTAACAGCAAACATATACTACAAGGTAGGATATGACAACATAGCATAATCCACACAATCCCAAATCAAGTATATCAATTACATTCTCACACCAACTCATCAATCATAACTCATTCACATACCAATCACATACCAATTAAACACAACATGAATATCATATGCATTAATCTCATTATCCATCTCATACTCAAAACATAACTCATGCAACTTGATGCAACTCTATGCAACTTGATTATGCAACTCAATGCATATGGTACCAACTTAATATTTGGTTCTCTCTAGAATCGGGTCCCCTATATGAATTCGTGAGCCCCTTCTCCGAGCTTAGGATAAGCCACTAGTCCCCTTTCTGAACTAGCAAACATGTCTCTTAACATAACTCTTATGATGCATGATCATATCATCAAATAAATGCGTTAAGACCCCCATCTGGTCCTAACATAAATGTATTGACAACTCAAGTAATCCTCTCTCTAGATTACATCACACCAAAATCACAAAATGAATATTATCAATCAATAGTGCAACACAAGCATGCTAATACTTAATCTTAATAGAATTATTTTTCAAACGTGCAATAATACAACAAGCATAACTCAAAATAATCCATATTCACAACATTCCCATATTTCATACTTATTCTCAATCCTTAACATCTCGTCATAGAAATACAAATCGAGCACATATAATAATTCAAATCAATAAAATTATTAACTCACATATATGAAAATCACCTTTAACTCAATAATACACATCTCAACATGTATAATTTATCAACTCATACTCACAACGCATAAACAAATTCATCATATCATTCATTCATGTTACTTCACAAAAACTAGAACACATCATCGTATAAACATAATGATTCGCTAACCGATCATACAAATCATCACAAACATCACTATAGTAAGTAAATGACTATAACTCAAACATTTAAACAAATACTACCATGAGGTATCTCTGTGCATTAGCTTTGTAATGCTTCAAATGACACTTCATTTGGACCTAAGGATCAAAAGATACGGCCAAAATCGTCGGACAATGCAACAAAATAAAAGCATAATTTTTCACTATTTAGCCTGATGAAACCGATTGTCACTAAAACACATTTTGCTACTGATTTTGTAAAAAAACACTTTTTTGTGATATGCAATCGATTGTTAATTGGTGCAATCGACTGCACTGTTATGGTTTTTCAAATTTTCAACTAATGCAATCGACTGTCATTTGAGGCAATCGATTCTAACTGTAGTTTTTTTTTCTTACAAAAATTCAAGTTTTCTCTATTACGTGATTTTCTTCCAATTCCAAACTTAAACCACCATACCAGTTCCAAGTTTGTTCATTTACAGACATCCTCATATATTTTCAAACAAGATCAATACATATATCACAATAATTATTATAAATCTATCCATTTTTCTCATGAGTTAAACACTTAGGTTCATGCCCTAAATTAGTCAATCTCATATCAATTTTCACGGATTCAATTTATTTCAAGAACACAACAACAACATGTCAACACACACAATTCCAATTCACATAATGGCGTGTAAGAACAAAATTATCATTAAATTATCATCAACATTCATCATAACTCAAAGGAAGAACAAACACTATAGGAGGTTAAGAACTCCTCCACCCTACCCCTCATGCATAAGCCCTTATTAAAGGTTATTCTCCCTTTACCCTTATATTTCCAGCAAGCAAGCTCCCTAATCAAGTTTGCTTCTTCCCTCCTTGAGCCTCAGACTTGTTCTTCACACCTTTGCCTCTTTCTCTAAAACTTATGTTTTAATGTCCTAATTCCCAAAAATCTATACTGATCCCTTTTTATTAGAAATCTATCCTCTTTTTAATTTGTTATCTCCACAATGTCCTCACTTATTCTCCTATTCACCAAAACACCCCTTATTCCTCTACTAACTCTAATTTCTTCTATTTTTCTTATTTACTAGCTAATTTAATCATTTAAATTATCTAAAATATTATTTAAATTCTATTTGCTTCTAATTACTCCACCAACCCACCAAACTCTTCCTACACCCTCCCATGACAACATACTTATACAAGAATCACAAGTTATTTATTTAATTAATATAGGTAAATAATTAATTAAATATACAAATTTATAAATAATCTAAATTGGGGTGTGACAACTCTCCTCCCCTTAAAGAATTTCCGCCTTTGAAAATTACCTTAAGTAAACAGAGTTGGATACAACTGTCACATCTGACTCTCAAGCTCCCAAGTCACTTTCCCATTAGCTGGTCCTCTCCAAGCTACCTTCACTAGGGTAATCTCTTTACCATGCAACTGCTTCACTCCCGATCCTCTATCCGCATAGGTGATGCCTCAACAGTGAGGTTATCTCTCACTTGTACACAATCCACTTGGTTCATATGAGATGGATCCATAATGTATCTCCTCAACCGAGATCATGAACCACATCATGAAGATTAGCAAGCGATGGTGGAAAAGCAATCTAATAGGCCATTTCTCCCATCTTCTGCATAATATAATACATACTGATGAAATGTGAAGTAAGCTTTCGAGACTTCAAAGATTGACTAACACCATTTACTGGAGTAACCCTCAGAAACACATGATCTCCCTCTCAGAACTCAAGCATTTTTCTTCACTTATCATGATAACTCTTTTGGAGACTCTGAGAAGCTCTCGTCTTCTTCTGAATCACTTTGATCTTCTCTATGGTCTGTTGGACAATCTTAGGTCCAATCACAACACCCTTTCCTAACTCATACCAACACAAAGGTGCCATACACCTTCTACGATACAACTCTTCAAACGATGTCATTCCATTACTCGAATGGAAATTATTGTTGTAGGTAAACTCTATTAATGATAAAAGTCCATCTTAAACACCTAATTTCTTAAGCACACAAGCTCTTAACAAGTCTTCTAAGGATTTAATAGTCCTCTTTGTCTTACCATCTATTTATGGATGATAAGCAGAACTCAAACGTGACTTCATACATAAAGCCTTCTACAAACTCTCCCAGAATATCTAAGTAAACCTTGGATCTTTGTCAGCTACAATACTGGATGGAATCCCATGCAAACTGATAATCCTCTCAATATACAACTCTACTAACTTCTCAAACGGATGGTTAAGTCGAATCAGAATGAAATGAGCCAATTTAGTCAATCTATTCATAATAGCCCAAATAGTATCACAACCTTTCACTGTCCTCAGAAACCCAGACACAAAATCAATCAAAATGATGTGACATTTCCCCTTTGGAGTAGACAACGACTGCATCAACCCAACGAATTCTGATGTTCCACCTTTTACTTCTGACAAGTTAAACACACATAGACAAAACTAGAAACCTCCTTCTTCATTCCTGGCCACTAAAAGATTCTCTTCAAGTCTTGATACATCTTAGTCACACTAGGATGAATACTCAAGCCAATTTTGTGACCTTCATCAAGAATAATCTGATTAAACTCTGGCACATCTGAAACAGACACACGGTCTTAAAATCTTATCACTCCATTCTCGTCGATTCTAAAATCACCACTTTGACCTTGATTGATTAAAGTCAATTGATTAATCAATTACAAGTCCATCTTCTTTCCTTCTCTAATTTATTCAAGAATACCATTGGTAAGTGTCGTACCCCAAATTCTGACCATCATAATAGTCATTACTACCAACTTTAGATATAAGTCACCAAGGTATTTAGATTCTCATACAGGGCATCTGATAAACTCCAACGACCGAAAAGTCAAAGGAGGACCATTTTGGCTTTTCCGAATCAATGATCCCATTGTTGAATAACGAATAATACTGCTATGAGGGTTATTTGGTTTCTTAGGGTGCATTAGGTTTTTAAATTTCCTTTAGAGATCATATCAAGGACAATTGGGATTTGATTAACATTAATAGAATTATTCTATTAGTTAAAGTTTCAGTTTACTTAGATTAATTTGATATTACCATGGTTAAATCAAATTTCATTAATTTGAAAGTAGGTTAATAAAAATATTCAAATTTTATTAGATTAACATTAGGTTTTAATTAAACGTGGGTTAATATTAGTGATTCAAATTAACTGTGTTAATGAATTAAGTAGTAACTAATTAAGTTTGGGTTAATTAAACTAATTCATGCTATTAATTGGATTTTTAAACATATATTGGAATTATTGGTATAGTTAGATTAATTAGATTAATAGGTTTTTTAATATATAATTATTTTATCAAATTAATTAAGTTAATTAGATTTTAGATCAAATAAAATATTGATGTTAATAATTAAATTATTTAGATTAGATTAATTAAATATTAGGGATAAAATCAACTGTTTCTTATATAATTAAATCAATAAAAGGTTGATTAATTTGGGTTATTAAATTAACTAATTTTTAATTGAATTTTAATCAATTTATTTAGATTGGATTAATAAGACTATTTTAAATTATATTTTTTAAGAGGATTGGATGTTAATTAGATTACTTGAAGTGATTAAGTTGTATTAAATTATTAAGTTGGGTTAATATTATTGTTGGGTTTATATAAAGTCAGTTAAATGAGTAACCAACACCGATCCAGGCCTAGTCTAATTGGGCCAAGCGGGAAACCAATGTCCCTAATCAATTGGGTCAAGTGAATAACTCAAAATCCAATTGGGTCAAGAAGGACCCATGGGCCTCCAGACCCGACTCCATTACCCGGGTCCCTGTTCATCGTCATCCCTAATCAAACCCTAATTTCGCTCACAATAAACTTCAATAAAAAACTTCCATTTTCATTCTAAAACATCCAGAATTACAAAAAGTAGACCAAATACATTACAAATCTGTTACAATTACAAATTCTATTTCTAAAGAAAATCAAAATCTAAAAATAATACAATCAAAATCAATTACATCAATCTAAAATTCCTAAAACTAATCAATCACAATTTAAAAACTAAAACCTAAACTAACCTATAAATATAAGACAAAATAAGATGAACAAGGCAAGGAGAAAACCCTAAAAAGAATCCCCTCATTCTTGTTCCCGCGATCCACCAAATCCTCACCAAAGCTCCTATTAAACAGAGGTTAGGGTTTAATATCTAAACCATAAATCTCTTGAGCTGAGCCACGATCCAGAAACACCTCACACAAAAGAAACAAAAGAGGAAGTTAAAAGAGGAAGAAGAAGTAATCAAATCGAACAAAAAAAAAGAGCACAGACCTTACCTCGTCACCGAAATAAGCATCCATTCTGAAGGTTGGCCTTCATAGTCCCCCACTCTTGCTTTAAATTGTTGTTTATGTTGATATATTATGGATTTGAATTGTGTTTACTTTAGGGGTTTCTGGGAAATTAGGGTTAGGGTTCATCACATGAACCCTAGGGTTCTTTAGGGTTAGGGTTCGTCGCGAACCCAGGTTAAGGTTCATAGGGTTCTTCAGTTGGGGGAGGTTTCTGGGTTGAAAGGGGTTTTTATGGTTCATCTTATGAACCCTAGGGTTCATCATGAACCCTAAGGTTCATCTGAAGAACCCATATTGAAGATTCTGGTTGAAGGCCAACCAAAATCTAGAGATGTACGGTGGTTTAAGGGTGGTTTTAGAGGGGCGAGGTGGTCGGAGGGAGAGGAGATTAGAGAGAAGTTTAGAAAGAAGTGGAGTGAAAAGAGAGAAAGAAAGGAGAGAAAGAAGAGTTCTACAGAGAACTCGCTCTTATGCTCTCTCTGTCCATTGCCTGATGAAGGACGCATGCCCCCTTGATGGCCACGCGATGAGCATACGTTGATATACCCCCTGATGGCCACGCGATGGGCATACGTTGATATATCCCAAGTGGGTAGGTATACGGTGTATCGAAGTCTGACCTCTATCGTGTCCCTCCATTTGGATGACTTCCTCTGGTCATCCCATCCAGCGTACCATGTTCGATCTTGCTGACTTTTCGATCAACAGATCAGATGCCCTTGGTTGAGAGTCTACGGTTGACTCTCCCATGGGGACTTTGGGTACAGTGGGCTCAGAGAAGCCAATGGGTCTCTCTCTATTGCTGTTAGCACCCCCTCTAGGGCCCCAATTACTGACCTAGTTCAAAATGCACCCCCTGGTTTGTTTTAATTAACTAATTATTTATTTAATTATATTCATTAATAAAAATTATGATTTATCCAATTAAATTAGTAAATAAATTTTAGTTAAATCTTAATAGTTAACTCACATTTTTTAGAATTTTTGTAATTATTAATTATTTAATTATGCTATTTAGAGTAATATTCCAAAAGTTTGAATAAGTAAATTATAATTTATTTATTTAATTGTGATATTTACATAATCGGGGATAATTAATAGGGTTTAAGGTATATAAAAATGGGATAAAATCGGGAAGAGGATATATCTTAGGACATCCCGGTTAAATTATTTGTATTCAATTTATTCAGTATTATATTATATGTTGGTTCTATGAATTGGCATCAATTTTGGTAAAACTTAGTGTTATCACAAGAAGTCACGCTTGTAGTCTTGACATGTGATATCAGCTTTCTACAGGTTGTTTGATATGGTTGTGTAGGATTCATTCAAGATGTCAGACCCGATGTTATGACATGTGCATACAGAACATTCAGTCTGAATGCTATGTATTTTGTTGTTGCGCCTTTCATGCAAGTCTTTGTGTGCTTATGTGGAGATTGCATGCATTATTCAAGGAGTCATTCTATTTAACGCCAAGATATTCTGTTTCCCAAAAAGGAATGGTTCGCTACTATTTCTTAGGGAATACACAACAAATAGAATTAGGGTTTCATGCTGCCCAAGCCCATTTAGAAAGCTTCTATTTAAAGATTTTGTAAACCCTGCTTTAGACACAAAAGATACGAACGTGAAGTGAGTGAGGATTAGGGTTTTAGTCTTATGTGAGTTTGTAAATTGTGAGCCATTCATCCATCTTGTTGATGTGTGAATTGGACTGAGTTTTTGAGTTGTAATTTGTCCACTATAAGCTTTGAAGTACGAGTGTATTTGTTTATGTATTTGTTGATGTGTGTCCTTGAAGTGTGTCTTGTTTCTTTTTTATATTTGTTCCAGTATCATTGCTGTGATTGAGGGGGAGTGAGAAGGGTCTCATGTCTAAGAGTTCTTAGATAGAAATCGCACAGGTAGAGATTAGGTGAAAAGACTGTAACTTGAATTTGTTTGCTGAGAGTCTTTGAACTAATTCTGCTTAGTGGATTTCCTTCTTGGCTTGGTAGCCCCCAGAAGTATGTGTGTTTGCATCGAACTGGGTTAACAATTGCTTGTGTCGTTTTTCATTTGTTTCCTGATTTTTTAGTCTGTTCATATTTCACTTGTTGCTCAGATATTAATGTCGTGACATTACCTTCGACATCTCATATCTAATACCAGAATTTTAATTGGTATCAGAGCAGGCATCCTGCTCTGGTTCTGGGTGAGATCTTGGGACGTTACTTTCTGGTACTATGGACAGAGACGGAGGATCTATAAACAGACCACCAATTCTGGATGGATCTAACTATGATTACTGGAAACCTCAGATGGTAGCCTTCTTGAAATATTTGGACAATAAGGCTTGGAAAGCTGTTCTAACAGGCTGGGAACATCCTTTCATTACCGAGGATGGAAAAGTTACAACTGATAAGAAGCCTGGGGAAGAATCGACCAAGGAAGAGGATGAACTAGCTCTTGAAAACTCTAAAGCATTGAATGCTATATTCAATGGGATTGATAAGAACATCTTCAGACTGGTGAACAATTGTGAGGTGGCTAAAAATTCTTGGGATATTCTCAAAACCACTCATGAAGGTACCTCTAGAGTGAAGATGTCTAGATTGCAGCTGCTTACTACCAAGATTGAAAATTTGAGGATGAAAGAAGATGAGAGTATTCATGATTTCCATATGAATATTCTTGAGATTGCTAATTCCTCAGGTGCCCTGGGTAAGAAGATGTCAGATGAAAAGCTTGTGAGGAAAATTCTCAGGTCACTTCCCAAAAGATTTGCCATGAAAGTGACAGCCATAGAAGAATCTCAAGACATCTGCAAGATGAGAGTGGATGAGCTAATTGGATCCCTAGAAACATTCGAGTTGGGAATGAGTGATGGATCTGAAAAGAAAGTCAAAAGCATAGCCTTTGTGTCAACACTAAAGATAAAAAGGAGGAAAGTAGTTAGGATATTGATGAAGGTATGCCAAATGACTTAGTGCTACTTGGAAGATAGTTCAACAAAATCCCGAAGAGGATGGATGTGAAGTCAACGTTTAATGTCAAGAATAACTCATTTGACATCAATAGGTCCAATGATGCCGGAAGAAGAACAAGATCTGAAGAAAAATTCAAACACAGCAAAGGAATCCAGTGCCATGAATGTGAAGGGTATGGTCACATTAGAGTTGAATGTGGGACCTATCTCAAGAAACAGAAGAAGAGTCTAGTTGCTACTTGGTCTGATGATGACTCGGAAAGTGAAACAGAAGGAGAATCTTCCAATCTTGTGATTGCCTTGATTGGGAGATGTGATCCTGATGAAGATTCCAGTGATGATGAATTAACCTTTGATGAATTAGCTACTTCTTATAGGAAGTTGTGTTTCAGAAGTGAAGAAGTGTGTCAACAAGTGGAGAATCAGAAGAAACTAATAACCCAACTAGAGGCTGAGAAGAAAAAACACTTAGAAACCATCTCTAATTTGAAGATTGAAGCCTTGTTCCTGAATTCCAAACTGGATGAGATGACTTAGTCTGTCAGAATGTTAAATAGTGGATATGACACCTTAGACAAAATCCTCCAGGCTAGAAAGATGACAGGAGGCATGACTGACCTTGGGTTCAATGAATCTTCTCCTGATTGTAGTCCCTTTGATAGCAAACCAAAGATGTCACATCAGGTGTCTCAATATCACAAGGGAAGACAACATAAGCACTCAAAAGGAAAATACCAAAGATGGAGATGTCATTACTGTGGGAAATTTGGTCACATAAAACCGTTCTGCTTTAGGCTGTATGGTTATCCCAGTCCTACTCATCAACCTAGAGTCAAACAACACATCTCTTCTAACAGAAAACAGTGGGCTCCTAGGGTTGGTGCTACTAACTTGATAGCTCACACTTCCTTCAGAGTCTCAGCCAAAGAAGATTGGTACTTTGACAGTGGATGCTCCAGACGCATGACTGGAAGCAAAAATATGTTGGTTGACCTTCAATCTCATGTCACCAGCTATGTAAATTTTGGTGATGGAGCAAAGGGTGAAATCAAGGGGATTGGAAAGCTAAACTGCTTTGGAGTTCCTAACCTTGAAAATGTGTTGCTTGTTAAAGGATTGACTGCAAACCTGATCAACATCAGTCAACTATGTGATCAAGGTCTCAATGTGAACTTCACAAAAATTGAATGCTTGGTTACTAATGCAAAAACTAAAGTGATCATGAGAGGAGTCGGATCTAAGGACAACTGCTACATGTGGATTCCTCAAGAGACTAGCCATTCATCAATATGTGCTCTAGCTAAAGAAGAAGAAGTGAAACTATGGCATCAAAAACTGGGTCGTCTGCATCTTAAAGGGATGAAAAGGATCATATCTGTTGAAGCTGTAAGAGGAATCCCAAAATTAAAGATTGAAGAAGGAAGAGTATGTGGTGAATGTCAGATTGGAAAGCAGACAAAGATATCACATCAGAAGATCAAACATGACACCACATCTAAAGTGCTGGAACTTCTCCACATGGACTTGATGGAACCTATGCAGGTGGAAAGTCTTGGTAGAAAAAGGTATGCTTGTGGATGACTTCTCCAGATATACCTAGTGTAAGACCCCAATTTTGTCCCTAAGATCCCTCAGGGCATCATATCATATCATATCATTGCCTCAAGGATCTTTGTGCACCTTTGTTTGCTTCCCTGTGGGCGGGTCATCTTTTGAGTGTGTTTCTTGATCACCAAGCATGTCTTGCATATTGTATATCATTGCTTTTCATTTGTTTACTAACCAAAAGTACAAAAATATTGTCATCTAACCTTGTTACTTGCAGCTGAAGCAACACTAGGTCAAGACAGTCAAATGCATGTCATTGAGCTATAGATGGTGGCCATTCTTGAGAATTTGGGCACCATTGATCATTCACAAGAGTTCATATGAACCATGACATCATTTTGAATCAAGATCTCAAGTGGTAGAGGCTTGAATTTCATCTGAGCATAGCTAGGTCAGCTGAAACCCTAGAAAAGTCAACACAAGTCAACTGTGCATTCAATCATGGATTTGAAGGTGGGAGATGGTTAGAGAGGCCTCATTCATGTCCATACAAGTCTCATATAACATGTCAAACATCAACATTGAAGAATTTGAGGTCAGATGAAAAGTTTCCAAAATAGTAAGTGACCTGTAATTTCAAACTGCCCAAAATGGAAAGGTCTTCTCCTCAACTTTACATCATCAAGCAAGCTTCAAATCAAATTTGGTCCAACATGAAAGTTGAAGATCTTGCTCTCACCTTTCCAAAAAGTCCAAGAACATCCATTTCTCATTTGTGGTTGAAGAATTATGATCAAATCATTGCCAAGGAATTTTGGGCTTCAAGCTTGCATAACTTTTGCACCAAATGGCCAATTGGAATGGTTCTTTTTGTGACATTTCCATCTTGATATTCTCTATCATAATCATGCATCATAAATCATCAATTCTCATCACAAAAATATTGCATTTTTCACTTGAATTTAATTTGAATTTTGGAGGGAAAGTATCAATTTGAAAATGGTGCATTATTTTCACCTCCAACCAATTTCATTTGCATCAAAACAGATTTTTAAGCTCATTCAAAGTGAAAAACGAGCACTGTAGCATGCCATGCACATGTGAGGGTATTTTGGCCAAATTGCATAAACCATTCCATTTCACTAATCCTTTTGCATTAGCCTAATCATGATTAAGGAGCTTCATTAGCAGAGGGTATATAATGATAATCATAATAGAAAATGCTAACAACAACTTCAGAATTTCAGATCTAAACTTTTGCTCTCAAAAACTCTCTATTGAATGTAATCTTAAGTGTCGGGTTTTTGTTATCGTATCCACAGGGATTGTAAGATATCACCGTCTTTTGATGGTTGTATTAATTCTTAGCTTAAGGTAACAATAGGGTTTTGGTGTTTGTCATGGTATCTTGCATAAAAATGTAATTAAATGCGGTAAAAGTTTTGGTTTGAATATTTGAGAAATATTGCCAAAGTTAGGGTTCAACGATCACTTTGCATGTATATGTTCGATCAACAAACTTATAAACTCCTTTAGATGATAAATTATTTCACAAAGTCCTCCCAATGTGTTTATCTCTAACACACATTGTGAGTTTTCCCATTTTGATCCATTGTTTATCTCTAACACAATCTATCAAAATGACAACTTTTTGGTTCAACCTTATGGTGAACAAAATCATTCATTACTATCTCTAGCTAACAAAAATGTTTGGATGAAAACCTAGGTTAAGAGTTGGTAAACATCTCTCGATCATAAACCAACACAAAGAGTTTTGAATAAGAACAAAGTTTTCATCATATATTCACCATTAAAGAGTTTACAAATGAAGATCCTTACATTTACACACAAAGCTAATGATCATCTACATCTAACCTTGACAAAATGGAGGACTTAGCTACTCATTTTCATGGTAGCTTGGTCGGCAAGTTTCGGAAGAAGGTTGATCAACATCCGAGTCGAATAATCGAGATTGGATGGGAATCCACCTTCTTTTTGTGAAAAATGGTTAAGAGATGAAGAGAAATGGTTTTTAGGTCACAAAAGATCCTTGGAACAATGCTGTAAAAATATCTGGAAAAAGTACAAAAGTATGGAAAAACAAGGTATGGCTCCAAAAAGTGGCACTTGCTACTTATAGAGCAGCTACTGGGCTGTCATGCTCGCTAGGCGAGCAGAATGGCTCGCCTAGCGAGCCCCTAATTGAGGCACCTGAGGCACCTGCGCCCAGAGAAACAGCCTTTCCCAGACTGTCATGTTCGCCTAGCGAACAAAACCTTCGCCTAGCGAAGGACATGCTTCAACCTTCGCCCCAGCGAGGTTGAGAGGTTTTGCTACTGGAATGCTCGCTGGGAGCTCGCTAATGGCTCGCCTAGCGAGTGAGTGCTGGTTGCGCTTTTCACCAAGTCTGGACGCGTTCGCCACACTCCTCGCTGGAAGCTCGCCTAGCGAGTGTGGTGATGTTTGCCTCTGTTAAATACTGGAGCTTCTCGCTGGACGCTCGCCTAGCGAGTCCTTCGCCACAGCCCTCGCCTAGCGAGACAACTGATGAATGCTTGTTTAATTTGATCCCTTTTCCACATTTCTTGTGTCTTCATTTTCTATTATTTCATGCCTACTTCCTGCACAATAACACACAAATCAAAGGTACCAAGATAGATTATCATTGCATTGCATTTCATTTGAAACAAAGGTGGTTTCGACATTTTAGCAAGGAAATGGAGTGAAAGATGAAGGTGAGAAAAACAAGAAAGGGGGGGTTTGAATTGTTTGAAAAATAAGCGCTTTTGCAAAATGAAATCACACAATGATTTTATACTGGTTCGCTTATAACACAAAGCTACTCCAGTCCACCCGGCCAAGGTGATTTCGCCTTCAACAAGGACTTAATCCACTAATCTTGAGAGATTACAAACAACCCCTAAGAGAAAAGAAAATCTCTTAGTCCTCTCAAGTCTACAGACTACAAAGAGTCACTTGAGGAAATCAAATAAAAATAGATACAAGATGTGTAATCTAGAGTGCTTCTAAGAAAGCAAATATTACAAACTTAAGAACAAAATTTTTCACTTGATAAGCAAAAGCTTAGTGAAAATCTTTGAAGAACAAAGATGTTTTTCTTGAGCGTGATATGATTTCAGTATAGTTTTGGCTAGTGATTTCTTCGTATGTACTGAATGAGATTTCTTCTCTATTTATAGGAGTTGAAGTAGAGTTGAAGTAGCGTTGAATCTGTTGGATATTGAGATGTAATTACGCCATTCCATTAATAGCTTCTGCAGTAGACTTTTTCACTTAGAAGTGACTACTTACCACAATTAGTATCTTTTCTCTTGGAAGTGGAGATTAACGTCTCTTTCTAATTGAGGAAATCCATTTGCAGAACTTTAACTTGGCTTAAACGTTACTTCATCATGATTAACAATTCTGATTAGAGTCTTTGTGTATCTGGAGAAACTTGCTTCTGATGTTATTTCTTGAATGTTCAGAAAGCGCTGATAACTTCAGAGTTTACAGAAGGCATTTGTTTAGAGTCAGAGCTTCTAGACTTTACTTCATGTTCAGATGCTTCTGATACTTGCAGTTTTGTCCAGAGTCAGAGCTTCTTAAAACGAGATTTCTCTTTAGATGCTTCTGATACTTGAGATTTTGCATCTGATCTTGTTTTGCATCTGATGACATCATCAGATTTATTTCTTCTTTCTTTAGAACCCTGCACACTTAGAAACTTTTCGTTAGGGTACCACTTTTGGTTTCATCCTTTGTTATCATCAAAATCATGGAATCTATTGTAGAACTATTTTTGTTCTTACAATCTCCCCCTTTTTGATGATGACAAAACAAATAAAATTATCAGATGAAACATGAAAAATATTAGATCAGATAGACAAAAGCTCCCCCTGAGTTAGTACTTAGGGAGTTCAGAAGTTCTTACCAGAGCTTTCCAAGCAATAAGATTTCTGAAAACTTTCTGCAATTTCTTAATTTAATGTTAGAATTATTTAATCAGAGCGATTATTTAATCAGAGCTATTTATATCAGAACTAATTCTATAATTGTTGCAGAATGCTTAAGGTTTTAGACATAATTTTCATCAGAGCTATTTAATAATTTCTCCCCCTTTTTGGCATAATCAAAAAGGCATAAAACATAAAAAAATAATAGAGATAAAAACACTTCATTAAACAAAAGCACGAAGGCAAGCAGCAGTCAAAACATCAGATTCAACAGAAATATCAGAGCTTAAAAAGAAAAGACAGAAGCAAAAACACTAGGCAAACAAATGAAATCCTAAGTGCCTAAGGGTTTGGAGGAGGAGGAAGTCTCTGTAGTAGCATAGCAAACATATTCTGGAGGTTTTCATTCAGAGCGTCTTGCTTGTCCATCCTTGCCCGGAGCTCACTCTGATCTTGCTTGATCTCTTGCTGATCTTGCTTGATCTCCTTCAGAGTGTTAAGAATCAGAGGGATCGCAGAGGAAGACTCCCCCTGAATCAGAGCCTGCTGAGCTTCAGCTTCAGCAGCAGCTTGGGCTTCTGCATCTGCCTTAGCCTTGGCTTCAGCTTCCTGAATTCTCAGAAGTTCTGCTTCTTTTGCCAGGCATTCTTCTTCCAATCTCTTAGCTTCTTCTTCAGCTTCCCTAGCCAATCTTTCTTCTTCTAATCTCTTGGCCTCAGCTTCTCTAGCCAGTCTCTCTTCCTCTAACCTTCTGGCCTCAGCTTCTCTAGCCAGTCTTTCTTGGAGTCTTTCCTCAGAGTCTCTGATGTAGCCATTTCTGACTTGTTCAGAGATACTCTTCAGCCTATAAGACTCAGAGGTCATCCAACTAATAACTCTGTTCCAGTGTGTCCTAACAGATTTAGGATCATCACTGACTTCAGAATTTTTAGCCAGAGACTTGATCTTCTGGACTGAGGATTCTGCAACCTGTATAATGGCCTCCTCAAGGGTAGGTGTGATAATTTTAGGTTCAGGTTCAGGTTCAGGAGTATTAGTTGGAGAGTTTGGGGAGCTGAGATTCAGAGAGGGAGTTTCAGTTTCTGGTTCTGGCTGGGGTTCAGATTCTGCTTCTGGTTGAAGTTCAGAATCTGGGGAAGAAGCATAGAGTGGGTTTACATCTAAGGGGTCAGAGTCTGGTTCAGGTACAGCGGGAATAAGTGGTGGAGTGATATAAGGTTCAGATGGTTGAATCACAGGTGGTTGGGTTTCAGAGGGTGTGGTGGTTGTTTGTGGTGGAAGTGAGGTTTGATTTTCAGAGGAGATGGTGGTTGTTTGTTGTGGAAGAGAAGTTCGGAGGGGAGAGGTTACTTCAGATTGTGTTTGAGTTTGTGGGGCGAAATTTTTAGCATAGATTTCAGCTATTGTTGGGGAGTTTGGGTCAGAGTGTTCTTGATCAGAGAACTCTTGGTCAGAAGAAGGGGAAAGGTAAGGTGGTGATTCATATTCAGAGGATGAGGAAGAGCTGTGGTGATATAGTTGATTAGGGTCAGAGGTTGTTGTAAAAGTACGGGCAATTTTTAGAACAGGTGGAGGTTGAGAGGTTCTAATGGTTGAAGGTGGTATTTCTGAGGTTGTAAATATTGGTTGAGAGGAGAGAGGGTTGGAGGAAGCCATTACAGATTCAGAAGAGACAGGAGGAAGGGACTTACCAGAAGAGACATTCAGAGGTGCTGAAGCTTTGGTGCCAGAGGTTTCTCCAAGTCTGGCTTTCTTTGCCTTCCTTGCTTCCTCAGCTATCTTCTTCTCAGAAAGGCCTCTTTTGTATCTGACCAGATCTTCTACAGAGTCCAGACAGTCTTCAAGGCGGAAATCAGAGATATCAATGCCTTCATCCAGACGATCCTGAAGGTAGATAGCAATGGCGTCTCTGGGTTCGTTCTTGAAGAACCTTTCAAGGCCATGAGGCATCTTCCTCTGATCCTTCAGAGCTTCCCAGGTCACATTCATAGTGGGCTTGACTCTGATGTCCTTGATGATTCCCATACTCCTCAGATTTTTGGCATTCAGAGGCTTTCCAACGTCAATTGCCAGATCATCCATACATCTGGTCTTCTCCAGAGCATCTACCAGCCCATGCTCAATGAAGATGTCAGAGAGCAATCTACCCAGAGGAATGTAGGATCTGGGCTTCATATTATTCCTTGTTTCTCTGACTGAATCCCTCAGATATCTGAAGAGGAGAACAGGGAGGTTGATTGGAATACCCTTCTGAATACAGTAGAGGATGCATTTCTGGTCAGCATTAATGTAATCTGAAGAGTTGGAGGCTGGACGATGATGGATTGTTCCCAGAATAATCTTCAGCCAAACTCGGAGGTTCTGATGAAGCTCCTTGTTCTTAGATGGGTTTCCTTCAACATTTGCCTTGAAGATTGTAGGGTTAATGACTTCTGTGATGCGCTTGGACCTTGGAGGAATGTTGTAAATCCTTTTACCTCCAGCTTTTTCCATATTCAGCAAAGAAGCAATAGATGCTTCTGTGATAATGATCTTCACTCCCAGAACAAAAGAAACGATGAACTCATCATCAGCATCTGCACATCTCCAGAATTCTTTCACCAGAAGAGGATAGATTGGACCATACAATCTGTTGAAGTAGGTTTCCCAACCTTGCTTGCGAAGATCTTCAGTTAAATCAACGCCATTTCTTTTCAAATTTTCAAAATCCACCAGCGATTCACACAGTACATCCAAACCTTCAAAGGGAGTTGAAAGATGAATGTGTTGTTCACGTTCCAAAATGTGAGGTTCTTTGTAAACTGGGGTCGTGGTAACATCTACAACCATGGGTGTTTGAGTGTTTGAGGTTTGGGGGTTAGAAGCAGCTTCCATTTGTTGGGAGAAGTTAAAAACTGCTTGTTCTTGAGGATTCATGACGAAGATTGATGAAGAAGATGAAGAACTGAGAAGGTTGCAGAGAAAACTTCGAGAGAGGGTTTAGGGTTTAAGAGTGAGTGAGAGTGATAAGTGTGTGAAATGTGAGAAAAGTGTTTATATACTAAGGGTAAAAACACATGCAAAACGACACACATACCAGCGTTAGCACAAAAACCAAAATAGCACGTTTGGGGGAAAAATGATTACAGCTCATTAATGAATGTCTAATCCCAACAGTAAGCACACTGCTCAAGGAGATTTCAAGCGTTCTGACCTTTGATTTCTTTTGACAGCTGTCTAGAAGTTCTAGGGTTAGACGCATGTTCCCCACGTGTTGATGTTTCTGATTTTCAGGAATACCAAAGGATTTCTGAAGATTTCTAACTCAGATATCTTCTTAACTTGGTAGAAGTATCAGAGTCAGAGGCAGAAGTATATTTGTTTTTATCAGAGTCTCATTTTACATGTTCAGAGCCAAATTTTACTCAGGACAATTTTTAATGTTCAGATTTTCTAAGATGAAACGAAATCTATCTTCAGCTAGAGGCTTAGTAAAGATATCTGCCCATTGATGTTCTGTATCAATGAACTTCAGCGTTACTATCCCTTTCTGAACATAGTCTCTAATAAAATGATGTTTTATTTCTATGTGTTTGGCTCTGGAATGTAGAATGGGATTCTTACTTAAACAAATAGCAGCAGTATTATCACAAAGGATAGGAATGTTACTCTCAAATATCTGTAGATCTTCTAGCTGATGTTTCATCCAGAGCATCTGAGTTGTGCATAGTGACGCTGAGATATATTCTGCTTCTGCAGTTGATAGAGCAATTGTTGACTGTCTTTTGCTAGCCCAGGAGATTAAGTTGTTTCCCAGAAGTTGGCAATTTCCAGATGTGCTTTTACGTTCTATTCTATCTCCTGCATAATCTGCATCACAATAACCAGAAAGCCTATACTCTGATGTTTTCTCATACATCAGGCCCAGGTTAGGGGTTCCTTTCAGATACTTAAGAATTCTCTTAACAGCTGTTAAATGAGATTCTCTAGGATCTGATTGGAATCTGGCACAAAGACAAACGCTAAAGAGAATATCAGGACGAGTAGCAGTCAGATAGAGAAGAGAGCCTATCATACCTCTATAGAGCTTCTGACAAACCTTGTTGCTTACCTCTTCCTTCTCCAGAATGCAAGTTGGATGCATGGGAGTCTTTGCAGAATTGCATTCAGACATATCAAACTTCTTTAGAACGTCTTTAATGTACTTGCTTTGATGAATGTACGTGACTTCTGGAGTTTGATTGATTTGAATTCCCAGAAAGAACTTTAGTTCTTGCATTAGACTCATTTCAAATTCTGCCTGCATTAACTTAGAAAATTCTTGGCAAACAGAGATATTAGCAGAACCAAAAATAATGTCATCAACATAAATTTGGCATATCATGAGATCATTTTTATGATTTTTACAGAAGAGTGTAGAATCAACTTTCCCTCTGATAAAATTTTGTTCCAGAAGAAAATTACTTAAGCGTTCATACCAAGCTCTGGGAGCTTGTTTAAGTCCATATAAGGATTTCTTAAGTTTGAAAACATGTTCTGGAAAATTTGAGTTTTCAAAACCAGGAGGTTGATTTACATACACTTCTTCTGAAATATAACCATTAAGAAATGCACTTTTGACATCCATTTGGTATAATTTGATAGAATGATTAATAGCAAATGATACAAGAAGACGAATAGACTCTAACCTTGCGACTGGAGCAAAAGTTTCATTATAATCAATACCTTCTTGTTGACTATAACCTTGAGCTACCAGTCGTGCTTTGTTTCTGACAACTTCTCCTTTCTCGTTCAGTTTGTTTCTGAAAACCCATCTGGTTCCAATGACATGAGTGCCTCTGGGTTTAGGAACGAGATCCCAGACATCATTCTTGGAGAATTGATCTAACTCTTCTTGCATAGCTGCCACCCAATCGTTATCTTGAAGAGCTTCATCACAGGACGTAGGCTCAATCAGAGACACTAGTCCCAGAGGAATATCTTCAGAAGTTCTGAAGGTAGATCTGGTTCTAACAGGTTCATCTTTGTTTCCCAAAATCAAATCTTCAGATACGTTGCTACGACTCTTGACTTTCCTTGGAATTTCTGGAGATTTAATTTCTTCAGAGTCTGGAGTGACAGTTGCTTCTGGAGTTTTCTCAGATTCTACCAGAGTGATCTCTAAATCTGCAAACTTTTCAACTAGCTTTGACTTTTCAGGGTCAAGCTTATCATCAAATCTAACATGAATTGATTCCTCCACAATTTTGGTTTCTGTGTTGTATACTCTGTAGCCTTTAGAGCGTTCTGAGTATCCTAACATAATACCTTTCTGTGCTTTGGAATCAAACTTGTTCAGATGTTCTTTAGTATTTAATATAAAACAAATGCATCCAAAAGGATGAAAATAAGAAATGTTGGGTTTTCTTCCCTTACACAGTTCATAGGGAGTCTTATCCAGAATAGGTCTAATAGAGATTCTATTCTGAATGTAACACGCTGTATTTACAGCTTCTGCCCAAAAGTGCTTTGCTACATTTGTTTCATTGATCATGGTTCTGGCCATTTCTTGGAGTGTCCTATTCTTCCTCTCTACAACTCCATTTTGTTGTGGAGTTCTAGGGCAGGAGAAATCATGGGATATTCCATTAGAATCAAATAATTCTTCAAAATCTTTATTTTCAAATTCTCCACCATGATCACTTCTGACTCTAACAATTTTAGAGTCAAATTCTTTTTGCACTTTAGAACAGAAACTGGTGAATACAGAGTGAGACTCACTCTTGTGCCTTAGGAATTTTACCCATGTCCAGCGGCTGTAATCATCAACGATTACAAGTCCATACTTCTTTCCATTGACTGATGCTGTTTTCACAGGACCAAATAAGTCAATGTGAAGAAGCTCCAGAGGCTTGGAGGTAGAAACAACATTTTTCTTTTAAAAGATGTTTTTGAAAACTTTCCTTTCTGACAAGCTTCACACAGAGCATCTGAAGAAAACTTCAGTTTAGGTAAGCCTCTGACTAACTCAAGTTTAGTTAGCTGAGAAAGTTTTCTCATGCTAATGTGGCCTAAGCGTCTATGCCATACCCATTGCTCTTCGTGAACTGACATTAAACATTTAACATTTTGATCTTTTAAATCAGAAAGATTTATTTTAAATGTTGTTTTTCCTCTTGCCTGTGAAAAGGACAGAGCCATCGTTCTGATTAATGGCTTTACACGTTTTTTGATTAAAGATTACATCATAACCGTTATCACTTAATTGACTTATGGATAACAAGTTATGCATTAATCCTTCTACATAAAGAACATCAGATATAGAGGGAAGAGTACCATTACCAATAGTTCCGGAGCCTCTGATCCTTCCTTTCTGATCTCCTCCGAAGCCTACAAAGCCAGCGTCTTTAAGTTCCAGGCTTTGGAACATAGACTTTCTTCCCGTCATATGTCGCGAGCATCCAGAGTCCAGGTACCATGACTGGTGTCTGAACTTTGCTGCATAGGATATCTGCAACATAGATAATCTTATCTTTCGGTACCCAGAATCTCTTGGGTCCTTTCAGATTAGTTTTCCCAGAGTTTCTTACAACTTTGGGTCTTCTAGCATTTTTAAATTTGTGTTCTTGTGTGTGTGTGTAGTATGAGTGAAAAAGGCGATTTAATTTGGTTACTGGTAGAAGTTTTATCAGAATCAGAATCATACCCAATTCCCCTTTTATTATTCTGACCTACTCCATAAATCATGGATGCCATAATACTCCTATTTATCCCATTCTTCAGAAATTGTTGAAAGGCTTCTTCATACTTATAAATAATTTCATTTGAAGTTTGTGGTGCTTGAGACAACACTTCTTCTAATTCTAAGCTTTTTGTTTTAGCTCCATCTCTTTCTAACGTTAAAGATTTGATTGTATCTTCATGTGCTAGAATTGTTGTCTCAAGTTCACTACATTCTTCAGATTTTGCTTTAAGAAGACCTTTAATGCTTTTAACTTTTTGTTTTAATTTCTGAAGAGAGGTAAGAGTTTCTGATAAACATGATTCTAAGTCAGATCTAGAAAGTTCAGAAAATACCTCTTCAGATTCTTCATCTGAGCTGCTGGATGTGGTAGCCATAAATGCTACGTTGGCTTGTTCATCAGAGTCAGATTCTGATGATCCTGATTCACTATCGTCCCAGGTGGCCATTAATCCTTTCTTTGTTCTGAAGGCATTTTTCTTGAAGCTTTCTTTCTTAGAGTTATCTTTCTTCAGCTTGGGGCATTCATTTCTATAATGACCTGTTTCTTTACATTCAAAACAGGTAATATCTTTATTAGGTTTACCTTTTGAAGTTGACTCTGATCTATCCCCTCTGGGTCTTGATCTTCTGAAGTTGTTGTTGTTCCTTCTTTTCCAGAGTTGCTTAACTCTTCTGGTTAGTAGAGACAGCTCTTCTTCATCATCAGAGTCTTCAGGTTCAGAGTCATCAGTGTCTGCAGTTTCTGCTTGAAGAGCCTTGGTTCTGTCTGACTTCCGTCTTTCAGGTCTGGACTTCAGCGCCACTGACTTGTTCCTTTTCTGAGGCTCATCCTCCTCTAGTTCTATCTCATGACTTCTGAGAGAGCTAACAAGTTCTTCAAGGCTGATGTTGTTCAGATCCTTTGATAGCTTCAGAGCAGTAACCATTGGTCTCCATTTCTTTGGCAGACTTCTGACAATCTTCTTAACATGATCTGCAGTCGTATATCCCTTGTCTAGCACTTTAAGACCTGCAATAAGAGTTTGGAATCTGGAAAACATAGCTTCTATAGCTTCGTCATCTTCCATCTTGAAGGCTTCATATTTCTGGATCAACGCCAGAGCCTTCGTCTCCTTGACTTGGGAGTTTCCTTCATGGGTCATCTTCAGAGAGTCAAGTATATCTTTAGCCGTCTCTCTGTTGGTGATCTTTTCGTATTCGTTGTATGATATAGCATTTAGAAGTATTGTTCTGGCCTTGTGATGATTTTGAACTCACGTTTCTGATCTTCTGACATTTTGCTTCTGGGAACTTCAGCTCCATTTAAGGTTGGAGGTTTGTATCCATCTGTGACAATGTCCCAGAGGTCAGCATCATAACCCAGAAAGAAACTTTCGATTCTATCTTTCCAGTAATCAAACTTTTCTCCATCAAAAACAGGAGGCTTGGCATTGTAAGAATCTTTCTCATTTGAGTGGGCCATTTGTTTTTCTCGCACTGGATCTCTCTACACGGTTAAGTGTTTGATTTGAAAATCAATAACAGAGCCGGAGCTCTGATACCAATTGAAGGTGAGAAAAACAAGAAAGGGGGGTTTTGAATTGTTTGAAAAATAAGCGCTTTTGCAAAATGAAATCACACAATGATTTTATACTGGTTCGCTTATAACACAAAGCTACTCCAGTCCACCCGGCCAAGGTGATTTCGCCTTCAACAAGGACTTAATCCACTAATCTTGAGAGATTACAAACAACCCCTAAGAGAAAAGAAAATCTCTTAGTCCTCTCAAGTCTACAGACTACAAAGAGTCACTTGAGGAAATCAAATAAAAATAGATACAAGATGTGTAATCTAGAGTGCTTCTAAGAAAGCAAATATTACAAACTTAAGAACAAAATTTTTCACTTGATAAGCAAAAGCTTAGTGAAAATCTTTGAAGAACAAAGATGTTTTTCTTGAGCGTGATATGATTTCAGTATAGTTTTGGCTAGTGATTTCTTCGTATGTACTGAATGAGATTTCTTCTCTATTTATAGGAGTTGAAGTAGAGTTGAAGTAGCGTTGAATCTGTTGGATATTGAGATGTAATTACGCCATTCCATTAATAGCTTCTGCAGTAGACTTTTTCACTTAGAAGTGACTACTTACCACAATTAGTATCTTTTCTCTTGGAAGTGGAGATTAACGTCTCTTTCTAATTGAGGAAATCCATTTGCAGAACTTTAACTTGGCTTAAACGTTACTTCATCATGATTAACAATTCTGATTAGAGTCTTTGTGTATCTGGAGAAACTTGCTTCTGATGTTATTTCTTGAATGTTCAGAAAGCGCTGATAACTTCAGAGTTTACAGAAGGCATTTGTTTAGAGTCAGAGCTTCTAGACTTTACTTCATGTTCAGATGCTTCTGATACTTGCAGTTTTGTCCAGAGTCAGAGCTTCTTAAAACGAGATTTCTCTTTAGATGCTTCTGATACTTGAGATTTTGCATCTGATCTTGTTTTGCATCTGATGACATCATCAGATTTATTTCTTCTTTCTTTAGAACCCTGCACACTTAGAAACTTTTCGTTAGGGTACCACTTTTGGTTTCATCCTTTGTTATCATCAAAATCATGGAATCTATTGTAGAACTATTTTTGTTCTTACAAAAGATACCCATATTTGATAGCTCAAATAAGCACTTTTGGGTATCTAACAACTCTCCCCAACTAGATTCTTGCTTGTCCTCAAGCAAAGTATGCCTCTTGAAGGACAAGAGGATTTGCTTTAAGAAAATGGTTTCTCCGAAGTTGGATAAAACGGCTCAAACACAAGCGAATCAGCATATACAAGTTTCCAACGGTTCGAATAAAATAATACACAAGAACTAAAACTTAATAGCAATGCGAAATATTTATCTATCTACAACAATATTATTCTGAATGAATCACCCTATCTCTCCTCTTCGAATAAGGAATGAAGAATTTACGCGTTTGCAACCGCGGGAATAATCTCACTCTCCAACAAATAATGAAGAAATCAATTCGATTCATACAATGTCTAACAATTATAAATGGTAATGTGGAAGCACGAAGATCACTAAGGGCTTTTCGGTTGAAGCTTGGTCAGGTTAACAAACAAGGGTCATTTCTAAGGCCATTGAAAACGAAATTACCGATGCAAAAGAGACATTCACTGTACATTATTCACACATCTCGACTTCGTTCCATTTGTTTCTCATTTGAAACCTTCACAACTCTTATTTCACAACTCAATTTTTATTTTTCACTATTTTTCTTCCAAGCAAGCATTCATTTTCATTCTTTCTATTTTTGTTCTTTTCTTTCACATCATATTTATAAAACAGATGTTTCTTTTCTATATTTTCTATATATATATTTTTTTTATGCTTGCTCGATTTTTCAAGAGTTGTGGTACTTACCGATTCTCATTTTCGTTCTCCCCAACTAATTTCTTACTCACCCTAAGTGAATGCTCTTAACTTTTTACGGCAAAAGAACAATAATCAAGATTTTCCGGGTGTCGCAACCTGAAAAATACAGTGCGCGAAAAAAACAACCGGCGAAAGAAAAAGACAGGAGAGTCGCCACCGTGCGTTATTTATCCCAAAGGAGGGAAAGGAAACGCTCGAAGTAAACCTGAAAAGAGGAAAGGAAAAGACAAGGTCTCGCAACCAAATCTTGGGTTCGGGAGTCGGTTATGCGAAGGGAAGGTATTAGCACCCCTACGCATCCATAGTACTCTACGGGATCCACTTTTGTAGTTTTTGTCTAAAGGGTGTGGGTTTACCTAATGTGTTGTTTACCCAAAAAAAAGGGTTAAATGAAAATGACTCGCGCGGATGTCGCATCCACTGCATACGTATCTCATCTGAATATGAGAATCAGAGTCTTCGTAGCTCGGCTGACCTATGGGTTGGGGGATGTGTGCTCGCTAAGACATCGCGTCTTATGCCTACGTATCTCATCTGGAATGAGAATCAGAGCAAGCCGTAGTTCGGCTAACTACAGGGTTATGGATTGGGTTTTGGACGAACAACGTTACTACGCAATCTACCGAATGCTCGACCTTTGGAGACTTACTCGCCTGTAGTAGAAGGAGTAAACGTGTTGCTTTGGGTTTTAGGGTTTGGGATGCTCGAGGGAAAAAAGGCAGTCCTTGACGAAGGAACGGCGCTACATGTGGGGATACGAATACAAAACACAAAACATGTATCTCAAAGTAAAATGCCACCAAGGGGCTCAAACATTGCCTCCTATCGAGGTCTTCCAGCTAAGAAAGCGATAAAGTATGAGAAAGGGAAAAAATTACCACACGGATAAAGATCCGAAGCTATAGCAGTTAAAGGGGCAAGAAACCCTGAAATGTCTCCAGCTGGACCGTCAAAGGAAATCAGTCAACACGAATAATCAGAATAAAACTCCAGGGGGTATCCCACAAATAAAGTGGGAAACCACGCGAGTGTCTCTGTGAAAGCCATGTGAGCCCTCACAAAACTCGACAAAGGGTTAGAGCAGCAGGATGAAATCAAGAGAAAACAATGCCATGGAAACACAAGACACGTTAGAGAAACAAAATAGGGTAACCCAGAGTTGCCCCTAAATCAAAATGTAACCACATGAATAATTCCATCAAAATTCACAAAAGGCTCACAAAAAAGGTATCAAACTCACCCATAATACCTCATACATTTAGAGCATTCAAATAAAAGGCATAAAGATGATGGATATAGGGCAAACCTGATTGGAGAGCTTGATTGAAATTGAGTTGCACCCGTGAGGTTTACAAGTTGAGTTCCCTTCAGGGTTTGGAGGCTGCTCTGAGTTCTGTTAGTTCTTCTCTCACTATCTTTTTCCTCGGGGTTTTGTTCCAAGGAAACCTCAGAGTATTTTGCTTCTCTCCCTTTTCTCAAGTGAATCTCCCAGTGTAACTCCAAGTGTCTTTTCCTCTACTGAAACCTCAGTATTTATAGACTGATTTTCGTGGGTAATGGGCTCAAATGAGGGAGACCCAAGTCCAAAATAATTTGTTATATTTTATTTATTTATTTTAATTATTTAATTAATTAATTAATTAATTAATTAATTAATTAATTAATTAATTAATTTTTTTTTCTTTTTCTTTTTTTTTATTTTCGTTTTCGTTTTTTTTTTTTCGTTTTCGTTTTTTTTTTTTCGTTTTTTTTTTCTTTTTCGTTTTTTTATTTTATTTTTTTTTTTAGGAAAAATGAAGGGTAAATTTTGGGGTATTACAGCTGCCCCTATTCAATCAACTGGAGACCCGGAAGGAAGATGACAGCTGCTTTCGTGCTTTCGAGGTATCAAGGGATTGAATACAATAAAAGCCCAAAAATTTGCACTGAAGTGAAGTGAAGTAACAATGTCTGTCAGAATCGGCAAAGAGGTGGTCTTGAAAGAAGAATCCGTTTGGTACGGTGAAAGTCAGTCTGAATATCGAAAAAAGAATGTTAAACTGGATACCAAAATAAATGGTAACACAGAAATAACCATGGCCTGAATGCCGCTCAGCAGTCTGAATACTGGAAAGGATTTCGATCTGAACATCGGAAAATTGGCCTGAATGCCACAAGTCGCATCGACCTGAACGTCGGAAACTTCTTCGATCTGAACATCGGAAAATTAGCCTGAATGCCACAAGTCGCATCGACCTGAACGTCGGAAACTTCTTCGATCTGAACATCGGAAAGACTTGGCCTGAATGCCACTTCGATCTGAATATCGGAAAATTGGCCTGAATGCCACTTCGGTCTGGATACCGGAAAACTGGCCTGAATGCCACTTCGGTCTGGATACCGGAAAACTGGCCTGAATGCCACTTCGGTCTGGATACCGGAAAACTTCATGCCTGTCAGCATTGGCAGAAATAGGGAATGATAATAGAGGCGGCGCATGGGCCAATGACACTTGCTGGGGATAACAAAGGTAAGTCATGAACAATCTTCAGTCTGAGTACTGGAAACAACTTCTAGCTTATCACTTGGGATACCGAGAATGTTTTATGCTTACATGCGTATGTTTGAATTTTTCAATGGCGTAATGCTCCATGAAAATGGAAATGCTACGCGATTTGGAAGGATGCAATGCAATATGATTCTACATGCAGGGATGCAAAATGCTGGGTAGAATGCCAAGCCGAGGCAAGGGGATCTGCTGGGGAAATGATTACCATCCTCTGGGCTCTGGCCAGGCTGCTGGAGATACACACCACAATGAACTCTGTGGGGAGATGACTAGCCATGCGGTGTTCTGGCCATACCGAGACTCTGATCGGGGAAAGAATGGCATTGGAAGCCTGTTGCTGAGGAAAGCTATAATGGTTCTGGCAACCACGATTTGCGAGAGATGACTCAGCAGGGGGAGCAAACACTGATACGGTACCGAGGTTCTGCTTCAAGGAAAGAAACCATGAATCTTGCATTGGGATTATCGATCTGGCATCGAACTCTAAGGAGCAGCCACTTCTGCTGGGAAGATACAGTCTGGCACTGTCAACTCCGCTGGGGAGTGTATGTCCTGAAACAACCGCTTGGGGAAGTACGGTGGTGAGAAACTGCTGGGGATTGAAGAATCCAACGCTCTGATCAGCTCTGCAGGGATAAGACACCGAATTGGTCTGTTGGTGACTTCACTGGGGAAGATATTCACGATCATCTGCAGGGAATTTTAAGGAAATGCCCCGAGGGTATCTGTTCTGAATAGACGATCCAAAGCACTTAAAATTTACAGCAATTTTAAATGTTTATTAAGCATGTACCTGTAAAGCCCTTATGTGTCATGATGCAATGTTTATCAAAAATTCGGACGTCATTTTTCCAAACAAAACAGTAAAATGAAAATGAAAACAGAGATATACTGAATAACATGATTTTATTGATTGAATGGCCTCTGAATAGGCATTTACATTAAGAAGCAATCCCTGGAAAGAGGTAATCGCACAATAGATAAAAATAGAAATTAATCTAATGGCAATGTGAATGGATTTCTATTGGGTTCCAATTCTGCTATGACTTGCCCGTCTTCAAGATCCTCCAGATGATTAGCTTTCTGAAAGAGTGATTGGACTGTTTCCTATCCTTCAAAAATTTCCAGTCATTGGCACGAGATGAGATTCAGAACTACTCAGAACGCAGTCATTCGCTTAATCCCTAACTTTTACCTGGATCGCCCTTTTCGGGTTTTCGATCCACCGGGATACCCATTTTTGCCTAAGTTGCCTTTTCAGGTTTTCAACTTACCGGGTGTACAATCTTTTTTTATTTTTGTCCCTAATTTTTGCCCGAACCTTTTCATTTTCTTGGTTCGCCGGGATGCCCATTTTTTGCCTGGACTATTCTTTTTACTGTCCAGCGGGTCTATTTTATGCGAAGTATTTTTTAACTGCGTCTGAGTTCACAGGGGAAGTGAAGTTTTCACCATCCATAGTTGCAAGCATTAAGGCCCCACCATCAAAAACCTTGGTGACAATATACGGTCCATCATAGTTAAGAGTCCACTTGCCCCTGTGATCTGTCTGAGGAGGAAGGATCCTTTTCAACACTAAATCTCCGACTTGGAAACAACGAGGACGCACCTTCTGATCAAAAGCTCTCTTCATCCGACTCTGATACAACTGCCCATGACAAATGGCTGTCATTCGCTTCTCTTAGATAAGACTCAACTCATTGAACCTTGTCCGAATCCATTCAGCTTCGTCTAGCTTGACATCCAACAAGACTCTTAGGGAAGGAATCTCCACTTCAACAGGTAGGACTGCTTCCATACCATACACAAGGGAGTAAGGGGTTGCCCCGGTCGATGTACGTACTGAAGTGCGGTACCCATGCAAGGCGAAAGGTAGCATCTCATGCCAATCTCTGTACGTGACGACCATCTTCTGCACAATCTTCTTTATGTTCTTATTTGCCGCCTCAACAACGCCGTTCATCTTAGGGCGGTAAGGGGAAGAATTGTGATGCTGAATGTTGAAGTTATGACACAACTCCTTCATCATTTTGTTGTTGAGATTAGAACCATTATCAGTAATGATTCTTTCGGGAATCCCATAGCGACAAATGATTTCTTTCTTGATGAAACGGGCAACCACATGCCTGGTGACATTCGCGAACGACGCTGCTTCGACCCACTTGGTGAAATAGTCGATGGCAACAAGGATGAAGCGATGCCCATTGGAAGCAGTCGGCTCAATCTTTCCAATCATATCAATGCCCCACATGGCAAACGGCCACGGCGAAGACATCACATTCAGAGGATTCGGCGGTACATGCACCTTATCAGCATAAATCTGGCATTTATGACACTTCCGAGCATATTTGAAACAATCAGATTCCATGGTCATCCAGTAATAACCCGCTCTCAACAATTTCTTAGCCATTGCATGTCCGCCGGCATGAGTACCGAAGGAACCTTCATGAACTTCCTGCATTAACATGTCCGCCTCGTGTCTGTCCACGCATCTGAGCAAAACCATGTCGAAGTTCCTCTTATACAACACATCGTCTTTGTTCAAGAAGAAGCTGCCTGCCAATCTTCTCAAAGTCTTTCTGTCATTGTTGGATGCCCCTGTAGGGTACTCTTGATTCTTCAGAAAGCACTTGATATCGTGATACCAAGGCTTGTCATCGACTACCAGTTCAGCAGCAAACACATACGCGGCCCTGTCAAGGCGCATCACATCGATCCTGGGAGCATGGTTCCAACGAATTACCTTGATCATGGAGGATAGAGTAGCAAGTGCGTCTGCCATCTGGTTCTCATCACGAGGTATATGATACAATTTTACCATTGTGAAGAAAGTCAAAAGTCTTCTCGTGTAATCTCTGTAGGGGACCAGAGTGGGTTGGAGAGTATTCCAATCACCATTCACTTGATTAATCACCAGAGCTGAATCTCCGAAGATGTCCAGAGTCTTGATTCTCAGATCAATGGCTTGCTCAATGCCCAAGATACAGGCCTCGTACTCAGCTTCATTATTGGTGCACTCGAAAGTCAGACGAGCGGTGAAAGGCATGTGGGCACCTTTCGGAGTTGTAATGACAGCACCAATTCCACTTCCTCTAGCATTGACAGCCCCATCAAACAACAAAGTCCACTTTTCGTTTGGATCAGGTCCCTCCTCAACAACTGGCTCTTCACAGTCTTTCATCTTGAGGAACATGATGTCTTCATCTGGAAAATCAAACTTCATCGGCTCATAATCATCAATCGGCTGCTGAGCAAGATAGTCTGACAGGATACTCCCTTTGATGGCCTTCTGTGACGTGTACTGAATATCATACTCTGTTAAAATCATTTGCCAACGAGCGACCCTTCCGGTGAGAGCTGGCTTCTCGAATATGTATTTCACTGGATCCATCTTAGAAATCAACAAGGTAGTATGGTTCAACATATACTGCCTCAGTCGGCGAGCAACCCAGGCCAAAGCACAACAAGTTTTCTCAAGCTGCGAATATTTGACTTCACAGTCGGTAAACTTTTTGCTAAGGTAGTATATGGCATGCTCTTTTCGACCAGACTCGTCATGCTGTCCCAATACACACCCCATCGAGTTCTCAGTCACTGATAGGTACATTATCAGAGGTCTCCCAAGAACTGGAGGTATAAGGATCGGAGGTTTCTGTAGATACTCTTTTATCTTCTCGAAAGCCCTTTGACAATCTTCATTCCACCTGATAGCCTGATCTTTCCTCAGCAATTTGAAAATTGGCTCACACGTGGTTGTTAGGTGAGAGATGAACCTTGCAATGTAGTTCAACCTCCCTAAGAAACTACGGACTTGCTTCTCTGTTCTTGGCTCAGGCATTTCCTGTATCGCTTTTACTTTGTCGGGATCCACCTCAATCCCTTTTCCGCTAACAATAAAACCCAGCAATTTTCCCGATCTCACCCCGAAAGTGCACTTGTTCGGATTAAGTCTCAGTTTGAATTTCCTCAAACGCTCAAACAGTTTCTGCAAATTCAACAAATGTTCTTCTTCTGTCTGAGATTTGGCAATCATATCATCAACATAAACCTCGATTTCATGATGAATCATATCATGGAACAGAGTTACCATAGCTCGTTGATATGTTGCTCCGGCATTTTTCAGACCAAACGGCATCACCTTGTAGCAGAAAGTGCCCCATGGGGTTATGAAAGTTGTCTTTTCCATGTCTTCTGGTGCCATCTTGATTTGGTTATAGCCAGAAAAGCCATCCATGAAGGAGAATACCGAGAACTGAGCTGTATTATCCACCAAAACGTCGATGTGAGGTAATGGGAAATCATCTTTAGGGCTAGCTCTGTTCAGATTCCGATAGTCGACACACATCCGTACCTTTCCGTCCTTCTTAGGTACTGGGACGATGTTCGCAACCCATGGCGGATAATTGGTGACTGCTAGAAACCCTGCATCCAACTGCTTTTGCACTTCTTCCTTTATCTTGACAGCCATCTCTGGTTTTGTTCTTCTGAGCTTCTGCTTGACCGGAGGACAACCTTCTTTGAGAGGCAAGCGGTGTACCACGATGTCTGTGTCCAGCCCAGGCATGTCCTGATAAGACCAGGCGAAGATGTCAACGTATTCTTGCAGCAATTCAATCAGCCCTTTCTTCACATTGTCTTCTAAAGCATCCCCTATCTTGATTTCTCTCTTGGCGTCCTCGGTGCCGAGATTAATCACTTCAACAGACTCTTGATGCGGTTGAATGACCCTTTCTTCCTGTTTTAATAACCTGGTAAGTTCTTCAGGGAGTTCACAGTCTTCATCACCCTCTTCTTCAGCTTGAAAGATTGGATTTTCAAAGTCGAAGCGAGCCATAGCAGAACCGTTATCAATAGGATCCGGTGTTGTGCATCTGCATGAGTGATGGTATGTGCTTATGAGTGTGAAAAAAAAAGTGGAAACTAAACAAAACATTGCCATTTTTTTTTTGAAAAACTGCAAAAATAGAAAGACAGGGAACGAAATATTTGAATGCAAAAAGACGTCCTTTATTTATGATAAAAAATGCAAGTGTCACATAGATGATCCCTACAATGAGTCATTACGCCCTGGCGGAACGTAAGACTTGGATATGCATGAATAAACAAAGAAAATTACTCTTCAAGAAGAGTGACTTGGATAATCTCTTCAGAAGACCAATTATTGATGACTTCACCCGGGATCCTCGGACGCACCCAGTTGTCAATGTCACAATCACTATCCCCATCTTCTTCGTTGACTGCAGAGACTTGACCATACTGAATGATGCCAGCACTGGAGAAAGTGACCGGCCCCTGATGAGTCTGAGGCGTTGAAGTACACACATCCGAAACATCGGAATCCATTTCAGTTACATCATGGATTACAAAATCAGTAGGAACAACATCTGCGAATTCATCAGTAGCATCTTCAAACCCTTCTTCCTCAACCCCTTCCGCAGACTCTTGGACAGACAAATCTTCAACCTGGAGGATACCTTTGTCGAGCAAAGCCTGAATACCCTGCTGTAGTTTCAAACAACCTCCACTCTGAATGGCACAATCCAAACAATCCTTCCCACAACCGGGGAAAACGTCGGCCTTCAGCAAGCATCCTTTGATATCCAACAATGGAGTCTTCAATTTCAACACATCCTTAATGGACTTGGCTTCTCCCTCTACCAAATTAACGTTCGCACCACCATGCTGGGGCATGGGATTGTTGACGACATTTGAAGCTGGTGCAAGGTCGATGGCCTTTGAATCTATGAGGTCCTGAACTACGTGCTTAAAAGCTTTGCAGTTCTCAATGTCATGGCCAGGTGCCCCAGAGTGGAAGCTACACCTAGCGTTGGCGTCGTAACCCACCGGAAGTCTACCAACAGGAGGAGCCAGAGTGCGCAATTGCACAAGTTGTAGTTGTTGAAGACTAGAAAGCAACTGGGCGTACGACATTGGAAGGGTGTCGAAACGCTGGTCCATCATCCTTTGCCTCTGTTGATAAGCGGGTCTGTTACCTGGTTGCTGCTGCTGTTGATACTGAGCTGGTTGACGTTGTGATTGTTGGTGTTGTAGTGGTGCTGCAGCTGGAATGGTCACAGCCGCAACATACGGTTGCTGATGATAATTCTGAAAATTATTCCTCCGGTTATCCCTGTTCTGATAAGAAGATATGGCATTTGCATCCCCTTCTCTCCTCTTCTGTCCCTGAGTGAACGGCTTCTTCACCCCTGATGAGGGTCCACCTCCACTCTGGATCTTGTATGTCTTTAGGTAATTCTCCACCCTTTCTCTAGTAGAGACCACATCAGCAAAGTTGGAAGCATTGCAACCTACCAGACGCTCCAAGTAAGGTTCAGGCAGCGTATTCATGAACATGTTGGCCATTTCCTTTTCCAACATAGGAGGCTGAACACGGGAAGCTGTATCCCTCCAGCGTTGAGCGTATTCCCTGAAGCACTCATTGCTTTTAAGAGACAAATTCTGAAGTTGAGTTCTGTCTGGAGCCATGTCTGCATTATACTGATACTGCTTCACGAAAGCCTCTGCCAAATCCCTCCAGCAACGGATGTGGGCTCTGTCCAGCCTCATATACCATTCCAAGGATGCCCCAGCTAGGCTATCCTGGAAGAAGTACATAAGTAGCTTCTCATCATCAGAGTATGCAACCATTTTACGGAAATAGGCTTGCACGTGAGTTTTGGGGCAAGAGCTGCCATTGTATTTGTCAAATATCGGGACCTTGAATTTCGGTGGCACCCTCACACCTGGGACCAGCCCCAGGTCAGCAACATCTACTCCCAGAGGATTCTGTCCTTCCACAGCTTTCAGCCTCTCTTCCAATCTCCTAAACATGGGGTCCATGCCAAAGTCTTCCTGAAGCAAGGGGAACTGATCATCCTGACCATCCTGAATGGGTTGTTGACCGGAGGTGACATGTAGGATTGGGATAGGCCCCGGTCCATTGGGACCATTAGCCTCTCCAGCTGGAGGATCAACTAGCGTCTCCGGTTGAGTAATAGGGGGATCCCTCTGCACCAACAATCTAAGCTCCTGTTGTCCTTGAGCCACCCCTTGAACCAAATCCATGAACTGATTCATGCGAATCTTCATCTCGGCGAGCTCTGCTTGTAGGCTCTCCATCGCTCTCTGTTGATTCCTTCGGGTACCGTATCGGTGAATGCCTGAGTCAGCTATCCTGCACACTGATTGAACACCAAACAAACTGAGAACACTGTGGCGGTACCTGTTATGCAAGACATACGGATGACTATGCAAATGCAATGACATGTTTATCAATTCCAAAGGTATTCTAACCCCTTGATTCCAGTCTCACATTTGATAAACAGTGTAAAAAAAAGACTAAGCCGTTGATGAGAACCAAGAAAATTCTGACTAGAATCAAGTAGAAGATATAAACCCCACAGAAATGGATAAACATGTGTGAATGATTATGTGATGCAAAATGATGTGATGATGTGAATGCAATGCAGTGGCATGTCAATCAGGATTGCTGTATCTGCTTGAACATCTGTCAGGTTGCACTGTCTGGAGAGAAATTAAGAGCACACCAACAAAGGTCATGGGATGGGTCATGTTATCCTTAATATCAACCACCCATTTTGGTGGATTATGGTTTACACCTTATCAACACCCGAGTTTCATTGATATTAAGGATGCCTGATCGAATCAACCATGAATCAAGGGTTTGTTGCAAGTCACGAGCATGGAGTTTAGGTTAAGAACCACCCAAAAGGAGTGTACTAAGGTTCAAACCTGCCAAACATGTTCTACAAAAGGTTCCCATAGTCATAATCCCATCTTTCGGATATTATCAAAGGAACGACTACTCGTATTCCAACAATATTCTCAAGAGAGACTCTTATGAGTGTAGTATCGCGTAACAATCGTATCAAATCTTACATTTGAACGACTTTCGCACTACGTCCTACGAATAGGCCAAGATGGGTTAGGTAAACTAAGGTCCTTGGCTTCTTAGGTCTATATTGGAACAAGTAATGTCTAACCACAACTTACTTATGTGACATTATTGATCTCAACATGACCTCCACCAAGTGAATGGGCTTGCAAGTCAACTCGCTAAGGAATACTCCACACAAGTTGACAGGACTATGCCATTCTCCTATCTTAAGTGCACTCGAGTTCGGGTATAGAACTCATCTCACAAAAATCACCAAGCAGCCATAGCCAACCAACAGATACAACAATGATATGTACACAATGAAATAAGGTAAAGCAGGTAAATAAATAACTGTACAAAAGCATGAACACCCAATAAACAAACAAACTACAAAAGCTAGGAGGGACTCGCTTAGGGAAGATGGACCAGCAAGAGGTCAACTTCTTAGGATCCCCAGCAGAGTCGCCAGCTGTCGCAACCTGAAAAATACAGTGCGCGAAAAAAACAACCGGCGAAAGAAAAAGACAGGAGAGTCGCCACCGTGCGTTATTTATCCCAAAGGAGGGAAAGGAAACGCTCGAAGTAAACCTGAAAAGAGGAAAGGAAAAGACAAGGTCTCGCAACCAAATCTTGGGTTCGGGAGTCGGTTATGCGAAGGGAAGGTATTAGCACCCCTACGCATCCATAGTACTCTACGGGATCCACTTTTGTAGTTTTTGTCTAAAGGGTGTGGGTTTACCTAATGTGTTGTTTACCCAAAAAAAAAGGGTTAAATGAAAATGACTCGCGCGGATGTCGCATCCACTGCATACGTATCTCATCTGAATATGAGAATCAGAGTCTTCGTAGCTCGGCTGACCTATGGGTTGGGGGATGTGTGCTCTCTAAGACATCGCGTCTTATGCCTACGTATCTCATCTGGAATGAGAATCAGAGCAAGCCGTAGTTCGGCTAACTACAGGGTTATGGATTGGGTTTTGGACGAACAACGTTACTACGCAATCTACCGAATGCTCGACCTTTGGAGACTTACTCGCCTGTAGTAGAAGGAGTAAACGTGTTGCTTTGGGTTTTAGGGTTTGGGATGCTCGAGGGAAAAAAGGCAGTCCTTGACGAAGGAACGGCGCTACATGTGGGGATACGAATACAAAACACAAAACATGTATCTCAAAGTAAAATGCCACCAAGGGGCTCAAACATTGCCTCCTATCGAGGTCTTCCAGCTAAGAAAGCGATAAAGTATGAGAAAGGGAAAAAATTACCACACGGATAAAGATCCGAAGCTATAGCAGTTAAAGGGGCAAGAAACCCTGAAATGTCTCCAGCTGGACCGTCAAAGGAAATCAGTCAACACGAATAATCAGAATAAAACTCCAGGGGATATCCCACAAATAAAGTGGGAAACCACGCGAGTGTCTCTGCGAAAGCCATGTGAGCCCTCACAAAACTCGACAAAGGGTTAGAGCAGCAGGATGAAATCAAGAGAAAACAATGCCATGGAAACATAAGACACGTTAGAGAAACAAAATAGGGTAACCCAGAGTTGCCCCTAAATCAAAATGTAACCACATGAATAATTCCATCAAAATTCACAAAAGGCTCACAAAAAAGGTATCAAATTCACCCATAATACCTCATACATTTAGAGCATTCAAATAAAAGGCATAAAGATGATGAATATAGGGCAAACCTGATTGGAGAGCTTGATTGAAATTGAGTTGCACCCGTGAGGTTTACAAGTTGAGTTCCCTTCAGAGTTTGGAGGCTGCTCTGAGTTCTGTTAGTTCTTCTCTCACTATCTTTTTCCTCGGGGTTTTGTTCCAAGGAAACCTCAGAGTATTTTGCTTCTCTCCCTTTTCTCAAGTGAATCTCCCAGTGTAACTCCAAGTGTCTTTTCCTCTACTGAAACCTCAGTATTTATAGACTGATTTTCGTGGGTAATGGGCTCAAATGAGGGAGACCCAAGTCCAAAATAATTTGTTATATTTTATTTATTTATTTTAATTATTTAATTAATTAATTAATTAATTAATTAATTTTTTTTTTTTATTTTCGTTTTCGTTTTTGTTTTTTTTTTCGTTTTCGTTTTTTTTTTCGTTTTTTTTTTCTTTTTCGTTTTTTTTTTTTTTTTTTTTTTAAGGAAAAATGAAGGGTAAATTTTGGGGTATTACACCGGGTTGTAAAAAAAAACATTTTTGAAATCTCGCTTTATTTCAAGCTGAGATTCAACTGTTTAAGCTCAAAGGGGTTAACGAATACTCTCTCTGCTCACAGGTAAGTCGTATTTGGAACTGGTTGTGCTCGATAGAAAACAAGCGCCTTGATCATTTCTAATTGCTTCCACATGTTCACAATAATAAAAGACAAAGCATGAATCAAATGAATCAACAAAACTTATTAGAATCCAGCATTTAAGTGTACAATGGAGGTTTCCTCACAATTTGTGGTTTTAAGTCCTAGATGAAACATTCATTCAATTATGTTGCAAAAAGACAATACTCAATTACAAAAAAGAGTAAAGTTCTTAGTGCATTCTAAAATTCTAGCCGGAGGTAACCATGTACCTTAGCCTTATTCACTTGTTTATTCTTATCATTGCCATCCAAGCTCGGATGCACCTTCATTGGATACTTCTTTGAGGAGCAACCAATCTAGAAGGTTTGCCACTCAATCAACCAAAAATTTATTAAAACAAACAAAATTAAAAACATAAATAATAATAACTTCAAAATGTAAAATTGTTCATGGGGGACAAAACACCCCAACAGTACAAAGCCAAAATCAAAATACAGAATTCTGGAAATACAATAGAAATAAACATAACAATAAAAAATAAAAACTTAGCCCTCCAAAGGCTCAGAACCCTCCTCACTACCGGCCTCAGAACCGGTAGCCTCATCATCATCAGCAACACCACCAGAAGATGCACCAGCAGTCGCCCCCTCACCATACACAGGCCTATCCACAGGCCAGTTAGCGTTAAGCAGAAACTGCTCACGCGTAATCAATGAGTGATCACCGGTGGGGTCACTTCCCTGCAGCTATAACCGCTGCATAGAATCGTGCATATCCAGCATGGCACGCTGAGTAGCCGCCATCCAGTCCCAGTTGTAATCACAGACAGCTTGTAGGTAAGGATCTGGTCCAGGAGTAGAAGTACCAGGACCATCAGAAGCCCGGGTACCCACTGCAGCTGCACTACCTCTAACATTCTTCGCCCTGCAATACTTGGCCACATAACGGTCATCGATGGGTGGCGGGATCCTTACTTGACCCCTAGAAGGTAGCCGCACCCTCGCTTGTATGCACAAACTCATGATTAGGCAGGGGAAAGCCAGGGGACAATTCACACGAGCCCCTGACTTTAGCCTGCTTTCAATCACGGACTTAAGCTCATAAGCGATAATCCTCGCCACATCGATTTGGACGTTAGTGAGGATAGAGTGTACCAAGTGTGCCACTGGGATCGGCACTGTAGAAGTGTGGGACTTGGGTTGGATGTTTGTCAGAAGCAATAGCAGGATCAGTTGAGCCAAGGGAGTCATGTCCTCCCTGTGGTATCGCATAGGAACCCCAGATGGGTTCAGCTCAACTGATTTCCCTCTTAACAGCAGGGCAGCAGAGATCGCATCAATATCCCAGTGAAGCCGCAAGTCTGTGTGGTACGTGTCTCGCTCCTCGGCTCCCAGTTGGAGCGGTTCACCAAGGACGCGGTTAATAGCATCCCGATCAAAAGCAACTGGACGACCGACCACTCTAGATGTCCAAGTTAATGGCTCGTCATCATCCGGTAGTGCGTTCGCATAGAACTCACGTACCGTTGCGATATCATAGTGCTCGAGTGGGGAAATTAACCGATCCCACTTCTTTGTGTCAATCATCCCGGCGAATGCTCTGTTTGTGCCTTGAGGGTTGATGATGAATCTCTTCTCCGGTAGAATTTTCCGCTTCTCCAAAGCAATGTATCTTGCCGCTTGCTTCGGCCCGACAAATTTGTCGGTATTAAATTGGATTGTTACGGGACGGGAAGTGTTCCCTCCCTTTCTCTTCTTTGAAGCGCCGGATCTAGATTCCATCTGCAAAACATAAAGAGGAAACAACACACACAAAACAGATTAGACAGCAAAACCAGAAATCAAAGAACTGTCATGCTCGCTGCTGCTTCGCCTAGCGAAGTGGCAGCGAATGCTCGCCTCTGGTTCGCCTAGCGAGTTGCTAGCGAACCTTACGGGTTTTTGGGTTCTGCAGTATTTTCAGAGAAATCTTCCCAAAACCCACATGCTAATGGTTTCAATTTCAGAACCTAATGATATATCAATTAAAGAAACGTTCTATGCTATTGGTAATTTCAGATTCACATGCAAACCTAAAATTCCCAATTGAAAAACCTAAAATCCCCACATGCAAACCTAAAGTTTCCCATACCAACAACTTCATCCTAAATGACATTCAAATCAGCAATAAACAAAGCTTAAGCATAAAGACATGGTATTAGGTCAAACCTTAGCAAAATAGAGTGATTGGGTATGAAATGCAGTTGTGAAATGCAGTGAGGTTCACAATCCTCTAAGTTAGGGTTAGAGTGAGTTGTTTGTGAGAGAGATGAAAATGAGAGAGTGAGGTGAGTGTTCGGTTAAATTGCCTCAGCAGAGTTGCAAAAACAGAAAATTTGTGTTTGGGCCAAAATGAGTGGCCTGCTGAGATTTTAAATAAGTGCTGTCACGCAGCGCTCGCTGCTGCTTCGCCTAGCGAGCAGCTTAGCGAATCAGCTCGCTACTGCCTCGCCTAGCGAGCATGACAGCAATTGCCTTTTCAAAGGCAGCATTACAGGTACTTTCAGCATGGTTCTGACACTTGGAAACCCACTACAACACAACAGAAAAACAGTAAATACTTACAATGTTGGGGTGCCTCCCAACAAGCGTTTGTTTAACGTCGGCTAAGCTCGACGGTGCGATGCTCACAGAGGAGCATCCAAAGGAATTGTGCAGCTTCCGCTATCCACTTTGTTGTTTGAGTTTCCGGGATCCATTTTGTTGAGCAACTTCCTCAAGGGCTTTGTTGTCTTCAAGAGGTTCTTGATGAACCTTCGATAAAATCTGATACCACCCTTTTTCGGAACTAGTTGCACAATGCTCACCCATTCACCATCGGCGATAGAATAATTCATCCCGGCCTCTACTAATTTGACAACATCCTTCTTTCTCAGCACTAGGGGTGGCAATTTGATCCATTAACACAAAATCCATCCAATCCATCCATCAAAAAATCCATCCAATCCATCCACTAAATAAAAATTAAGTTAATGGATTGATCCAATCCATCCATTTATAAACATGGATTGATCCAATCCATCCAACACATTTTAATGATCCAATGGATTTTTTTATTTAATTTTAAAAAAATAAAATTTTCAAATATTAAAAAAAAAATTGAAAAAAAAATAATTTTTTTTTGAAAAAAAAATAATTTTTTTTAGAAAAAAAAATAATTTTTTTTTGAAAAAAAAATAACTTTTTTTTGAAAAAAAAATAATTTTTTTTTGAAATTTTTGAAAAAAAAATAATTTTTTTTTGAAAAAAAATAATTTTTTTTTTGAAAAAAAAATATTTTTTTTTTCGAAAAAAAAATATTTTTTTTTGAAAATACAAAAAAATATTAAATTTTTTTATCTAATGTTAAAAAAATAAAAAATATATTTTTTTATGGTCAAATAATTTTTTATCTAATGTTAAAAAAATAAATTTTTTCAAATATCAAATTTTTTTTTGAAAAATAAAAAATATTTTTTATTTCGATTTTTTTTTTTAAATACCAAAATTTGATTTTATTTTTGATGTTTTTTTACGAATATAAAACAAAATCGAAAATAAAAAAAATATTTTATTTTATTTTTTTAAAAAAAAAAAAATTTCTCAAAAAAAAAATACTGATATTATTTTATTAAAAAAACGTAAAAAACTTTTTTAAAAAAAATAAATTTCAAAGAAAAATTTTAAAGGAAAATAAAATGGATGGATGGATATCCATCCACTAAAAATATGATAATGGATGGATTGGATGGATTTTTATTCTTAATGGATGGATTGGATTGGATATTTTTAAAAAACTTTTAGTGGATTGTTAATGGATAATGGATTGTTTTGATCCATCCATTAACGATCCAATCCATATCCATCCAATCCATCCATTTTGCCACCCCTACTCAGCACCTGCATCAATTGATTCTCCTCCTTTGTTGACAAAGTGCTGCTAATGATTACTGGTTTGCTACAGTTATCACCTAGGAACACATACTTCAAATTTGGCTCTAGTTTTGGCTCCTCCACTTTCTTTGTCATATCCAAGCCTTCCCTTGTTTCTTCATGATAGACAAGTTCTCCACAAGCCTCTAATTCATGCAACAATGCTTCCATCTCTTTTCCTTTATTTTTGGTCGAACTTTTGTAGACTCCGATAAGAGATCTTTCGGAAGGATTAGAAACATGAACCTGGTTTGCGACCTCCACTAGCTTCTCCTTGGTGGCATCGATTTGGAAAGAATCATGCTTCTCATTAGAATGCTTTTTGGCTTCAAAAAGATGGAAGGCTACCTCTTCATCTTGGGCTCTTACTTTCATCAAACCGTTGTCAACGTCAATCATCATGCGCGCGGTTTTCATGAATGGTCGGCCAAGAATAAGTGGAGCATCATCGTCCTCTTCCATATCAATAACAATGAAATCAACCGGGAAGAAGAATTTATCAACTTTGACTAACATGTCTTGAGCCACTCCATATGGTGCAGTGGTAGACTTATCAGCTAGTTGTAAAGTCATCTTAGCAGGTTTGATATCAACATTTCCCAATCTTTTGACAATGGATAGGGGAATTAAATTGATGCTAGATCCCAAGTCAATCAAGCCATTACCCGTGTAGGTGTCTCCGATGGTTACCGGTAAAGCGACTCGTCCCGGATCGGATTCCTTCCTTGGGAGAGTTTTTTGAATGATGGCACTACATCGTGCATCAAGCAAGATTGTCTCAGGTTCCGTGTACCTCCGTTTTTTTATAAGTATGTCCTTCATGAATTTGGCATAATTGGGCATTTGCTCCAAGGCTTCGGCAAACGGAATGTTCACTTTCAATTGTTTAAAAATATCCATGAACCGGGCGTAATGCCGTTCATTCTCCCTTTTGGACGGAGCATGAGGATAAGAAAGGTTTTGGATTGGAGTAGCGCTCACTACCTTCTTTCCTTTAGCAATTCTAGAACTCCTCCATCTAGGCTTTTTTACTGGCTCCCCTCTTTCTGCATCACTCTTATTTTTCTCACTTTCCACACTTTCTTTCTTTTCAACTTCACCATTTTTTTCGTTCTTTTCAACTTTTTTCTCCTCATTCCACTCCCCTCTTTCACCATCAATATTTTCCTCCACTATTTCCTCCTCATTTTCTTTCTTTTTCTCTCTTTGTTCACTCTCAACTCTTTTGTTATTCTCACTCATCAACTCCTTCCCACTTCTCGTTGTGATCGCCTTACAATGCTCCTTAGGATTTGTTTGCGTATTTGCCGAAAAGGAAGGACCGGTTTGTTGTTCCGCGAGTTGCTTAGCAAGTTGCCCAACTTGAGTCTCGAGATTTTTTATAGCCGCGTCGTTGCTTTTTTGATTTGCCATTGACATTTGCATGAATTGCGTCAATGTGTCTTCCAACTTAGAAGTTACGACCGGCGGTTGTTGAGGTTGATAAGGATTTTGGGGAGGGTTTTGACGGCTAGAAGAACCACCTCCATAACCTTGGTTATGGTAATAGTTACTCCTAGGTTGGAACCCTTGGTTCCCTTGGTAATGTTGTTGTTAATTTTGAGGGTGTGGTTGATAAGGTTGTTGTTGTTGTTGTGGTCTCGGTTGGTAATCCCTTTGGTTTGCCATTTAGTTTACTTCTTCGAACCCCGGAGGTGGACAGAATCCGGTGTCATGCTCACCTTTGCAAAGCTCACAACAAGCTATTTGTTTAGCTTTAGACGGTTCTCTCAACTCTTTAATTTGTTGCGTTAAGAGTTCCACTTGTTGTGAGATGAGCTTGTTTTGGGTAAGGATGGCATCGTTCGTCCCTAGTTCAAGCACTCCCGGCTTTTTCAAAGAGTTGCCTCGACTTTGACTCTGAAGATCATTTAGAGCCATTCGATTTATGATATTTGTAGCTTCTTCGGCATTTTTAGACAATAAAGAGCCACCCGAGGTAGCATCCAACAACGTCTTGCAATTTGGTTGAAGTCCATTTTTGAAGATATGGATTTGAGTCAATTCATCAAATCCATGCCCTTTACATTTCCGAAGCATGGACTTGAATCTTTCCCACGCTTCATTTAAGGATTCATTGATTCCTTGTGCAAACACCGAGATGGCCGTCTTGGATTCCATGAACCGGTTATGGGAGAAGAATCTTTTGATGAACTTCTCTTCTAACACGTTCCAGTCTGTCATGACGGCTGGTGTTTGATCTAAGTACCAATCTTTTGCTTTGCCGAGCAAAGCGTGGGGAAATAATCTTCTGAACAACGGGAGCTCATGAGCCTGATCCACTCCGGCCGCCAATGCTATCTCATAAAATTTTTTGAGAAAAGCAAAGGGATCTTCATGGTCCATTCCGGTGAATGGACTTCCATATAATAAATTGAGAGTTCCCATTTTCATCTCAGCTTACCTTCTCGTGTGGTTGGCAAACTGAGCTGTGTTTCTTGGACTGTTTATGCATGGAGTAGAAATAGGCGATTGTGGTGGCTCCATGTTAGGTATGAATGGTGGTGGATTTGTGGTAGAAGAACTTTCTCCTTGCTCTTGACGTTGTCTAGCCTGTTGCCTTCTACGTCTCGTTTTGCTATTGAGTCTCCTTGCAGTTCTCTCGATCTCAGGATCAAAAAGAAGTTCGTCCATAGGGATTTTCCCTCGCATAAAACGTAAGCTGCACACTAAACCAAACAAATTACAAGCACAAGTCAAAAATTCGAAAGCTAAAAATTAAGCAACCATTGCGATGCTCGCAATATCAATTTACAATCCCCGACAACGGCGCCATTTTGTTGAATGTAATCTTAAGTGTCGGGTTTTTGTTATCGTATCCACAGGGATTGTAAGATATCACCTCCTTTCGATGGTTGTATTAATTCTTAGCTTAAGGTAACAATAGGGTTTTGGTGTTTGTCACGGTATCTTGCATAAAAATGTAATTAAATGCGGTAAAAGTTTTGGTTTGAATATTTGAGAAATATTGCCAAAGTTAGGGTTCAACGATCACTTTGCATGTATATGTTCGATCAACAAACTTATAAACTCCTTTAGATGATAAATTATTTCACAAAGTCCTCCCAATGTGTTTATCTCTAACACACATTATGAGTTTTCCCATTTTGATCCATTGTTTATCTCTAACACAATCTATCAAAATGACAACTTTTTGGTTCAACCTTATGGTGAACAAAATCATTCATTACTATCTCTAGCTAACAAACAAGTTTGGATGAAAACCTAGGTTAAGAGTTGGTAAACATCTCTCGATCATAAACCAACACAAAGAGTTTTGAATAAGAACAAAGTTTTCATCATATATTCACCATTAAAGAGTTTACAAATGAAGATCCTTACATTTACACACAAAGCTAATGATCATCTACATCTAACCTTGACAAAATGGAGGACTTAGCTACTCATTTTCATGGTAGCTTGGTCGGCAAGTTTCGGAAGAAGGTTGATCAACATCCGAGTCGAATAATCGAGATTGGATGGGAATCCACCTTCTTTTTGTGAAAAATGGTTAAGAGATGAAGAGAAATGGTTTTTAGGTCACAAAAGATCCTTGGAACAATGCTGTAAAAATATCTGGAAAAAGTACAAAAGTATGGAAAAACAAGGTATGGCTCCAAAAAGTGGCACTTGCTACTTATAGAGCAGCTACTGGGCTGTCATGCTCGCTAGGCGAGCAGAATGGCTCGCCTAGCGAGCCCCTAATTGAGGCACCTGAGGCATCTGCACCTAGAGAAACAACCTTTCCCAGACTGTCATGTTCGCCTAGCGAACAAAACCTTCGCCTAGCGAAGGACACGCTTCAACCTTCGCCCCAACGAGGTTGAGAGGTTTTGCTACTGGAATGCTCGTTGGGAGCTCGCTAATGGCTCGCCTAGCGAGTGAGTGCTGGCTGCGCTTTTCACCAAGTCTGGACGCGTTCGCCACACTCCTCGCTGGAAGCTCGCCTAGCGAGTGTGGTGATGTTTGCCTCTGTTAAATACTGGAGCTTCTCGCTGGACGCTCGCCTAGCGAGTCCTTCGCCACAGCCCTCGCCTAGCGAGGCAGCTGATGAATGCTTGTTTCATTTGATCCCTTTGCCACATTTCTTGTGTCTTTATTTTCTATTATTTCATGGCTACTTCCTGCACAATAACACACAAATCAAAGGTACCAAGATAGATTATCATTGCATTGCATTTCATCTGAAACAAAGGTGGTTTCGACATTTTAGCAAGGAAATGGAGTGAAAGATACCCATATTTGATAGCTCTGTAAGACCCCAATTTTGGCCCTAAGATCCCTCATGGCCCATATCATATCATATCATGGCCTCAAGGATCATTGCATACCCTAGCTTCCCTCTTAGTGGGTGGGTTACCTTGTGAGTGTGATTCTTGATCACCAAGCATGTCTAGCATTTGTATATCATTGCTTTCCATATGTTTACTAACCAAAAGTACAAAAATATTGTCATCTAACCATGTTGCTTGCAGATGAAGCTAACTAGGCCAAAACAGTCAAATCAGGCCTTGAGCAATTGATGGTGACCATTCTTGAGGAATTTGGACACCATGATCATTCATAAAGAGTTCATATAACTTGTGATATCATTTGGAATCAAGATCTCAATTGAAAGAGGCTTGGAATTCATCAGAACATGGCCCAGTCAAGAAAAGTCAACAAAAGTCAACTGTGGTCAACTGTGCATTTAATCAGGGTTTGGAAGGTGTGAGATGGTTAGAAAGACCTCATTCATGTCCATACAAGCCTCATTTGGCATTTCAAAGACCAAGGTTGAAGGAATTGAAGTCAGACAGAAAGTTTCCAAAAATGGCAGTGGACCTGTAATTTCAGCTGCCCAAAGTGGAAAGTTTTTCCCCTCAAGATAACTTCATCATACAAGCTTCAAATCAAAATGTGTCCAACATGAAAGTTGAAGATCTTGATCTCACCTTTCCAAAAAGTCCAAGAACTCAAAAATCCCATTTATGGTTTGCAAGATATGGCTCAGTGAATTTCAAAAAAGACCCGTAATCAGGAGGCCATAACTTCCACATGGATTGTCCAAATTGCAAGTTCTTTATATGCACAAACTCCATTTAATATGTACTTCAATGGTGCATAATTGGATTTCTTCAAAATTGCTCAATGCAAAAGGTCAAATTTCAACTGGACTGTTAAATGAACCAGGGGCAAAATCGTCCAACTTGTGAAATAATTGGAATTTTTGAGTGGGGATTTTTTCTACACTTCATAAATGGTATTTGAAAATTGTTGGAATATTCATAACATGCCTAGGCCTTGTGGTTTGAGAATTGGTTTTGAAAATGAATTGGAAAAATGGACACATAAGCCATCACATAGTAAAAATGCAAAATAGGAGGAATTTGAAAATAAAACCAATTCTATCAGCTTCCAAATAGTATTTACAACTTGTTGAAAGTGAAAAAATTCTGCTGTAATGCTTCTAAGCTTCAAAAGGCAAAAAGTCCAAATTCACACATAAGCTTAATTTCACTAATCCATTTTTTCCACTAATCATGATTAATTGTGAGATTAATTGGTAGTATATAAGCTTAATGCTAACTGTTTTTGCAGACACTAATCATAATTCACAAATTCAACAAAAAAATCTCAAGAACTCTCTCATTTTTCTCTCACTTTTTTCACATTGCATATTGATTTTTTTTCACCAATTCATCAACAATTCTTCAAGCTTTGTGCGAATCCTCAGTGAATTCATCATCCATACTTGTTTGTGAGTTTCTGTTTGCAGGTTTTGGATCAAGAAAGATCACGATCACAACTGTCCAAATCACCATTCATCCATGGCAGTCAAGATTTGCTGCGATTTGAGGCATTGTTAAGCCATTCCGAAGCTTCCTCACACATTCCTAGCTGCTGCAGATCGTCTGTTTTCACTCATTGAAGCAAAATACTCGCGGATTCCGGTACTGCTCCTCGAAAAGGTTCGGATTCGACTATCACCATTCTCAAAATCGTTGTGTGGTTCTTGTAGAGTACACCTTGTAGATCATGCAGCACTTTATAGAATCGAAAACCGTTAAGTTTAGAGAGAGCAATCTTGAATTTACACTTTGATGCGAAATCTTCTTTCGCTCGATCTGTGCGGTATGATAGGAATTAGGAGTTTTCTCTGGCATATTGTTGTTGTACGTAGAATAACCTTTCCAACGGTATAAAATTTATTGAGTTTGGTGAAGAAAAGTTCGAGACCGTTATTGTCGTTGAGGAGCTTGAACTGTGCGAAGAAGATGAGCGTTTCTGGAAATTTTTCACGCTTTGATCTTCTTTCCCTGGCCGCGAGCTCAAATTGTTGTTTCCCGCCGAGGTGGACCAATCGCGCACCGCCAACACATAAATGAGGTGCTGTACTGTCTTGGATTGGCATTGGACATCACGTTGCTGTTAGTTACTCTACTGTACCATTAATCCATTAAATTACAAATAAATTCGTATTCCATTAATTAAATATTCAATAAATTTAACAACTAAAAAAAATTCATAAAAAATTCAATAATAATCCAAATAAATCGAGATTTTTTTGTTAGTCTCCTTTTTTAGTCTACTTTTTTATAGAATCAAAAAATAAAATGTTGCTTGGTAAAAAATTTAATTGCCATAGAGATTTTTCCAATGTATACAAAATTCACATGTCTCACCATTTTAATTATATAATCACCATACCACATCCAAATTAAATGAAATTTTAGATATTGATTCTTAACCCCTTTTTGGAATTTTTGACATAGGTTTTATAATTTTTGAACCTCTGGTTTTTTAACTAGGATTTATTGAACTTGAGTGTGACAAAATGTGACATAATTTGATATGCTATATTCCCTGAATTTTTACCATGCTTCCCCTTGGCCTATGGCCTTAAATTTTTGCATGAGACACCATTAACATGTTAGCATTCACTGTGATTTTTTGTGGAGTTTTACAATCCATTTCCTAATTGATTAGGATTTTTATCTTCTGCCTATCATTTTTTGGACCTTGTTGGTGACACCTCTGTATATATGTTGCCATATCCACATACTTAACCATATGGACATGAAACTTGGTAGGGTAGTTCCTAACACATTAAGATTTCATTTAGCCTTGGTCCTACTAATTTCCCATTTACCATCACTGTTTACCATTTAATTGAAGTTGATGTATATTTTTGGACCTCATTTGATTGTGTTTTTGCATGCTTAGACATGTTGAATTAATTCCCATCGTTCCACTAATCCAAATTGTATGAAAATTGACATGTAGCTTGTTGAATGTCCTCTGTTTAGGATATAATTTTTGTGGAATTTTCCATGCTGTTTTGTTATTTTTCGTGATGTGATCTTGCTGATTGCTCATATGTGGTTTAACATTGCTCACTTTGCCTTACATGTTGCATAGATTGAGATGTGTACATATTTTGGATATGGGACCAATTGGGATCCTTTTGTTGTTGAAATAGCTTGACTTTGATCATGAATTGGTTGCTGTTTTAGGATTTTTCCTTCTTTTGGACCCTAGGCTAGTCCTAGTGGTCTTGTCACTTACATTTGAACTTGTTTTTGGTTTTTCAGGTTAAGAAGTTAATGATTAAAGGAATTGTTTCACATTTGGGATTATCTTACTTGACTTGTAAACTAATGTGGCTGTTTTGTAGGATGTATAGCTCCTTTGAGCTTTGAGCCTTGTGCCTCGCACATTGTTGTTTGATTATACTTTGTTGATTGATTTTTTGTATTGTTGTTTGATTTTGAATGGGTTGCTGATTCTATTTGACTTTTTCAGGTACCCTTAGTTGCTTAGTTCTTCTAAGAACTTGCATTGCTTTGCTTAATAGCAATTAGCATTGAGGTATTTCACCTTCTTCTTCATGTAGTCTGGAGACCCGGCCCGTTATTTGGCCGGGCAAACTGTCTGAAGTCCTCCTTAAGAGGCAATGCTTGTGTGTGTTTATATTTGTCCCAAGCAGGAAAAGTCCTCATTCGAGGCAATTGGTGGATCAAAGAGATAAGTAGCCTATCTCCCACTATTCTGTGTGTCTTCTCCTTGCTCCCATTACATGGTTGTAGCATTGAGATCCAAACCCAAGATCTATCGAGTCTAATTGGGGAAAGAGTTCCATCTTTCTGAACTCCCCCCCATTCTTATATTTACATGCTCTCTCGGACCTGAGATAGAAGCAATGAGGCACACCCCTCATATCCTTTCATCTGCTTCACCTGAGCCCCTCAATGGCCAGGTTAAGAGCGACGCTTACCTCTTACAGTGGACTTTCATAGTCAAACCCTTTTGCTTGAGCCTCATTGAATGGTTATAGCGTGTGCTACTTGAATTTATGTGATTGATTAATTGATTCATTTATACATGATTACTTGATTTGCCATTGTGCATTTACTATCATTGATTGCCGTTGTGCATTTATCATCTTCGTTTGCCATCAGTGCATGATCATTTCTTTTGTCCTTGTGACATTGATGTTTTCCCATTGAGGACAATTGTAAGTCCATATTGATTGGCTTTTGTTCCTATGACATGGAAGAGATAGAGTGTAAGACCTCATTGGTCACTCATATCTTCTTTGCTCTTTGTTTGAGCATTGTTGTTGTATGTGAGGATTCATTGTAAGTCCCTGTGATGTGGCATTTGTATTCCTAGGATCATACTGTGGAGGTTAACATAAGTCCAGATAGATTGGCAGTTGACTTCCCTGTTTTGTCTTTTTTGTTTTATTCTGATGGAGATTAGTGTAAGTCCATAGAGTGGCTTCTGATATCCTTACTTGTTTTAGGAGACAGGTATAAGACCATTGAGTGGCATCCAGTATCCGCTTTTATTTACTTTCATCTATTACCATGTTCATATTATTGCTCATTTGTAGCCTATTCCTAAGGACCCACTTGAATCATCTTCTATATGATTTCAAGAGGCGGACCCTCCTAAGAAGTTTTACATACACACCATTCCATTCACCCCATTGTGTCCTACCTTTTCACACATGTTTTAAAACTTTGAAATAAGTGTTGTGCAAACATTCTCACCCCTTTTCAAATTAGAAACTTGGACCATAAGTCCATGATTTTCCAAACTCCATTTTTGTAAATACTTCATTTTGAATTGACTTTAATCATACTTTGACTATATTTTGTAAATAATCCCAAATCAATTAACTTCACCCATTCAAATGATTTTGTGGCTTTGTCCATGTTTGTTAAGCTTTCATACATTAGCTATAGGTTTGATTTACCCTAGTTGGTTGATATTAATCTCACCTATTTGTCCTTAGTAGATGAATTGTAAGCCTTCCTTGCCTATTATAGGGTTAACCCCTCTCTGGCAAGTGGAAGCTGTTCTCACATGGTGGACTAGTTGTTATATAAGGTTGAGTTTTCTCCCGTGGGTAACGTAAGACCTTAGGGCTTGTGTTTTAAAATTGAATCCACTAACTTTTGGAAATTTTTAGCCGAACTACGGCGTTTTGATCCTTACCTTTGATGGAAGGTACGTAGGCAACGGGTTCATCCGTTCGAACACAAAAATAATTAACTTGTATATTCTTTCCTCATCATCCCACTCATGTTTGCACAATACTTATGTCAAAACAAATAAATATTTTCTTATACAACAAGTGTGAAAAGGGCTCCCTAGGAGTACCTAGGACGCATTGGGTGCCTAACACCTTCCCAGTGCGTAATTTACCCCTTACCCCGATCTCTGATCTTTTTCATTAGTTTTCTACGTGTAAAACTTCTTAGGTTTTTGTTCGCTTTTTAACCAGTCCTTAGGATAAATAAAAGTGCGGTGGCGACTCTATGTTTATTGTATACTTTGCTTATGATTTAATCAATAGATCATATAGTAACGAATACACCGCTACAGAAAAATGGCGACTCCACTGGGGATGAATATTTCCTTGGTGGTATTGCCTACTTTTCACCTTTGTGTGATATATTATTATTGTTATTTGACATATTTTTGTACAATTTGGGATAATTGTATTGATTGTAATGTGTGAATTGCTTGATATACAATTGCTGTTTGCTTTGGTGATCTCTGTGAGATGAGTTCTATACCCGAACTCGAGTGCACTCTAGGATAGGAGAATGGCATAGTCTTGTCGACTGGTGTGGAGTAGTCCTTAGCCAGTTGACTTGCGATCCCATTCACTTGGTGGAGGTCATGTTGGATTAATAATGTCACACAAGTTATTTGTGGTTAGGCATTATTCTTTCAATCATGTGCCTTAGAAGCCAAGGACCTTAGTTTACCAAACCCATCTTGGCCTATTTTTAGGACGTAGTGCGGAGGTCGTTCAGATGTAAGTTCTGATACGATTGTTACGCGATACTACACTCATAAGAGTTTCTCTTGAGAATATTCTTGGAATACGAGTATTCGTTCCTCCGATAATATTCGAGAGATGGGACGATGATTATGGGAACCTCTGGTAGAACATGTCTGGCAGGTTTAAACCCTAGTACATTCCCTTTGGGTGGTTCTTAACCAAGACTCCATGCTCGTGACTCTCAGCAAACCCGTGATTCGTGGTTGAGTCGTTCAAACATCGTTAATATCAATGGATCCCGGATCAGGTGTAAAACCTAAAATCCACCAAAGCGGCTGGTTGATATTAAGGATGTTTGAGCCGGTTCATGTACCGTTAATATCAATGGAACTTGGGTGTCGATAAGGTGAAAACCTAAATCCACCAAAATGGATGATTGATATTAGGGATACAATGAGCTTTCCCACGACCTTTGTTTGGTGTGCTTTGCTTGATCCTTGAGTGTGATTGTTGCATTCATACATTCATGCATTCATCTGCATTTCATGTCACCGAAAAAAAAGAGAAAGTTTTCAAGGAACTTTAAAGGGTTTATTTGCAAAATTTTCAGACATGGAAAGACCAAAGAGGCATACGAAGAAGTACAGTTTCCGACAGCCTGATGTAAAGGAGTTAAGGAATCTGACATCTTATGTACTAGATCCCTTGGGTTTCAAGGCTCGATATGGGAAGCTTCTACCGCTGTTGACTACTCAGGTGGATGAGGGATTGATGAGCACTCTTGCTCAGTTCTATGATCCGCTGTATCACTGCTTCTTATTTCCGGACTTCCAGTTGTTGCCTACTTTGGAAGAGTACTCTCACCTTATTGGGATTCCTATTCTGGATCAAGTGCCGTTCAGTGGCTTAGAGAGTATTCCATCTGCTCGGGAGATTGCTAGTCTGTTGCATATAGATGAAGCTTTGATCAAAGCCAATCTGATTACCAAAGGTGGGATTAAGGGTTTCTCTTCAGAGTTCCTTGTCGCTCAAGCTACCTTCTATGGAGAAGCCAGGAGTGAGGACGCCTTTGAGGCTTTGTTTGTATTACTCATCTATGGATTAGTGCTATTTCCCAACTTTGACAAGTTTGTGGACATGAATGCTATTAGGATCTTCTCAGTTCTTAATCCAGTTCCGACTTTGTTGGGCGATGCCTATTTCTCTCTGCACCTGAGGAATATGAAGGGTAGTGGAGTTATTGTCTGTTGTCTACCTTTGCTGTACAAGTGGTTTATTTCGCACTTGCCGCAGACCATTGCTTTTAAGGAGAATAAGGGATGTCTACGGTGGTCACAGAGGCTTATGTCTCTCACTAATGATGATATCTCTTGGTACGATCGTGTATATGATACTGTGCAGATTATTGATTCTTGTGGTGAATTCCCGAATGTGCCTCTTCTCGGTACATGTGGTGGGATCAGCTACAACCCTACACTTGCACGTCGTCAGCTTGGGTTCCCCCTAAAGGATAAACCTCATAACATTCTGTTAGAAGGTGTATTCTTTCAGGAGGGTAAAGATCCCCAAGGCTTGAAAGCCAAATTCGTCCGCGCTTGGCGCAATATCCGAAAGAAGAGTAGGAATGAATTGGGTCCGAAGAATTGCATTGCTTTGGAGCCTTATACTTCTTGGGTCAGACAGAGAGCTGCCACCTACCTGATGCCATATGACTATCCGAGACCTACACCTTCGGATGTGGCTGGGCCTTCAACCCTCCCTATCCAACGTGTAGAGGAGTTGAGAGAAGAAGACCTTTCACGTGCTTGGATCCGTGAAAGAGAGGAGCTACTTCAGCAGCTTAAAGAGAAGGATGCTCTGATAGAGTTTCTCGAGCATAAGGTGGTCGATGACCCGAACGACACCTGGACTTCTTTGCTTCCTCAATCTTCCAAATTCTGGAAGAGGAAGTACGATCAGCTTGCTAAGGCAAAAGCAGATATGGAAGCGGCTTATGAGAGAGAGATCAAGAAGTTGTGCACTTCTCGTCTTCCAGCATCCCGAGTTCCTAGGGATCCATAGGATGTTATTTTCCTTTTCTCCTTGTAATTGAATCAAATTGATGTACTTCTTTGTCCAATATATTGAATGAGATATTTTCCATGTGAAATATAAAATGCTTAAATATTCAAAATATTGCGAATAACACCCTAAGGGTTCCTTGAAAATAAAACAAAGCATCTGCACAAGCATTTCATGCATCATGTTGCATAAGCAGGTACCTTGTTTCTGGTCTTCTTGTCCTAACTCTGTGCTCTTCATTTATTTTGAAGACAAGCTGACTCACCGGTATTATACCCGAGCAAATTCTGCAAGAGTAATGGATCAGCTAGAGCAAGAGAACCGTGAACTGAGGGATGAAGTCGCCAGACTCGGCGCCCTGATGGAGCAACTTCTTGCCGCTCAGAATCAACCTGCTCAACCGCCTGCAACTCCCGTCCAAGGGACCGTTGTCTCAGAGATTGCCACTTCTGTCATGCCCGCTGCCAATGTTCAGTATATGCCCAATGTCATGCCAGCCGGGTACCCGTGGGGTATGCCTCCAGGTTTCATGCCTGACATCCCTGCTCCTACCTTCGTTCATATGCCGGCATCTAGCCCGGTCATTACTACTGCTCCTCCTGTAGTGCATACCTTGCCAAGGGCAGATGAACCCATTTATCATTCCGAGCCATCTGAGGGCCCGGACGTTAATGAGAAAATGGATGCTATGAATGACCAATTCCTTGAGCTGAGGAAGGAATTGAAGACCCTCCGTGGTAAAGACCTATTCGGCAAGTCTGCTGCCGAGCTCTGCCTTGTTCCAGGGGTAAAAATACCAATAAAATTCAAAGTTCCTGACTTTGAAAAATACAAAGGGAACACCTGTCCTCTTGCACACCTGGTCATGTACGCCAGGAAGATGTCAACTCAGACTGACAACGATCAGCTTTTGATCCACTACTTCCAGGACAGCTTGTCTAGTGCTGCGCTTCGTTGGTACATGAACCTGAATAGTGCCAACATCCAATCCTTCAATGACCTTGGCGAGGCTTTCGTCAAACAATATAAATATAACGTCGATATGGCGCCTGACAGAGATCAACTCAGGTCTATGTCGCAGAAGGATAAAGAGACTTTCAAAGAGTACGCCCAGAGGTGGCGAGAGCTTGCAGCGCAGATCACTCCACCGCTTGAGGAGAAAGAAATGACTAAGATTTTCCTTAAAACTCTTAGCTCATTTTACTATGAGCGAATGGTGGCTAGTGCTCCCTCAGACTTCACCGAGATGGTGAATATGGGGATGAGACTTGAAGAGGGTGTCCGTGAAGGACGTTTGGCCAAGGATGAAGGCTCTTCTAGTAAGAGGTATGGCTCATTTGCTAAGAAGAAGGATGGGGAAGCACATGCTGTGCAGTCCCATAGATCAAGGAAACCTCCGGTTCAGAGGAAACCGGCACGTCGTGCAGGTCATCAGCACCAGGTGGCCCATATTGCTCCTGTCTTCAAAGACAACTCTCCGCAATATCAGCAGCAACAGTATCAACCACAATATCAGCAGCAGCAACGTCCACAGCAACAGGCCTACCAGCCTCGTGGAAGCACAACAAATCAAGCCAATTTGAGTTATGACCGGAAAAAGATCAGCTTCGATCCTATCCCTATGTCATACGCAGAGCTTTATCCCTCCTTGTTGGAGAGGAAGTTGATAACTCCCAGGGATCCTCCTGCTATTCCTGCTAATCCACAATGGTGGTACAAACCGGATCAACACTGCGTTTATCACTCCGGTGCCCCTGGCCATAACGTCGAAAACTGTTATCCACTCAAGACAAAGGTTCAAGACCTGATGAGATGTGGAATTTTGAGCTTCGAAGATTCGGGCCCAAATGTTACCAAAAACCCATTGCCTTCGCATGGGAAATCTGTAAATATGGTCCAGGGATGCCCTGGGAAATACAAAGTCAAATATGTTAGTCATATTCGACAATCGTTGGTGGAGTTACATCGCCTGCTGTGCCAGTATAGCCACATGGTACATGACCACGATAAGTGCCGTATCTGTTCGGTGAACCGTCTGGGTTGTAATCAGGTACGAAGAGAGCTTCAAGAGCTACTAGACGAAGGAACCATTGAGATTCTCCAGAATCGCAATGTCGACGAAGATGAACCTGAGGTTAATGTCATATCTCCAGTGTTCAAATTACCAGAGCCTGTTGTTATTCGCTATGATGGCAGCAAACCGAAGACTTCTCCTTCACTCGTGATTAAACCTGCCGGCCCCGTGCCGTATTCTTCTGATAAAGCTGTGCCATTCAGGTACAACCCAGTTGCCGTGCAGGATGGGGTGGAAGTGCCTTTGCCATCAACTGCTGTTACCAATATTGCCGATGTGAGCGGCCTGACCCGGAGTGGTCGTGTGTTCTCTGCTCCTGCTAAGGCCCCTGTTGCTTCTGAATCTTCTGAGCGTCCAGTTGGGACTGCTGTCAATAGTCAGAATCCGGCACTTGATGTCGCCAGACCCTCCTCCATACAAAAAACTCCTACTTCTTCAGCTGGCCCGAGTGGCATTTCGAATGAAGAATCTGATGAGATGCTGAGGCTCATCAAGAAAAGCGAGTATAACGTTGTAGACCAGCTTCTACACACGCCATCCAAAATCTCCATACTATCCTTACTGTTGCATTCAGAACCCCATAGAGAGGCTCTGCAGAAGGTATTGGATCTGGCGTTCGTTGATCACGATGTCACTATTGAGCAATTTGACAGTATCGTTGCAAACATCACTGCTTGCAACACCTTGAGTTTCAGTGACGCTGATCTCCCTGAGGAGGGAAGAGACCACAACATGGCCTTACACATATCTCTGAACTGCAAATCTGATGCTATGTCCAACGTGTTGGTGGACACTGGATCATCCCTTAATGTGTTGCCAAAATCCACACTCTCCAGATTGTCATATCAAGGTCCTCCTATGAGGCAGAGTGGGGTCGTTGTGAAAGCTTTTGACGGGTCGCGCAAGACCGTGATTGGGGAAGTTGATCTCCCTATCAAGATAGGACCAAGTGATTTCCAGGTTACCTTCCAGGTAATGGATATCCACCCGTCATACAGCTGTCTCCTTGGCAGACCATGGATTCACGAGGCTGGCGCCGTGACATCCACCCTACACCAGAAGCTGAAGTTTGTTAAGAATAAAAAACTGGTTGTGGTAGGGGGAGAAAAGGCTCTCCTGGTTAGCCACCTGTCTTCCTTCTCATATATTGATGCTGAGGATGAAGTTGGAACGCCGTTCCAAGCTTTATCCATTGATGAACCTCTCGAGAAGAAGTCTCCTTCATTCGCTTCCTACCGGGATGTAAAGCTGGCCGTTGAATGTGGTGCAGTTGCTGGTTTAGGGAAGGTGATTGAGCTGGAAGATAACAAATCCCGGGCTGGCATTGGCTTTTGTTCTGGGGCATATAATGAGCACGGTCTGTTCACGAGTGGAGGATTCATCCATGATGATCAGTCTGTAGAAGAGGAAGCTGCTGCTATCATTGAAGAAGATGCAGAGGATATGAGCAATTTTGTTATTCCTGGTGGTGTCTGCCACAATTGGGTCGCTGTGGATGTTCCTACAGTTATCCATAGATCAGAGTAAATATGCTCACTTTGTTTAAAACCCTTCTCCCATGCCAAAAGGAGAAGTGATGACATTGTTTGGCTCATATATACAATGATGTTTTCATTCAATTAATGCATTGTTAAACATTTGTTTTTCCATTTGTTTTCACTTTTTGCTTTTTCATGAAATCAGTGATCACAAAAAACCCATGAAAACAAGAATAAAAGCAACATTTTTCATCTGCATAATGGTTTGCTTGTTTAAATTCTAAAGTTTTCATTAACCAAAATCATTATGCAGGTTGATTCTAAAACCCATTGAACATAATGATCCAATGCCATCTCCCAACTTTGAATTCCCTGTATTTGAGGCAGAGGAAGATGATGTTGAAGGAATTCCTGATGAGATTACCCGTCTCCTTGAGCACGAAGAGAAGATCATTCAGCCGCACCTTGAGGATCTGGAAACAGTCAACTTGGGGTCTGAGGATTGTATTCGTCTGGTTAAGATTGGGGCACTTCTTGAAGAGTCTGTCAAGAAGGATTTGATTGAATTGCTACGAGAATACTCAGATATCTTTGCTTGGTCATATGAAGACATGCCGGGTTTAGATACAGATATTGTGCAACATTTCCTGCCTTTGAAGCCTGAGTGCGTGCCAGTAAAGCAGAAGCTCAGAAGAACTCATCCAGATATGGCAGTGAAGATCAAAGAGGAAGTTCAGAAGCAAATTGATGCGGGGTTTCTGGTGACTTCCACATATCCTCAATGGGTGGCCAATATTGTGCCTGTTCCTAAGAAGGACGGAAAAGTCCGTATGTGCGTTGACTACAGAGATTTGAATAAAGCTAGTCCGAAAGATGATTTTCCCCTGCCACACATCGATATGTTGGTAGATAATACAGCTAAATTCAAAGTCTTTTCCTTTATGGACGGATTTTCCGGATATAATCAAATTAAGATGGCACCAGAGGATATGGAGAAGACAACATTCATCACACCTTGGGGAACATTCTGTTATCGAGTGATGCCCTTCGGTTTGAAGAACGCCGGAGCCACGTATCAACGAGCTATGACTACCTTGTTTCACGACATGATGCACAAGGAGATAGAGGTCTATGTTGATGATATGATTGCTAAGTCCCGAACGGAAGTTGAGCATGTTGAACATTTGTTGAAGCTTTTTCAGCGCCTGAGGAAGTTCAGACTTCGTTTGAATCCGAACAAATGTACTTTTGGAGTCCGTTCCGGAAAATTATTGGGTTTCATTGTCAGTGAGAGAGGTATTGAGGTTGATCCTGCAAAGGTCAAAGCAATACAAGAGATGCCTGCGCCCAAAACTGCGAAGCAAGTCCGAGGTTTTCTTGGCCGCTTGAATTATATTTCCAGATTTATATCCCACATGACTGCCACATGTGCGCCGATATTCAAGCTCCTCCGGAAAGATCAGTCCCTTGATTGGACCGAAGATTGCCAGAAAGCTTTCGACAGTATCAAAGAGTATCTGTCTGAACCTCCGATCTTGTCTCCGCCTGTGGAAGGAAGACCTCTGATTATGTATTTGACTGTTCTTGAAGACTCAATGGGTTGTGTACTCGGTCAACAAGATGAATCAGGGAAGAAGGAATTTGCTATCCACTACCTCAGTAAGAAGTTTACTGATTGTGAGTCTCGGTACTCCATGCTTGAGAAGACGTGCTGTGCTTTGGCTTGGGCTGCTAAGCGTTTGCGCCAGTACATGATAAATCATACAACTTGGTTGATATCCAGAGTGGATCCAATCAAGTATGTTTTCGAGAAGCCTGCTTTAACTGGGAGGATTGCCCGTTGGCAGATGTTGTTGTCCGAGTATGATATCGAGTATCGAGCTCAGAAAGCTATCAAAGGTAGTATCTTGGCTGACCATCTAGCACACCAGCCAATTGAAGATCACCAGTCAGTTCAGTATGACTTCCCTGATGAGGAGATTCTGTATCTGAAAATGAAAGATTGCGATGAGCCTACACTTGATGAAGGCCCAGAGCCTGGTTCCAGATGGACGATGGTGTTTGATGGCGCTGTTAATCAATATGGAAATGGAATTGGGGCAGTGATCATTAATCCTCAAGGTTCTCATATTCCATTTACAGCAAGGCTAACTTTCAAATGCACGAATAATATGGCTGAGTATGAAGCCTGTATTATGGGACTTGAAGAATGTATTGATTTGAGAATCAAACACCTTGATGTCTATGGTGATTCGGCCCTGGTCGTTAATCAGATCAAGGGTGAATGGGAGACGAATCAACCATGTCTCATCCCATACAGAGATTATGCAAGAAGGATTTCAACTTTCTTTACAGAAGTTGAATTTCACCATATTCCTCGAGAGGATAATCGGATGGCAGATGCTCTTGCTACGCTTGCTTCCATGATTGTGGTCAGATGGTGGAATGATGTCCCCAATATTACTGTGATGCGCTTGGATAGACCAGCCCACATATTTGCAATTGAAGAAGTCAATGATGACAAGCCTTGGTATTTTGATATCAAGAATTTCCTCCAGAACCAGGTCTACCCGCCTGGGGCATCTGTGAAAGACAGGAAAACTTTAAGAAGGTTGTCAGGCAGTTTCTACCTCAGTGGTGAAGTGCTGTATAAAAGGAATTTTGATATGGTTTTGCTCAGATGCGTGGATAGACACGAAGCAAACCTATTGATGACTGAGGTCCATGAGGGTTCATTTGGTACTCATTCCAATGGACATGCCATGGCTAAGAAGATGTTGAGAGCAGGCTACTATTGGCTGACAATGGAGTCTGACTGTTGCAAATATGTGAAGAAATGCCACAAGTGTCAAATTTACGCGGATAAGATTCATATTCCTCCGACACTTCTGAATGTGATTTCATCACCATGGCCTTTCTCCATGTGGGGAATCGACATGATCGGCATGATTGAGCCGAAAGCGTCCAACGGACACAGGTTTATTCTCGTAGCAATTGATTACTTCACCAAATGGGTTGAAGCCGCTTCATATGCGAATGTGACCAGACAGGTGGTTGTAAAGTTCATCAAAAACCAGCTGATTTGCCGTTATGGTGTGCCAGAGAGGATCATTACTGATAATGGATCTAATCTGAATAATAAGATGATGGATGAGTTGTGCGCTGAATTCAAGATTGCACACCATAATTCCTCTCCCTACAGACCTAAGATGAATGGGGCTGTTGAAGCTGCTAATAAGAATATCAAGAAGATTATCCAGAAGATGACTGTCACGTACAAAGATTGGCATGAGATGCTGCCATTTGCTTTGCATGGATATCGTACGTCTGTACGCACTTCAACAGGGGCAACCCCTTTTTCTCTTGTTTACGGTATGGAAGCTGTTCTCCCAGTAGAGGTGGAGATCCCATCAATGAGAGTCTTGATGGAAGCCAAGTTGACTGATGCTGAATGGGTTCAAAGTCGTTATGACCAACTGAATTTGATTGAAGAGAAGCGACTAACTGCCATGTGTCATGGTCAGTTATATCAGCAGAGGATGAAGAAAGCATTCGATAAGAAGGTCAAGCCTCGTGTGTTCCAAGAGGGTGACCTCGTGCTCAAGAAAGTTTTGTCTTTCGCGCCCGATTCCAGGGGCAAGTGGACTCCAAACTACGAGGGTCCATATGTTGTTAAGAGAGCCTTTTCAGGCGGAGCTTTGATGCTTACAACAATGGATGGGGAGGATTTCACTCGTCCTGTGAATTCAGATGCAGTTAAGAGATACTTTGCCTAAAAAAAAAAGGTATATGCAAATGAAAAACAGAATAGCTTGCTAAGTTGAAAACCCGAAAGGGCGGCTTAGGCAAAAATGAGCGTCTCGGTGGAAAACCTGCAAGGGTAATCCAGGCAAAAGTTAGAGACTTGATAAAAAAGCATATTTGCATCCCGCTAGATTGAGTACCTCACCCTGGGGCAATCTAGGCAAAAATTAGGGATTTGGCAAGTAACTGCATCCTGACGAGACTTTTTGTTCCACCAGCTGTCATTTTCGTCAGAAGATTCTCGGTTCGTCGTCAACTGAAGCTTCGAATACATCGAGATTCAAATTGGTAGAGAAAGGATCATTATGTTCAATGTAGCCTTCTTCCAATATACATCACTGATTTCAAATTTGTACAGATCTATGGAGTCTTGCCATTTGCAGACTACCATTCCATCAAATAAATTTGAGCTTTTATCCAATTATTTGCACTCTTATTTGTTTCAATTCAACAAATGTTTTGCATGTTTTACTTGATAAAAATATCATTGTTTTAAAAACAAAATTTTTCAAAGATTATTGTTTTAAACAAAGTGAACATTCACAATGATGAAAGGATACTCGCAGAATTTCTCAGTGCTCTCCCAAGGGTGGCATGGTTTCCAACAGGTAAGACATTTGTTCATACTTCCGGTTTGGTTTGTATCCTTCTTCTCCCGATTTGATCGTTGGGGTTGTTCCCCAAGCAGAGATTCGATTGTTGGGGTTGTTCCCTAAGCGGAGCTTCTGTGGATTTTGACTCCCCGAAGCAGAGTGGTGTATTGAAGACTCAGTCTGTTCTCCAGCAGTAGTCTCTCCCTGGCTTGATTGCTCAGGTGTTCAGAAAATTTGTGGTTAGTGGGTTGATATCCCCGTATCCCGTATTTCTCCCCAAGTGAGTTGCCAGCATAATTGCAAGTCGAGTTGTTGGTGGGGTTATTCCCCAAGCAGAGTGTTGTTGAAGACTCAGTTTTCTCCAGCAGCAGTTTTCCCCGGCATGGGTGTTTTCCTTGTGGAAGATTCGGCGATCGATGGTTTGCCATCCTGATGCCTCGCCACTTTCTCCAGTGGATCGCCATCCCCAGACTTTATTTGTCTCCTCAGCACAGTCACGAGTAGAGCAGTTATTGATATCCCCATTGCAGTCGCGAGCAGAGTTGTTGTCACTCTCCCCAGCGCATTTGCCAGCGGATTTATCTGTTATCTCAGTACGGTCGCTTTCCTTTTGGAAGACTCGGTAAGTCAGTGGTTTGGTACCCGGTACTCTACCTTTTCCCCGGCAAAGTCGCGAGTGGAGTTGTTTACTTTCTCTCTATCAGAATGGTTGTTATTCTCAGCAGAGCAGGATTTATTTTCCTACTCCGTGGTTGATTGGGTTGATATCCCAGTATTTTCATCCACTTTCTCCAGCATTTGTCTGCAGAGCAGTTGTTGTGGCAGTATTGCCTGTTGAACCTCCTTCAATCCCCGGTATGGTCGGTTGATAGCTTCGCCATCCAGAGATTGTATTGATTTCCTGATCACTTTTCGATCCTCAGTAGAGCGGATTTTGTTGCAGAATCTGCTGATGTGATCCATCAGATGTGTGTTCGCCCCGAGTAGAGTGGTTTGTTGCAGAATCTACTCGTTTGGTGCTTTCCTTCCTCAGTGGGTTGTTCCCCAAGAGAGTAGTTGATATCCCCAGTAGAGTTGCTTGTGCAGCCAAACTCTATCCGGGTGACCTTTGCTCCCTCAGTGGGTTGTTCCCCAAGAGAGTAGTTGACAGTATCCCCAGTAGAGTTACTTGTGCAGCCAAACTCTATCCGGTGACCTTTGCTCCCTCAGTGGGTTGTTCCCCAATGGAGTTATGTTGGATCCGTTTCCATAGCAGTACTTGCTAGGATCCCCTGCAGGACTTTGAGATTCTCTTGTTCCCCAACAGATTTGTCTTTGTGGCTGTTTTGCCCGTTATGACTTTCTGTGCCCTAGTTGGGGTGATCGCTGATCCATTGCTCAGAGATTTGGTATTCTCCAGATATCCCTGATTCTTTTGCTTCTGCTTCCCAGCAGTACCCGCAGATCTTTGCTTTATAGCATACAGATCTCCAGCAGAATTGGCTTTCCAGTTGGTTTTCCCCTGGAAGTATAATACCGGATGTTTGATTCCTGGACCTGTTGTGTTAGAAATGTCTGTTTTGTCAGCATTCATCAAGCATAAATCACGCACATTCATGCATATTCATAAAACATTCAGATATTCATGTTGCATTTTTGCCATATATCCTTTGTTTGTTGTTCCCTGCTATGGTGATATAGATCTCTAAAAGATCTCCCCAAGCGGATGTCGGGTGTTAAATCTCTCCATATAGAGTCAGCCCCATAAGCAGAAAATGTTTGTCTGTCCTTCTGCAGTTCCCCACTGAGATATACCCTCGTGGATGACGGTTTCTTCCGTTTCCTCCCAACACATATATTGGGATGGAGGTTCCTATTTGAGTTATATCCTCATTAGGACGTGTCTTGATTCAGTCTGTCTTTTCGGAATATTCCCGAATTGGCGTTTTGTCAAATATCTTGTGCTTCCCAGTGGGTTGTTCCCCAGCGGAGTTTCGGGCCTCTACCCTTATACCGGTAGTTGTAAGTCCTATTGTTCCTTGTCCTCTTGGCGGAATTTGTGGTTATATACCTTTCATTCCTCCGCAAGAGTCGATTTTTGGGCCTCTACCCTTATACCGGTAGTTGTAAGTCCTATTTTCCTGGCTTCTTGGCAGAACTTGTGGTTATATACCTTTTAGTCCCCGACCAGAGTTGTTGGTTTTCTACCTGATAGTCGGTAGTCGTAAATCCTAATTCCCTACTCTCCAACAGAGTCTGTGGTCTGTTATAAACCTCATTTTTGGTTTCTCGTGCGGATTCGTGATTTATTCTATCCCCACGCAGAGTTTTTGGTTTGCTACCCCGTATTCGGTAGATGTAAACCCTAATTTGTGGTTATTCCCACCAGAGTATGGCTTCTACCCCGTATTCGGTAGTTGTGAGTCCTATCTCTTTTCCCCTAGCAGTGGTAACCTTTGTGGTTCGGTCTGGCTGATGGTGGATCTTCTGTTGTTGTGGTTTTACCCCTAACAGAGTTCTGTTCCCGGTGGTGATTTGTATCCCCAGTGGAGTTTGTGGTCTTCTACCCCGTATTCGGTAGTTGTAAATCCTATGTTGCTGTGATTTTTCTCCCCAGCGGAGTTGTATCTTATGACACATGTGGATGATTGCCGGTTGCTAGCAATCTTATCCTCAGCTGAGTCTTTGGTTTCTTACCCAGTAGTCGGTATTGTTTAACCTCTTGTTTCTCAGCCAGATTTTTGGTCTTCTGCCCCGTATTCGGTAGATGTAAACCCTAATCTCTTTGTGGTTATCTTCATTCAGTATTCGATGTTGATATTCCTTCCTGCCTTGGGTAGTTGCTCTTGAGTAAGCACTTGTATTCCCAGCAGTCTTCTGGATCATTGCCGGATGCTTGCAATGTTATCCTTTTGAGGTCGCCAGTGGGTCTTTTCACCGTTTGCTAGTGAGCTGTTCCCCGGATCATTGATTGTTTATCAATGTATTCCCAGCTTGTGTGGATAATTGCCGGATGCTTGGAATTTATCCCCAGTGAGTCCTTCATTTGCCCTTTTGTTGGTAATGTTGTTACTCCCTTTGATTGGTCATCATTATATGCCTGTTTGGTATCCCGATGCCTCTCTTTTCGGACGATTTATCTTTCATTAACCCTTATACCGGTTGTGGATAATCTTCCATGCGAGTATATTATTCACGGTCTGCCGGTAATGGATAATATATCTCATGCACTCTTCAGTTGAAGCCTTTTGTGTTTCCCTGGTCGAGTAAGATTCAGTATTTCCCTTTGCGGAGTCGAATATTTCTTTGTTGTTGGATAATTGCCGGATGCTTGCAATTTATCCCCTTGAGTTGTCTTTCGTTTACCCGGATGCTTGGTATCGATTGTCTCTCTTTTTTTGGTTAGTCACCTATTATATACTTCGGTATCTCTGGTGTCTTTTCCTTTCGAGTATATTATTCACGGTCTGCCGGTAATGAATAATATGTCTCATGCGCTCTTTAGTTGGAATCCTTTGTTGATTTTCCCCAGCTAAGCGAGATTCGTATTCTTTGTAGAATCGAATATCCATCCTTTAACCAGTTGTGTTTCGGATGTGTGTTTTGGCATATATACCAATTCACGTTCGGTAGATCACCTATTATATACTTCGGTATCTCTGGTGTTTCTTACCATGCGAGTTTATTATCTACGTTCTGACGGTAATAGATAATATGTCTCATGCGAGTATCTTATCCACGGTCTGCCGGTAATGGATATTATATTTCATGCACTCTTTGGGTTTGTGTCCCCAGTTTGAGTAAGATTCGTTTTCCCGTTGTGGATTCGAATGTCCATCCTCTAAGTCGATTTTGCTTTTACAAGCCCTCCTTTCGGATGATGAGTGTCTTGGCATATATACCAATTCACTTTTCGGTCGGTCACCTATTATATACCTCGGTATCCCTGGTGGTCCCTCCTTTCCACTCCCTATTATGACCTTGGTCCCCTGTGGAGTCGGATTTTTCTGAGTATTATACCCTTTGTTGGTCTTTCTCAGATGTTGGTTGATTGATATCTCTCACCCTTATACCGGTCTTAGATATTCGTTCTTCCTGAGTTTGTTACCCTTATACCGGTAACACCTCACTTCTTGTTGCTTTTCCCAGGAGAGTCTCTTTGTTAGACGGTCCCCTGCGGAGTTTCCTTTGGTGATTTTTACCCCTTTGCTATATGGGTGTTTATTCCCCAGTATATGCATTCTCCCGGCAGGGAGGTTCTATGTGAATCTTTTCCTGGTCCGAGTCCGGATTTTTATCCGAAGTATCCTTGATGGATAACTTGAGTCAGCTTATGTCTTTCCAATGGATTTATTTTCCTTCGGAATTTCTTTATTCCCCGGTGTGAGTCCTTTGCTTCTCCAGCAAGTTCTCCAGTCCGATATCTGTTATCCCCACTCGGAGTCGTGTCTTGTTCACGATGTGTCAGTTTTGTATCCCTAATCAAAGTCGTGTCCTGCTCACGCATTCTTTTTCTTATTATTCCCTAATAGAGTCCAATAAGAGTCTTATTAGTTGAGTATCTGTTCCAGGTGAGTGTGTCACTCCGATGGATCGTCCTTTCTTCTGTGTGAATCATATTCCCCACAGAATTTGCTTTTGCATGCACACATCTGCATCATGAGGTCTCTTAGGGACCAAAATTTGTCTCATTACTATTATTTAAGCCCATTCTACCGCGTCGATATGAAGATTTCTAAACTTCACTTCTCCGGATAGAATGACCTTAAATAGGGGCATCTGTAAGACCCCAATTTTGGCCCTAAGATCCCTCATGGCCCATATCATATCATATCATGGCCTCAAGGATCATTGCATACCCTAGCTTCCCTCTTAGTGGGTGGGTTACCTTGTGAGTGTGATTCTTGATCACCAAGCATGTCTAGCATTTGTATATCATTGCTTTCCATATGTTTACTAACCAAAAGTACAAAAATATTGTCATCTAACCATGTTGCTTGCAGATGAAGCTAACTAGGCCAAAACAGTCAAATCAGGCCTTGAGCAATTGATGGTGACCATTCTTGAGGAATTTGGACACCATGATCATTCATAAAGAGTTCATATAACTTGTGATATCATTTGGAATCAAGATCTCAATTGAAAGAGGCTTGGAATTCATCAGAACATGGCCCAGTCAAGAAAAGTCAACAAAAGTCAACTGTGGTCAACTGTGCATTTAATCAGGGATTGGAAGGTGTGAGATGGTTAGAAAGACCTCATTCATGTCCATACAAGCCTAATTTGGCATTTCAAAGACCAAGGTTGAAGAATTGAAGTCAGACAGAAAGTTTCCAAAAATGGCAGTGGACCTGTAATTTCAGCTGCCCAAAGTGGAAAGTTTTTCCCCTCAAGATAACTTCATCATACAAGCTTCAAATCAAAATGTGTCCAACATGAAAGTTGAAGATCTTGATCTCACCTTTCCAAAAAGTCCAAGAACTCAAAAATCCCATTTATGGTTTGCAAGATATGGCTCAGTGAATTTCAAAAAAGACCCGTAATCAGGAGGCCATAACTTCCACATGGATTGTCCAAATTGCAAGTTCTTTATATGCACAAACTCCATTTAATATGTACTTCAATGGTGCATAATTGGATTTCTTCAAAATTGCTCAATGCAAAAGGTCAAATTTCAACTGGACTGTTAAATGAACCAGGGGCAAAATCGTCCAACTTGTGAAATAATTGGAATTTTTGAGTGGGGATTTTTTCTACACTTCATAAATGGTATTTGAAAATTGTTGGAATATTCATAACATGCCTAGGCCTTGTGGTTTGAGAATTGGTTTTGAAAATGAATTGGAAAAATGGACACATAAGCCATCACATAGTAAAAATGCAAAATAGGAGGAATTTGAAAATAAAACCAATTCTATCAGCTTCCAAATAGTATTTACAACTTGTTGAAAGTGAAAAAATTCTGCTGTAATGCTTCTAAGCTTCAAAAGGCAAAAAGTCCAAATTCACACATAAGCTTAATTTCACTAATCCATTTTTTCCACTAATCATGATTAATTGTGAGATTAATTGGTAGTATATAAGCTTAATGCTAACTGTTTTTGCAGACACTAATCATAATTCACAAATTCAACAAAAAAATCTCAAGAACTCTCTCATTTTTCTCTCACTTTTTTCACATTGCATATTGATTTTTTTTCACCAATTCATCAACAATTCTTCAAGCTTTGTGCGAATCCTCAGTGAATTCATCATCCATACTTGTTTGTGAGTTTCTGTTTGCAGGTTTTGGATCAAGAAAGATCACGATCACAACTGTCCAAATCACCATTCATCCATGGCAGTCAAGATTTGCTGCGATTTGAGGCATTGTTAAGCCATTCCGAAGCTTCCTCACACATTCCTAGCTGCTGCAGATCGTCTGTTTTCACTCATTGAAGCAAAATACTCGCGGATTCCGGTACTGCTCCTCGAAAAGGTTCGGATTCGACTATCACCATTCTCAAAATCGTTGTGTGGTTCTTGTAGAGTACACCTTGTAGATCATGCAGCACTTTATAGAATCGAAAACCGTTAAGTTTAGAGAGAGCAATCTTGAATTTACACTTTGATGCGAAATCTTCTTTCGCTCGATCTGTGCGGTATGATAGGAATTAGGAGTTTTCTCTGGCATATTGTTGTTGTACGTAGAATAACCTTTCCAACGGTATAAAATTTATTGAGTTTGGTGAAGAAAAGTTCGAGACCGTTATTGCCGTTGAGGAGCTTGAACTGTGCGAAGAAGATGAGCGTTTCTGGAAATTTTTCACGCTTTGATCTTCTTTCCCTGGCCGCGAGCTCAAATTGTTGTTTCCCGCCGAGGTGGACCAATCGCGCACCGCCAACACATAAATGAGGTGCTGTACTGTCTTGGATTGGCATTGGACATCACGTTGCTGTTAGTTACTCTACTGTACCATTAATCCATTAAATTACAAATAAATTCGTATTCCATTAATTAAATATTCAATAAATTTAACAACTAAAAAAAATTCATAAAAAATTCAATAATAATCCAAATAAATCGAGATTTTTTTGTTAGTCTCCTTTTTTAGTCTACTTTTTTATAGAATCAAAAAATAAAATGTTGCTTGGTAAAAAATTTAATTGCCATAGAGATTTTTCCAATGTATACAAAATTCACATGTCTCACCATTTTAATTATATAATCACCATACCACATCCAAATTAAATGAAATTTTAGATATTGATTCTTAACCCCTTTCTGGAATTTTTGACATAGGTTTTATAATTTTTGAACCTCTGGTTTTTTAACTAGGATTTATTGAACTTGAGTGTGACAAAATGTGACATAATTTGATATGCTATATTCCCTGAATTTTTACCATGCTTCCCCTTGGCCTATGGCCTTAAATTTTTGCATGAGACACCATTAACATGTTAGCATTCACTGTGATTTTTTGTGGAGTTTTACAATCCATTTCCTAATTGATTAGGATTTTTATCTTCTGCCTATCATTTTTTGGACCTTGTTGGTGACACCTCTGTATATATGTTGCCATATCCACATACTTAACCATATGGACATGAAACTTGGTAGGGTAGTTCCTAACACATTAAGCTTTCATTTAGCCTTGATCCTACTAATTTCCCATTTACCATCACTGTTTACCATTTAATTGAAGTTGATGTATATTTTTGGACCTCATTTGATTGTGTTTTTGCATGCTTAGACATGTTGAATTAATTCCCATCGTTCCACTAATCCAAATTGTGTGAAAATTGACATGTAGCTTGTTGAATGTCCTCTGTTTAGGATATAATTTTTGTGGAATTTTCCATGCTGTTTTGATATTTTTCGTGATGTGATCTTGCTGATTGCTCATATGTGGTTTAACATTGCTCACTTTGCCTTACATGTTGCATAGATTGAGATGTGTACATATTTTGGATATGGGACCAATTGGGATCCTTTTGTTGTTGAAATAGCTTGACTTTGATCATGAATTGGTTGCTGTTTTAGGATTTTTCCTTCTTTTGGACCCTAGGCTAGTCCTAGTGGTCTTGTCACTTACATTTGAACTTGTTTTTGGTTTTTCAGGTTAAGAAGTTAATGATTAAAGGAATTGTTTCACATTTGGGATTATCTTACTTGACTTGTAAACTAATGTGGCTGTTTTGTAGGATGTATAGCTCCTTTGAGCTTTGAGCCTTGTGCCTCGCACATTGTTGTTTGATTATACTTTGTTGATTGATTTTTTGTATTGTTGTTTGATTTTGAATGGGTTGCTGATTCTATTTGACTTTTTCAGGTACCCTTAGTTGCTTAGTTCTTCTAAGAACTTGCATTGCTTTGCTTAATAGCAATTAGCATTGAGGTATTGCACCTTCTTCTTCATGTAGTCTGGAGACCCGGCCCGTTATTTGGCCGGGCAAACTGTCTGAAGTCCTCCTTAAGAGGCAATGCTTGTGTGTGTTTATATTTGTCCCAAGCAGGAAAAGTCCTCATTCGAGGCAATTGGTGGATCAAAGAGATAAGTAGCCTATCTCCCACTATTCTGTGTGTCTTCTCCTTGCTCCCATTACATGGTTGTAGCATTGAGATCCAAACCCAAGATCTATCGAGTCTAATTGGGGAAAGAGTTCCATCTTTCTGAACTCCCCCCCATTCTTATATTTACATGCTCTCTCGGACCTGAGATAGAAGCAATGAGGCACACCCCTCATATCCTTTCATCTGCTTCACCTGAGCCCCTCAATGGCCAGGTTAAGAGCGACGCTTACCTCTTACAGTGGACTTTCATAGTCAAACCCTTTTGCTTGAGCCTCATTGAATGGTTATAGCGTGTGCTACTTGAATTTATGTGATTGATTACTTGATTCATTTATACATGATTACTTGATTTGCCATTGTGCATTTACTATCATTGATTGCCGTTGTGCATTTATCATCTTCGTTTGCCATCAGTGCATGATCATTTCTTTTGTCCTTGTGACATTGATGTTTTCCCATTGAGGACAATTGTAAGTCCATATTGATTGGCTTTTGTTCCTATGACATGGAAGAGATAGAGTGTAAGACCTCATTGGTCACTCATATCTTCTTTGCTCTTTGTTTGAGCATTGTTGTTGTATGTGAGGATTCATTGTAAGTCCCTGTGATGTGGCATTTGTATTCCTAGGATCATACTGTGGAGGTTAACATAAGTCCAGATAGATTGGCAGTTGACTTCCCTGTTTTGTCTTTTTTGTTTTATTCTGATGGAGATTAGTGTAAGTCCATAGAGTGGCTTCTGATATCCTTACTTGTTTTAGGAGACAGGTATAAGACCATTGAGTGGCATCCAGTATCCGCTTTTATTTACTTTCATCTATTACCATGTTCATATTATTGCTCATTTGTAGCCTATTCCTAAGGACCCACTTGAATCATCTTCTATATGATTTCAAGAGGCGGACCCTCCTAAGAAGTTTTACATACACACCATTCCATTCACCCCATTGTGTCCTACCTTTTCACACATGTTTTAAAACTTTGAAATAAGTGTTGTGCAAACATTCTCACCCCTTTTCAAATTAGAAACTTGGACCATAAGTCCATGATTTTCCAAACTCCATTTTTGTAAATACTTCATTTTGAATTGACTTTAATCATACTTTGACTATATTTTGTAAATAATCCCAAATCAATTAACTTCACCCATTCAAATGATTTTGTGGCTTTGTCCATGTTTGTTAAGCTTTCATACACTAGCTATAGGTTTGATTTACCCTAGTTGGTTGATATTAATCTCACCTATTTGTCCTTAGTAGATGAATTGTAAGCCTTCCTTGCCTATTATAGGGTTAACCCCTCTCTGGCAAGTGGAAGCTGTTCTCACATGGTGGACTAGTTGTTATATAAGGTTGAGTTTTCTCCCGTGGGTAACGTAAGACCTTAGGGCTTGTGTTTTAAAATTGAATCCACTAACTTTTGGAAATTTTTAGCCGAACTACGGCGTTTTGATCCTTACCTTTGATGGAAGGTACGTAGGCAACGGGTTCATCCGTTCGAACACAAAAATAATTAACTTGTATATTCTTTCCTCATCATCCCACTCATGTTTGCACAATACTTATGTCAAAACAAATAAATATTTTCTTATACAACAAGTGTGAAAAGGGCTCCCTAGGAGTACCTAGGACGCATTGGGTGCCTAACACCTTCCCAGTGCGTAATTTACCCCTTACCCCGATCTCTGATCTTTTTCATTAGTTTTCTACGTGTAAAACTTCTTAGGTTTTTGTTCGCTTTTTAACCAGTCCTTAGGATAAATAAAAGTGCGGTGGCGACTCTATGTTTATTGTATACTTTGCTTATGATTTAATCAATAGATCATATAGTAACGAATACACCGTTACAAGCTCAAATAAGCACTTTTGGGTATCTAACACTCTCTCAACTTTTTTCATCGAGTTTCTTCATAGCCTTGCCTATTTCTTGTGTTGTTCATCATCTGCAAGCATCATTGAGGATTATTGAAGCCAGATCCTGCAGAATTCAAGCCAAATCGTGGACTGTTGAACTTGCATCCTCCCATGGCAGTTGAGATTTCAAGAGGAATCAAGCACTGTTGAGCTGAAATCTTGCATCCATTCATTCATTCAAGCTTGGTAGAGCATCTGTTTCGCGTTTCCAGGACTTGAATCAAGCAAATCCAATTCTGCATCTTCATAGAGGTCAGTTTTCGATTGCTCCAATTCATGAAATTAGGATGTGCATCTTGTAGATCTTGGAACATAGAGTATGATGAACTTTAGATCTATTGATTTCATGCGATATTGAAGTTGTTATGTTGATTTGAATGTTGATATGTGAAACTTTCTCTGCTCGATTCATTTGATACAGTTAGAATTAGGTTAAATTGATGCTGGATTATTGATGTGTGTTGAATGATGATTCGATGGATATATGTTTGGTGAATTTCTGTAATGATTGGATCTTGATGATGATGAACATGATGAGCACGTGATGACCAACTAGGGTTTCTATTTCCAGATCCATTTTGATCTTCATTGGCGTGTTTTGCATGTGAAATCTTGTTTATGCTCATGTATTGGTACACCTGGCTACAACGTGGCTTTTTGATTGGTCTGTGTTGTTTTGCGCTGCCACACAAGCATAAGTGAAACGGTGCGTTTCACTTATGAGGGCGCCAAGTTCAAATGCACACACGGTTCGAATCCGGACCAAAGACATCTCACATATTTGGCTTTTGCATTTTCTCTTGTATGCCTTCCATGTTCATACTACTTGTTTCATGCATTTTTTAATTTTCCTCTTCATTAAAAAATTCATAACTCCTAAAATACTCATCCAATTGACATGAAATTTTTTGCACAATGATCTTCATGATGTCTTCTATTTTATGGTTATTTTTCCAGAATTTGTGCACGGTTGAAATTACTTTTGGCCTAGGGTTTATGTTTGCATGTCATACCTTGCACCTTGCTTGCCATTTTATTTGTGAAATGATGATGGTTAATCCAATGAAGCCGAAAATTTACATGCTTAATCTAGACACTTTTATTGATCTTTTGGCTTTGAGTTTGTATTTTTAGCATGTCTGGTTGTTGAGATATGATGTGATTAATGGAGGTGTGACAATGTGTGTCACACCATTTCTTATCCAACTTGCTGATTTTATTTACTTTGCCAAATAAATGCCAAATGATTTGAATTTTTGCATGTTGCTTTTTATGGATGTTAGGTTTGATCATGAATTCTTGTGGAATTTTTGGATCCATTTCCAATTTGTTTGAGATTTTTTCTTCTGGCTTGTCATGTTTGAACTTTTGATGAGTGTTGAACTTTCATGATTTGGGAAATTCTTATGCTTTATCCTATGAGCTTGAAATTTTGCACATGTTTTCTAGACACATTGAAGTTTGTCTTGGCTTTGGTTTGAGTCATTTATCACTTGCCATCTCTGCTTTAGGATTGCCTTAAGTTGATGTATCAATTTGTGCTTCCTTTGAACTTGTTTATGCCTACCTTGACTTAGTGAATTTCTTTGACATGCTTATACTTGTCCAAATGCCATGATTTTTGGTGTGTTGATTATTTGATGTGTGCTGTTTAGCCATGATGTTTATTGAGATTTATTGAGCCATTTTGGAATTAATATGCTTGTGATCATTCTGTTTGCTCCAATGTGATTCCAACTTGCATGCTTTGACATGATTTGTTTATGAAATGAAATTTGTTGATGCTATTGACATGAGACCACTTGGATATTATTCTTGATTGATTAAACTTGATTTTTATCAATTTTCATGTTCTGTTTTGGATTATTTCTCCTTCTTTGACCCTAGGCTTTGGCCTAAGGGTTTGCTTCTCATGTTTGAGTTTGTTTTCAGGTTAAGAAGCATATGGCTTTAAGGAGATTAATTCACATGGCTTGAGTTGGTTTGTTTGATTGTTATGGACTAACTTTGACTTGTTTTGTAGGTTGCTCTTAGCTCATTTGAGTTGAGCTTGTGCCTTGCACAATGTAGCCTTGATTGTTGATTGTACATTGTCTGTTGACTGTTGGATTATCTGTTTGACTTTTTGAATTGTATACTGATTGAGTTGGATTGTTTTCAGGTACCTTAGTTTCTATAGTTCATTGTGAACTTGCTTTTGCTTTGCTTGATAGCTTGAGCATTGAGGTATAACATCTCTGACTCCATGTAGTCTGGAAGACCTGGCTTGTTATGTGGCCAGGCACCTGTCTGAAGTCCTCCTTAAGAGGCAATGTTTGTGGTTGTTTATCTTTGTCCCCAAGCAGGAAAAGTCCTTTTGATAAGGCAATTGGTAGATAAAAGAGATGTGTAGTCCATCTCCTACTATTCTGTGTGTCATCCCTTTGCTCACATTACATGTTGTAGCATTGTGGATCTTAACCCAAGATCTATAGAGTCATTAACTTGTGGAGAGAGTTCCAACTTTCTGAACTCCCACACCTTCTATCATTTGAAGCTCTCCCTGACCAGGGATAAGAGCAATGAGGCACACCCCTCATTTCCTTTCATCTGCTTCACCTTAACTCTCAATGTTAAGGTTAAGAGCACCACTTACCCCATTCCAGTTGACTCTGAAGTCTAACCCTTTGTTTGAGCCAAATTGCTTGGATATAGTGTGTGCTAACTGAATCATTGATTGCTTATTGGTTCATCTGTACATGTTTGATTGTTAGCCTTTGTGCATTTATCATCATTAATTGTTCATTATTGCATGATCATCATTTCATATCTTTGTGACCATCTTTGGTTTGTCCATTGAGGAATCAACAGTAAGTCCATTAATTGGCCATTGTTCCTATGATTTGGGAAGGATTGAGTGTAAGACCATTTCATTGGCCTCTTATGTCCTCTTTGCTTAGTGCTTTTGTTTGTTGTATGTGAGGATGCAATTATAAGTACATGTTGTTGGCATTTGTTTTCCCATGATCATCTGTTGGAGATTGGAATAAGTCCAGATAGATTTGCATCTGACATCCATGTTTTGTTTTGTTTTGAGAGATTAGAGTAAGCCCAGATAGATTGGCATCTGGTATCCTTGTCTGTTTGTTTCTTTGGAGATTGGTATAAGCCCAGATAGATTGGCATCCGGTATCCACCCTTTTGTTTTGTTTTGCTTTAGGAGGTTGGAATAAGTCCATTTATTGGCATCTGACATCCTTGTTTGTTTTAGGAGACTGGTGTAAGTCCATTGAGTGGTATCCGGTATCCACCTTTGTTGTGAGATTGGTGTAAGTCCAGTAATTGGCATCCGGTATCATTTGTTTTGCTTATTTGTTATTGCTCATTTTCCTATTCCTAAGGACACACTTGAATCATTTTCCATATGATCTCAAGAGGTGAACCTTTCTGAGAAGTTTTACACTCCGTTATCCACACCTTTTTGTTTCCAAAACTCCCTTTTCACATTGTTAATTCAAAAAACTTTGAAATATTGTGCAAACATCTTCATGTCTTTTGCAAATTAGAAACCAGGACCCTAAGTCCTTGACTTTTCAAACTACATTTCATAACACTTCTTTGAATTGAATCTTAATCATACCTTGACCATATTTTTGTGAATACTCGTAATCAATTAACTTCACCCATTCAATTGTTTTGATGGCTTTGTCCATTCTTGTTAAATGTTTTCATACATTAGCCATAGGTTTCAATTACCATAGTGGTTGATGTAAATCTTACCTTATCCTTAGTGAGTTGATTGTAAGTCTTCCATACTTATTATAGGGTTAACCCCTCACTAGTATGTTGAAGCCGTCCTCGCATGGTGGATTGTTGATTCAGGTTGAGTTTTCTCCCATTGGTAATGAAAAGCCTTAGTGCTCTTGTTTTAAAATGAACCCACTGATATTTTGGAAATCTTTTAGCCGAACTACGGCGTTTTGATCCTTACCTTTCATGGAAGGTACGTAGGCAACGAGTTCATCCGTTCAAACACAAAAATAATAAAATTGTACATTCTTTTCTCATCTTCCCATTCATGTTTGCACAATATGTCATAAACAAATAAACTTTTTATACAACAAGTGTGAAAAGGCCTCCCTAGGAGTACCTAGGACGTTTTGGGTGCCTAACACCTTCCCATTGCGTAATTAACCCCTTACCCAGATTCTCTGATCTTTTCATTAGTTTTCTACGTGTAAAACTTTTTAGGCTTTTGTTCGCTTTTTAGCCATTCCTTAGGATAAATAAAAGTGCGGTGGCGACTCGATTTCTTTGTATGCTTTGCCTTTGATTTAGTCAATAAATCATAAATTGACGAATACACCGCTACACCTAGGTGAATTTTATAAGGGAAAAATCTGATGTGTTTGATGGGTTCAAAGACCTTTGCCAAAGACTTCAAAAAGAAAGAGAGAGTCGTGTTATCTGAATCAGAAGTGATCATGGGAAAGAATTTGAAAACAGTAAATTTGCTGATTTCTGCTCATCTGAAGGGATTGGACATGAGTTCTCTTCTCCCATTACCCCTCAGCAAAATGGTGTGGTGGAAAGGAAAAATAGAACTCTCCAAGAATCTGCTTGAGCTATGATTCATGCCTAGAAGTTTCCTTACCACTTTTGGGTTTAAGCTATGAACACTGCCTGCTATGTTCACAATAGAGTAACCTTGAGAAAAGGGACCTCAACCACTTTATATGAAGTCTGGAAGGGAAGAAGACCTACTGTCAAATACTTCCATGTGTTTGGTAGTAAATGCTATATCCTGGATGATCGTGAACAAAGAAGGAAAATGGACCCCAAGAGTGATGAAGAAATATTTCTGGGCTACTCAACAAATAGCAGAGCCTTTAGAGTCTTTAATTCCAAAACTAAAGTTATGATGAAATCTGTCAATGTTATTGTTGATGATCAAGAGACTGATGTCACAGACGATGCTGAAACAATTCTGAATGATGCCCTAGGTGAACCTTCTGATAAAAGTAGTGAGAGTGAGTCCACCCAAGCTGAACCTGAAGCTGATCAACTAAACAAGGGACCCTCTATCAGAATTCAGAAGGATCATCTTATAGATATCATTATAGGAGATCTAAATAAAGGAGTTACCACTAGATCAAGGAAAGTGATCTCACATGCCTGTTTTGTGTCAAAGATTGAGCCTAAGAATGTTAAAGAAGCTTTAACTGATGAATTATGGATCAATGCCATGCAGGAAGAGTTAGGCCAATTCAAGAGAAATGAAGTATGGGATTTGGTTCCAAGACCCGAAGGAATAAATTTTATTGGAACAAAGTGGGTATACAAGAATAAATCTGATGATAAAGGTGTGGTTACTAGGAATAAAGCAAGATTAGTAGCTCAAGGATACACTCAAGTTGAAGGAGTTAACTTTGATGAAACATTTGCACCTGTAGCTCGCCTGGAGTCCATTAGATTATTGCTAGGAGTGACATGTATTCTGAAGTTTAAACTGTTTCAAATGGATATGAAAAGTGTCTTCTTAAATGGCTACTTGAATGAGGAAGTATATGTTGAACAACCAAAGGGATTCACAGATCCAAATCTTCCAAAGCATGTGTATAAGTTGAGGAAAGCTCTTTATGGGTTGAAACAAGCTCTGAGAGCTTGGTATGAGAGACTCACAGTGTTTCTCATTGACAATGGATACAGAAAGGGAGGCATTGATAAGACTTTATTTGTCAAAGATGAAGGAGGAAAGCTCATGATTGCTCAGATCTATGTGGATGATATTGTGTTTGGTGGGATGTCAAGTAAGATGATTCAACATTTTGTTAAACAAATGCAGTCTGAATTTGTTAAATGTTTTCATACATTAGCCATAGGTTTCAATTACCATAGTGGTTGATGTAAATCTTACCTTATCCTTAGTGAGTTGATTGTAAGTCTTCCATACTTATTATAGGGTTAACCCCTCACTAGTATGTTGAAGCCGTCCTCGCATGGTGGATTATTGATTCAGGTTGAGTTTTCTCCCATTGGTAATGAAAAGCCTTAGTGCTCTTGTTTTAAAATGAGCCCACTGATATTTTGGAAATCTTTTAGCCGAACTACGGCGTTTTGATCCTTACCTTTCATGGAAGGTACGTAGGCAACGGGTTCATCCGTTCAAACACAAAAATAATAAAATTGTACATTCTTTTCTCATCTTCCCATTCATGTTTGCACAATATGTCATAAACAAATAAACTTTTTATACAACAAGTGTGAAAAGGGCTCCCTAGGAGTACCTAGGACGTTTTGGGTGCCTAACACCTTCCTATTGCGTAATTAACCTCTTACCCAGATTCTCTGATCTTTTCATTAGTTTTCTACGTGTAAAACTTCTTAGGCTTTTGTTCGCTTTTTAGCCATTCCTTAGGATAAATAAAAGTTTGGTGGCGACTCGATTTCTTTGTATGCTTTGCTTTTGATTTAGTCAATAAATCATAAAGTGACGAATACACCGCTACAGAAAAGTGGCGACTCTGCTGGGGATGTACATTAGACCTTCCCTGGTGGTTTTGCCTACTTTTCACCCTTGTTGTGTGATATATTGTTTATCTGTTATTTGACATATTTTTGTACAATTTGGGATAACTGTATTGATTGTAATGTTTGAATTGCTTGATATACAATTGTTGTTTGCTTTGGTGATCTCTGTGAGATGAGTTCTATACCCGAACTCGAGTGCACTCTAGGATAGGAGAATGGCGTAGTCTTGTTGACTGGTGTGGAGTATTCCTTAGCCAGTTGACTTGTGAGTCCATTCACTTGGTGGAGGTCATGTTGGATTAATAATGTCACACAAGTTATTTGTGGTTAGGCATTACTCTTTCAATCATGCACCTTAGAAGCCAAGGACCTTAGTTTACCAAGCCCATCTTGGCCTATTTTTAGGACGTAGTGCGGAGGTCGTTCAGATGTCAGATCTGATGCGATTGTTACGTGATACTACACTCATAAGAGTCTCTCTTGAGAATATTCTTGGAATACGAGTATTCATTCCTCCGATAATATCCGAAAGATGGGACGATGATTATGGGAACCTCTGGTAGAACATGTCTGGCAGGTTTAAACCCTAGTACACTCCCTTTGGGTGGTTCTTAACCGAGACTCCATGCTCGTGACTCTCAGCAAACCCGTGATTCATGGTTGAGTCGTTCAGACATCCTTAATATCAATGGAACTTGGGCGTTGATAAGGTGTAAACCATAATCCGCCAAAATGGATGATTGATATTAAGGATGATTGAACCGGTTCATGTACCGTTAATATCAATGGAACTTGGGTGTCGATAAGGTGAAAACCATAATCCACCAAAATTGATGATTAATATTAGGGATACAATGAGCTTTCCCATGACCTTTGTCTGGTGTGACTTGCTTGATCCTTGAGTGTGATTGTTGCATTCATGCATTCATGCATTCATGCATTCATCTGCATTCATGTCATCAGAGAAAAAAAAAAGAAAATTTTCAAGGAACTTAAAGGGTTTATTTACAAAATTTTCAGACATGGAAAGACCAAAAAGGCATACAAAGAAGTACAACTTTAGACAACCCGATGTGAAAGAGTTAAGGAATCTGACATCTTATGTATTAGATCCCTTGGGTTTCAAAGCTCGCTATGGGAAGCTTCTGCCTCTGTTGACTACTCAGGTTGATGAGGGACTGATGAGTACTCTGGCTCAGTTCTATGATCCTCTGTATCACTGCTTCTCATTTCCGGACTTCCAGCTGTTGCCTACGCTTGAGGAGTATGCTCATCTTATTGGGATTCCGATTCTGGATCAGGTGCCGTTCAGTGGCTTGGAGAGTATTCCGACCGCTCGAGAGATCGCAGACTTGTTGCACATAGATGAATCTCTGATTGAAGCTAATCTGACTACCAAAGGTGGAATTCAGGGTCTTCCTTCTGATTTCCTCATCGCTCAAGCTACTGTTTATGGGAAGGCCATGAGTGAGGATGCCTTTGAGGCTTTATTTGTGCTGCTCATCTATGGGTTGGTATTATTCCCCAACATCGACAAATTTGTGGATGTGAACGCCATTAGGATCTTCTCGGTTCTTAATCCCGTTCCGACTCTATTGGGTGATGCCTATTTCTCTTTGCATCTGAGGAATGCAAAGGGTGGAGGGGTTATTGTGTGCTGTCTGCCTCTGCTGTATAAGTGGTTTATTTCTCACTTGCCGCAGACGGTCGCTTTCAAGGAGAACAAGGGATGTCTACGGTGGTCTCAGAGACTCATGTCTCTCACTAATGATGATATCTCTTGGTATGATCGCGTGTATGATATTGTGCAGATCATTGATTATTGTGGTGAATTCCCTAATGTGCCTCTTCTTGGTACATGTGGTGGGATCAGCTACAATCCTATCTTAGCACGTCATCAGCTTGGGTTCCCCCTAAAGGATAAACCTCATAACATTCTGTTAGAAGGTGTATTCTTTCAGGAGGGTAAAGATCCCCAAGGCCTGAAAGCCAGATTTGTTCGCGCTTGGCGCAAGATCTGCAAGAAGAGTAGGAATGAGCTAGGTCCGAAGAATTGCATTGCTTTGGAGCCATATACTTCTTGGGTCAGACAGAGAGCTTCTGTGTACCTCATGCCGTATGATCATCCGAGACCTACACCATTGGATGTGGCTGGGCCTTCAACCCTCCCCACCTAAGATGTAGAGGAGTTGAGAGAAGAAGACCTTTCACGTGCTTGGATCCGTGAAAGAGAAGAATTGCTTCAGCAGATCAAGGAGAAGGACGCTCTGATTGAGTTTCTCGAGCATCAGGTGATCGACGATCCGAATGATACTTGGACTTCTCTGCTTCCTCAGTCTTCCAAGTTCTGGAAGAGGAAGTATGATCAGCTTGCAAAGGAGAAGGCGGATATGGAAGCTGCCTATGAGAGAGAGATCAAGAAGCTTTGTGCATCTCGTCTTCCAGCATCCCGAGCTTCTAGGTATCCATAGGATGTCTATTTTCCTTTTCTCTTTGTAATGATAAAAAATGCTGTACTTCTTTGTTTCAAATATATTTGATGAGATATTTTTCCATATGCTATTAAATACTTAAAAATTCAAATTTGCAAATAAATACCCTAAAAAGTTCCTTGAAAAAACAAAGCATATGCACAAGCATCGCATGCATCATTTTGCATAAACAGGTGTCGTTCTTGGTCTTCTTGTCTGTGGCCTAACTCTGTGTTCTTCATTTATTTTGAAGACAAGCTGACTCACCGGTATTATACAAGAGCCAATTCTGCCAGAGTAATGGATCAACTCGAACAAGAGAACCGTGAACTGAAGGAAGAGGTCGCTCGTCTGAGTGCTTTGATGGAGCAGTTTCTGGCTGCTCAGAATCAACCTTCTCCACCTCCTGCAACTCCTCCCCAGAGGACGGTTATATCTGAAGTCGTTGCTCCCACTGTGCCTGCTGCTAGTGCTCACTTTGTGCCTCACGCCATGCCAGCCGGGTTTCCTTGGGGAATGCCTCCGGGTTTCATGCCAGATATTCCTGCTCCAACTTTTGCTTCTATGCCGGCATCTAGCCCGGTCCTTGCTGCTGCTCCTCCTGTCGTGCATACCATTCCTAGGGTAGACGACACCATCTATCATTCTGAGCCGTCTGAGGACCCAGATGTCAATGAGAAGATGGACGCAATGAATGATCAGTTCCTCGAGCTGCGTAAGGAATTGAAAACTCTCAGAGGGAAAGATCTGTTTGGCAAGTCTGCTGCTGAACTTTGCCTTGTTCCCGGTGTTAAAATTCGAATCAAGTTCAAAGTGCCTGACTTTGAAAAGTATAAAGGGAACACCTGCTCTCTTGCTCACCTGGTCATGTACGCCAGGAAAATGTCTACACAAACCGATAATGATCAGCTTCTGATTCATTATTTCCAGGATAGTTTGTCCGGTGCGGCTCTTCGCTGGTATATGAGCCTTGATAGTGCAAACATCTGGTCCTTCAATGATCTTGGCGAAGCCTTCGTCAAGCAATATAAATACAATATTGATATGGCGCCTGACCGTGATCAACTCAGGGCCATGTCACAGAAGGATAAAGAGACATTTAAGGAGTACGCCCAGAGGTGGCGAGAGCTAGCAGCTCAGATTACTCCTCCGCTAGAAGAGAAAGAAATGACTAAGATCTTTTTGAAGACTCTTATCTCATTCTATTATGAGCGGATGATAGCTAGTGCTCCCTCTGATTTCACCGAGATGGTGAACATGGGGATGCGTCTGGAGGAAGGAGTCCGTGAGGGACGTTTGTCGAAAGATGAGAGCTCTTCTAAACGGTATAGGGCGTTTAAGAAGAAAGATGGGGAGGCACATGCTGTGCAATCCCATGCTAAGCCAAGAAGACCCTCTATTCAGAGGAAGCCAGTACGTCGTACCGGTAATCAGCATCAGGTGGCTCATATAGAACCTGTTTTCAGGGACAATGCTCAGTATCAGCAGCCCAATCAACATCAGCATCAGCAACCTCAGTATCAGCAACAACACCGTCCATAGCAACAGGCTTACCAGCCTCGTGGCAGTACCAGCAACCAAGCTAATCTGAACTATGATAGGAAGAAGATTAGCTTCGATCCGATTCCTATGTCATACGCTGAATTATATCCTTCCTTGTTGGAAAGGAAGCTGGTTACTCCCAGGGATCCTCCAGCTGTGCCTGCGAATCCGCAATGGTGGTATAAACCAGACCAACACTGTGTGTATCACTCCGGTGCTCCGGGGCATAATATCGAGAATTGTTATCCGTTGAAGACTAAGGTGCAAGACCTTATGCGATGCGGCATTCTGAGCTTCGAGGACTCAGGCCCCAATGTTACAAAGAACCCATTGCCCGAGCATGGGAAATCTGTGAATATGGTCCAGGGGTGCCCTGGGAAGTATAAAGTCAAATATGGCAGCCATATTCGACAGTCTTTGGTCGAGTTGCATCGTCTCCTGTGTCAGTACAGCCATATGGAGCATGACCATGATAGGTGCCGCATTTGTTCTGTTAACCGTCTGGGTTGTCGCCAAGTGCGAAGAGAGCTTCAAGAGCTGTTGGACGAAGGAACCATAGAGATTCTTCAGAACCGTAATGTTGATGAAGATGAACCAGAAGTGAATGTTATTTCCCCTGTGTTCAAGTTGCCCGAGCTTGTTGTCATCCGTTATGATGGCAGCAATCCGAAGGTCTCTCCTTCTCTGATAATCAAGCCTGCAGGCCCTGTGCCTTATTCTTCTGATAGAGCTGTTCCTTTCAGATACAATCCTGTTGCTGTGGAAGATGGGAGAGAAGTGCCGTTGCCTTCAACTTCTGTTACTAATATTGCTGATGTAAGCGGGTTGACCCGGAGTGGTCGTGTGTTCTCTGCGCCTAAGCCTCAGGCTAGAGTTGTTGCTTCTGATTCTGCCGAGCGTCTGGTTGGGACGGCTGTGAATGTTCAGAATCCGGCACCTGTTGCCAAACCCTCCTCTATACAAAAGACTCCTGATTCTTCTGTTGGCCCGAGTGGCGTTGTGAATGAAGAATGTGATGAGATGCTGAGGCTCATCAAGAAGAGTGAGTACAATGTTGTAGACCAGCTTCTACAAACGCCATCCAAGATCTCCGTATTATCTTTGCTGCTGAATTCAGAACCCCATAGGGAGGCTCTGCAGAAAGTTTTGGATCTGGCGTATGTCGATCACGACGTCACCATAGAACAGTTTGATAGTATAGTTGCAAACATCACTGCTTGCAACACTCTGAGTTTCTGTGACGCTGATCTCCCTGAGGAGGGAAGAGACCACAACATGGCTTTACACATCTCCATGAATTGCAAGACTGATGCCATGTCCAACGTGCTGGTGGACACTGGGTCATCTCTTAATGTATTTCCAAAGACCACACTCTCTAGACTGTCATATCAGGGTCCTCCTATGAGGCAGAGTGGTGTTGTTGTGAAGGCTTTTGATGGGTCGCGTAAGACCGTGATTGGGGAAGTTGATCTCCCTATCAAGATTGGACCTAGTGATTTCCAGGTTACCTTCCAGGTTATGGATATCCACCCATCATATAGCTGTCTCCTTGGTAGACCATGGATTCACGAGGCTGGCGCCGTGACATCCACCCTACACCAGAAGCTGAAGTTCGTGAAGAACAAGAAACTGGTTGTGGTAGGGGGCGAAAAGGCTCTCCTGGTTAGCCACTTGTCTTCTTTCTCATATATTGATGTCGAGGATGAAGTTGGAACTCCGTTCCAAGCTTTATCTATTGATGAACCAATTGAGAAGAAGTCTTCATTTGCTTCCTACCATGATGCGAAACTGGCCATTGAATGTGGTGCAATTGCTGGTTTAGGGAAGATGATTGAGCTTGAAGACAATAGATCCCGGGATGGCATTGGCTATTGTTCTGGGGCATTCGACGAGCTTGGGTTGTTCAAGAGTGGAGGATTCATCCATGCTGATCAACCTGAAGAAGCTGCTGCTATCTTGGAAGAGGATGTAGAGGATCTGAACAACTTCATCATACCTGGTGGTGTCTGCCATAATTGGGTCGCTGTAGATGTTCCTACGGTCATCCATAGATCAGAGTAATGGTTCACTTTGTTCAAAACCCTTCTCCCATGCCAAAAGGAGAAGTGATGACATTGTTGGCAGCATTTAATACAATGATATTTCATTCAATTAATGCATTGTTAAACATTTGTTTTTCCATTTGTTTTCACTTTTTGCTTTTGCATGAAATCAGTGATCACAAAAAACCCATAAAAACAAGAATAAAAGCTGCATTTTTCATCTGCATAATGATTTGCTTGTTTAAATTCTGAAGTTTTTATTAACCAAAATCATTATGCAGGTTGATTCTAAAACCCATTGAACATAATGATCCAACGCCATCTCCCAATTTTGAATTCCCTGTATTCGAGGCAGAGGAAGATGATGTTGAAGGGATTCCTGATGAGATTACCCGTCTCCTTGAGCACGAGAAGAAGATCATTCAGCCGCACCTTGAAGATTTGGAAACAGTCAACTTGGGGTCTGAGGATTGTGTTCGTATGGTGAAGATTGGGGCACTTCTTGAAGAGTCTGTCAAGAAGAGGTTGATCAGTTTGCTACGAGAATATTCCGATATCTTTGCTTGGTCATATGAAGACATGCCGGGTCTAGATACAGATATTGTGCAACATTTCCTGCCTTTGAAGCCTGAGTGCGTGCCTGTGAAGCAGAAGCTCAGAAGAACTAATCCAGATATGGCAGTGAAGATCAAAGAGGAAGTTCAGAAGCAAATTGATGCGGGGTTTCTGGTGACTTCTACATATCCTCAATGGGTGGCCAATATTGTGCCTGTTCCTAAGAAAGACGGAAAAGTCCGTATGTGTGTTGATTTCAGAGATTTGAATAAGGCTAGTCCTAAAGATGATTTTCCTCTACCACACATTGATATGTTGGTAGACAATACAGCTAAATTCAAAGTCTTTTCCTTTATGGATGGATTTTCCGGATATAATCAAATCAAGATGGCACCCGAGGATATGGAGAAGACAACATTCATCACACCTTGGGGAACATTCTGTTATCGAGTGATGCCCTTCGGTTTGAAGAACGCCGGAGCCACGTATCAACGAGCTATGACTACCTTGTTTCATGATATGATGCACAAGGAGATAGAGGTCTATGTTGATGATATGATTGCTAAGTCCCGAACGGAAGTTGAACATGTTGAGCATTTATTGAAGCTTTTTCAACGTCTGAGGAAGTTCAGACTTCGCCTGAATCCGAATAAATGTACATTTGGAGTCCGTTCCGGTAAGTTGTTGGGTTTTGTAGTCAGTGAGAGAGGTATTGAGGTTGATCCTGCAAAGGTCAAAGCAATACAAGAGATGCCTGCACCCAAAACTGAGAAGCAAGTCCGAGGTTTTCTTGGCCGCTTGAACTATATTTCCCGATTTATATCCCACATGACTGCCACATGTGCGCCGATATTCAAGCTCCTCCGGAAAGATCAGTCTCATGATTGGACCGAGGATTGCCAGAAAGCTTTCGACAGTATCAAAGAATATCTGTCTGAACCTCCGATCTTGTCTCCGCCTGTAGAAGGAAGACCTCTGATTATGTATTTGACTGTTCTTGAAGACTCGATGGGTTCTGTACTCGGTCAACAAGATGAATCAGGGAAGAAAGAATCTGCTATCTACTACCTCAGTAAGAAGTTTACTGATTGTGAGTCTCGGTACTCTATGCTTGAGAAGACGTGCTGTGCTTTGGCTTGGGCTGCTAAGCGGTTGCGCCAGTACATGATAAATCATACAACTTGGTTGATATCCAGAATGGATCCAATTAAGTATATCTTCGAGAAGCCTGCTTTAACTGGGAGGATTGCCCGTTGGCAGATGTTGTTATCTGAGTATGATATCGAGTATCTAGCTCAGAAAGCTATCAAAGGTAGTATCTTGGCTGACCATTTAGCGCACCAGCCGATTGAAGATCATCAGTCTATTCAGTACGACTTCCCAGATGAGGAGATTCTGTATTTGAAGATGAAAGATTGTGATGAGCCTACACTTGATGAAGGTCCGGAACCTGGTTTCAAATGGACGATGGTGTTTGATGGCGTTGTAAATCAGTACGGAAATGGAATTGGGGCAGTAATCATTACTCCTCATGGCACTCATATTCCGCTTACAGCAAGGCTAACTTTCAAATGCACGAATAATATGGCTGAATATGAGGCCTGTATTATGGGACTAGAAGAATGTATTGATTTGAGGATCAAGCATCTTGATGTGTATGGTGATTCAGCCCTGGTTGTCAATCAGATCAAGGGTGAATGGGAGACGAATCAGCCAGGTCTCATTCCGTATAGAGATTATGCAAGAAGGATTTCAACGTTCTTCACAGAAGTTGATTTTCATCATATTCCTCGAGAGGATAATCGGATGGCAGATGCTCTTGCTACGCTTGCCTCAATGATTGTGGTCAAGTATTGGAATGAAGTTCCTAACATTGCCGTGATGCGCTTGGATAGACCAGCTCACGTATTTGCAGTTGAAGAAGTGAATGATGACAAGCCTTGGTATTTTGATATCAAGAATTTCCTCCAGAACCAGGTCTACCCACCTGGGGCATCTGTGAAAGATAGGAAAACTTTGAGAAGGTTGTCAGGCAGTTTCTACCTCAGCGGTGAAGTGTTGTATAAGAGGAATTTTGACATGGTTTTGCTCAGATGCGTGGATAGACACGAAGCAAACCTGTTGATGACTGAGGTCCATGAGGGTTCATTTGGTACTCATTCCAATGGACATGCCATGGCAAGAAAGATGTTGAGAGCAGGCTACTATTGGCTGACAATGGAGTCTGACTGCTGCAAATATGTGAAGAAATGCCACAAGTGTCAGATTTATGCGAATAAGATTCATATTCCTCCGACACTTCTGAATGTGATTTCATCACCATGGCCTTTCTCTATGTGGGTAATTGACATGATCGGCATGATTGAACCAAAAGCGTCCAACGGACACAGGTTTATTCTCGTAGCAATTGATTACTTCACCAAATGGGTTGAAGCCTCTTCGTACGCGAATGTGACCAGGCAGGTAGTCGTGAAGTTTATCAAGAACCATCTGATTTTCCGTTATGGTGTGCCAGATAAGATCATTACTGATAATGGATCTAATCTGAATAATAAGATGATGGATGAGTTGTGCGCTGAGTTCAAGATTGCACACCATAATTCCTCTCCCTACAGACCTAAGATGAATGGGGCTGTTGAAGCTGCTAATAAGAATATCAAGAAGATTATCCAGAAGATGACAGTTACGTACAAAGATTGGCATGAGATGCTGCTATTTGCTTTACATGGTTATCGTACATTTGTCCGCACTTCAACAGGGGCAACCCCTTTCTCTCTTGTTTATGGCATGGAGGTTGTTCTCCCAGTAGAGGTGGAGATCTCATCAATGAGAGTCTTGATGGAAGCCAAGTTGACTGATGCTGAATGGATTCAGAGTCGTTACGACCAGTTGAATCTGATTAAAGAGAAGCGATTGACTTCCATGTGCCATGGTCAGTTATATCAGCAGAGAATGAAGAAAGCATTCGATAAGAAGGTCAAGCCTCGTGTGTTCCGAGAAGGTGACCTCGTGCTCAAGAAAGTTTTGTCTTTCGCGCCCGATTCCAGGGGCAAGTGGACTCCAAACTACGAGGGTCCATATGTTGTTAAGAGAGCCTTTTCAGGCGGTGCTTTGATGCTTACAACAATGGATGGGGAGGATTTCACTTGTCCTGTGAATTCAGATGCAGTCAAGAGATACTTTGCATAAAAAAAAAGTATATGCAAATGAAAAACAGAATAGCTCGCTAAGTTGAAAACCCGAAAGGATGGCTTAGGAAAAAATGAGCGTCTCGGTGGAGAACCCGCAAGGGTAATCTAGGCACAAATTAGAGACTTGAAAAAAGAGAATATTTGCATCCCGCTAGATTGAGTACCTCACCCTGGGGCAATCTAGGCAAAAATTAGGGATTTGGCAAGTAACTGCATCCTGACAAGACTTTCTGTTCCGCAGCTGTCTTTTCGTCAGAGGTTCTCGATTCGTCGTCGACTGAAGCTTCGAATACATCGAGATTCAAATTGGTAGAGAAAGGGTCATTATGTTCAATGTAGCCCTCTTCCAATATATATCACTAATTTTAAATTTGTACAGATCTATGGAGTCTTGCCATTTGCAGGCTACCATCCCATCAAATCAATTTGAGCTTTTATCCAATTATTTACACTCTTATTTGTTTCAATTCAACAAATGTTTTGCATGATTTAATTGATAAAATGTCATTGTTTTAAACAAATAAATTTTTTCAAAATTTTTGTTTTAAACAAAGTGAACATTCACAATGATGAAAGGATACTTAAGAATCTCTCAGTGCTCTCCCGAGGGTGGCATGATTTCCAACAGGTAAGACATTTGTTCATATTCCTGGCTTGGTTGTATCCTCTTTCTCCTGCTTTGTTGTTGGGGTTGTTCCCCAAACAGAACTTTTGTTGGGGTTGTTCCCCAAACAGAACTTTTGTTGGGGTTGTTCCCTAAGCAGGTGTTGTTGAAGACTTCGTTTTCTTCTCCAGCAGTTTTCTCTCCCCAGCATGGGTGTTTTCCGTTTGGAAGTTTCGGTAGTGGGTGGTTTGAAACCCCGGTACCCCATCACTCTCCCTAGTGCAGTTGCCGGATAAGTTGTTGCTTCTTTCCTCAGCATAGTCGCTAGTGGAATCTGTGATATATCCCCAAGTAGAGTGCTTGTGGAAGACGTTGTTTTTCTCCAACAGTACCCTCTTCCCCGGCCAAGTCGCCAGCGGAGTTGCTATATCTCCCCATCAATGCGCTTATCCCTTTAGCGGAGCAATAATTGTGTTCCTCCTCAGCAGTTATGGGTGTTCTCCTCAGAAGGTGTAGTATTTGGTGGTTGATCCCTAGCTCTCTTCCATATTCCCAGTGGGTTCTTCAGTGAATTCCCCAGTGGGGCCGTCAGTAGATTCGTGGTTTGGTGGATTGTATTTGTGCAAAATCCCCAAAGGAGTTGGTATCCCCAACAGAGTCAGAATTGCATCTGCAATAATCCCCTCAGAGTCTCCGCCAGAGCTGATATCCTCGACAGAGTTGCTTTTGTGGCAGTTTCTGCTTGTTGAAATCTCTGTTTTCCCCGGTAGGGTTGGTTGGTGGTCTAACATTCAGAGATTTGGGTTGATTCCCTGATTGTTTTTTATCCTCAGTAGAGTGGCTTGTTGCAGAATCTACTTGAGTGATCTATTTCTCCTCCAGTGGGTGTATCCCCGATGGAGTGGGTACTTGTGTTTTCCCCAGGTAGAGTTGCTTGTGCAGTTCAATTCTACGTGGATGATTTGTTCTCCCTTTGTGGGTTGTTCCCCAATGGAGTTGTTTGGAGTTGCTTTCATAGCAGTTCTCGCTTGTGCAGTGAACTCTTGTTCCCCTGCAGATGTTTCAGGATTTCTCTCATCTCCCCAACAGATTTGTCTTTGTGGCCGTTGTTGCTTGTTGTGACTTTCTGTACTCCAGTTGGGTCGATTGTTGATCCATTACTCAGATGATTTTGTGATATCTCTGATCTTTTGCCTCCCCGCAGATCTTTGCTTTTCAGCATGTAGATCTCCTGCAGATTGGCTTTCCAGTTGGTTTTCCCCCTGGAAGTGTAGTACTGGACGTTTGATTCCTGGAACTGTTTGTGTTAGATATGTCTGTTTTGTCAGCATTCATCAAACATCAATTACACATATTCATGCATATCCATAAACATTCAGATATTCATGTTGCATTTTTGCCATATATCTTTTGTTTGATTGTCTCCTGCTTTGGGTGATATAGATCTCTCTAATAGATCTTCCCAAGCAGATGTCGGATGTTTAAATCTCTCCATATAGAGTCAGCCCCATAAGCGGAAAGTGTCTGTCGTTTCTTCTGCAGTTCCCCACTGAGATTATCCTCGTGGATGACGGTTTCTTCCGTTTCCTCCCAACACATATACTGGGATGGATTTTCCTATTGAGTTATATCCTCATAGGACGAGTCTTGATTCAGTTTGTCTTTTCGGCTTAATCCCGAATTGGCTATTTGTCAGCTGTTTCTCGTGCTTCCCTGTGGAATGAATGAATGATTTGCCCAGTAACCGGCAGTAATTCTTTCATCCCCAGCGGAATCTGTTTGGGCCTCTACCCTTATACCGGTAGTTGTAAGTCCTATGTTCCCTCTTCTGGACGGAATTTGTGGTTATATACCTTTTATTCCTCGACAAGAGTGGGTGGTTTGTTATAAACCCTATTGTTGTTCCCGTGCGGATTTGTGTTTCTTTCATTCCCATGCGGAGTTATAGTTTTCTACCCAGTATTCAGTAGATGTAAACCCTATCTTTATCCTCATCAGAGTTGATGGCTACTACCCAGTATTCAGTAGTTGTAAGTCCTATCTGTTTTCCCCTAGCAGAGGTAACCTTTGTGGTTCGTTCTGGTTGATGGTGGATCTTGTGCTGTTGTGGTTTTATTCCCAACGGAGTCTGTGCTTTGATAGATGATTGTCGGTTGCTAGCAATCCTATCCCCAGCCAGAGTTTTGGTGTTCTACCCCGTATTCGGTAGTTGTAAACCCTAATTTCTCCCCTTTGCAGAGTTAACCTTGTTGTTCATCCTAACCGATGATGGTTACTCTTTGTGATTATCTTCATTCAATATTCGATGTTGATATTCCTTCTTTGCTTGTGGATAATTGCCGGTTGCTAGCAATTGTATCCCCAACAAGTCTTCTAGATAATTGTCGTATGCTTGCAATTTTATCCCTTTTGAAGTCGCCAGTGGGTCCTTTCACCGTTTGCTAGTGATTTGTTCCCCGGATTATTGATTGTTTATCATTATATCCCCAACTAGTCTTTGTGGACAATTGCTGTTTATGCAATTCATCCTCAGCAGATCGCCTTTCATTTACCCGTTTGCTTGGTAATGTTGGTTGCTCCTTTGATTGGTCATCTTTATATACCTAGTTTTGGTATCCATATGCCTTTCTTTTCGGTCGATTTATCCTTTATTAACCCTTATACCGGTTGTGGATAATCTTCCATGCGAGTATGTTATCCACGTTCTGACGGTAATGGATGATATATCTCATGCACTCTTCAGTCGAAGCCTTTTGTGTTCCCCTGTCGAGTAAGATTCGTTTTCCCTTTGCGGAGTCGAATATTTGTTGTTTGTTGGATAATTGTCGGATGCTTGCAATTTATCCTCGTTGAGTTATCTTTCGTTTACCCGTATGCTTGGTATCGATTGTCTCTCTTTTTGGTTGATCACCTATTATATGCCCTAACCGGTATCTCTGGTGTCTCTTCCTTTCGAGTGTATTATTCACGTTCTGACGGTAATGAATAATATATCTCTTTCACTCTTGGGTTGGAGTCCTTGGTTGATTATCCCCAGTAGAGTAAGATTCGTATTCTTTGTAGAATCGAATATCCATCCTTTAACCAGTTTGTGTTTTGGATGATGAGTGTTTTGGCATATATACCAATTCACGTTTCCGGTAGGTCACCTATTATATACCTCGGTATCTCTGGTGTTTCCTTTCATGCGAGTGTATTGTCTATGTTCTGACGGTAATAGATAATATATCTCATGCGAGTATTCTATCCACGTTCTGACGGTAATGGATATTATATCTCATGCGCTCTTTGGGTTTGTGTCCCCAGTTGAGTAAGATTCGTTTTCCCGTTGTGGATTCGAATGTCCATCCTGTAAGTCGATTTGCTTTTTCAAGCCCTCCTTTCGGATGATAAGTGTTTTGGCATATATACCAATTCACGCTTCGGTCGGTCACCTATTATATACTTCGGTATCCCTGGTGTTCCTTCCTTTCTACTCCCTATTATGACCTTCGGTCCCCTGTGGAGTCAGATTTTCCTGAGTTGATGTACCTTTTTCAGGTCTTTCTCAGATGTTGGTTGATTGATATCTCTCACCCTTAAACCGGTCTTAGATATTCATTCTTCCTGAGCTTGTTACCCTTATACCGGTAACACCTCATCTTGTTGCTTTTCCCCAGGAGAGTCTCTTTGTTAGACTTTTCCCGGTGGAGTTTCCTGTGGTGATCTTACCCTTTTGCTGTATTGGCGTTTTCCCAAATATATGCAATTTTCCCCGGCAGGGAGGTTCTTTGTGAATTTTTCCTGGTCCGAGTCCGGATTTTCATCCGAAGTATCCTTTGTGGATAGTTTGAGTCAGCTTGTGTCTTTCCAATGGATGTGTCTTCCTTTGGAATTCTTCTTTTCCCCGGTTTGAGTCCTTCACTCCCCAGTAAGGTCTCCAGTCCAGTCGTGTTTCGTTCACACAGTGTCTGATTTTTGTTTTCCCCAACTCAGAGTCGTGTCCTGCTCACGCTTTCTTTTTATTTCTATCCCCAATAAGAGTCCTGTTAGAGTCTCTGTTCCTGGTGAGTGTATTACTCCGATGGATTGTTTTTTTCTTCTGTGTGAACCATATCCCCACAGAGTTTGTGTCTTTTGCATGCATACATCTGCATCATGAGGTCTCTTAGGGATCAAAATTTGTCTCATTACTGTTATTTAAGCCCATTCTACCGCGTCGAAATGAAGATTTCTAAACTTCACTTCTCCGGCTAGAATGATCTTAAATAGGGGCATCTGTAAGACCCCAATTTTGTCCCTAAGATCCCTCAGGGCATCATATCATATCATATCATTGCCTCAAGGATCTTTGTGCACCTTTGTTTGCTTCTCTGTGGGTGGGTCATCTTTTGAGTGTGTTTCTTGATCACCAAGCATGTCTTGCATATTGTATATCATTGCTTTTCATTTGTTTACTAACCAAAAGTACAAAAATATTGTCATCTAACCTTGTTACTTGCAGCTGAAGCAACATTAGGTCAAGACAGTCAAATGCATGTCATTGAGCTATAGATGGTGGCCATTCTTGAGAATTTGGGCACCATTGATCATTCACAAGAGTTCATATGAACCATGACATCATTTTGAATCAAGATCTCAAGTGGTAGAGGCTTGAATTTCATCTGAGCATAGCTAGGTCAGCTGAAACCCTAGAAAAGTCAACACAAGTCAACTGTGCATTCAATCATGGATTTGAAGGTGGGAGATGGTTAGAGAGGCCTCATTCATGTCCATACAAGTCTCATATAACATGTCAAACATCAACATTGAAGAATTTGAGGTCAGATGAAAAGTTTCCAAAATAGTAAGTGACCTGTAATTTCAAACTGCCCAAAATGGAAAGGTCTTCTCCTCAACTTTACATCATCAAGCAAGCTTCAAATCAAATTTGGTCCAACATGAAAGTTGAAGATCTTGCTCTCACCTTTCCAAAAAGTCCAAGAACATCCATTTCTCATTTGTGGTTGAAGAATTATGATCAAATCATTGCCAAGGAATTTTGGGCTTCAAGCTTGCATAACTTTTGCACCAAATGGCCAATTGGAATGGTTCTTTTTGTGACATTTCCATCTTGATATTCTCTATCATAATCATGCATCATAAATCATCAATTCTCATCACAAAAATATTGCATTTTTCACTTGAATTTAATTTGAATTTTGGAGGGAAAGTATCAATTTGAAAATGGTGCATTATTTTCACTTCCAACCAATTTCATTTGCATCAAAACAGATTTTTAAGCTCATTCAAAGTGAAAAACGAGCACTGTAGCATGCCATGCACATGTGAGGGTATTTTGGCCAAATTGCATAAACCATTCCATTTCACTAATCCTTTTGCATTAGCCTAATCATGATTAAGGAGCTTCATTAGCAGAGGGTATATAATGATAATCATAACAGAAAATGCTAACAACAACTTCAGAATTTCAGATCTAAACTTTTGCTCTCAAAAACTCTCTGTTGAATGTAATCTTAAGTGTCGGGTTTTTGTTATCATATCCACAGGGATTGTAAGATATCACCGCCTTTCGATGGTTGTATTAATTCTTAGCTTAAGGTAACAATAGGGTTTTGGTGTTTGTCACGGTATCTTGCATAAAAATGTAATTAAATACGGTAAAAGTTTTGGTTTGAATATTTGAGAAATATTGCCAAAGTTAGGGTTCAACGATCACTTTGCATGTATATGTTCGATCAACAAACTTATAAACTCCTTTAGATGATAAATTATTTCACAAAGTCCTCCCAATGTGTTTATCTCTAACACACATTGTGAGTTTTCCCATTTTGATCCATTGTTTATCTCTAACACAATCTATCAAAATGACAACTTTTTGGTTCAACCTTATAGTGAACAAAATCATTCATTACTATCTCTAGCTAACAAACAAGTTTGGATGAAAACCTAGGTTAAGAGTTGGTAAACATCTCTCGATCATAAACCAACACAAAGAGTTTTGAATAAGAAAAAAGTTTTCATCATATATTCACCATTAAAGAGTTTACAAATGAAGATCCTTACATTTACACACAAAGCTAATGATCATCTACATCTAACCTTGACAAAATGGAGGACTTAGCTACTCATTTTCATGGTAGCTTGGTCGGCAAGTTTCGGAAGAAGGTTGATCAACATCCGAGTCGAATAATCGAGATTGGATGGGAATCCACCTTCTTTTTGTGAAAAATGGTTAAGAGATGAAGAGAAATGGTTTTTAGGTCACAAAAGATCCTTGGAACAATGCTGTAAAAATATTTGGAAAAAGTACAAAAGTATGGAAAAACAAGGTATGGCTCCAAAAAGTGGCACTTGCTACTTATAGAGCAGCTACTGGGCTATCATGCTCGCTAGGCGAGCAGAATGGCTCGCCTAGCGAGCCCCTAATTGAGGCACCTGAGGCACCTGCGCCCAGAGAAACAGCCTTTCCCAGACTGTCATGTTCGCCTAGCGAACAAAACCTTCGCCTAGCGAAGGACACGCTTCAACCTTCGCCCCAGCGAGGTTGAGAGGTTTTGCTACTGGAATGCTCGCTGGGAGCTCGCTAATGGCTCGCCTAGCGAGTGAGTGCTGGCTGCGCTTTTCACCAAGTCTGGACGCGTTCGCCACACTCCTCGCTGGAAGCTCGCCTAGCGAGTGTGGTGATGTTTGCCTCCGTTAAATACTGGAGCTTCTCGCTGGACGCTCGCTGGACGCTCGCCTAGCGAGTCCTTCGCCACAGCCCTCACCTAGCGAGGCAGCTGATGAATGCTTGTTTCATTTGATCCCTTTGCCACATTTCTTGTGTCTTCATTTTCTATTATTTCATGGCTACTTCCTGCACAATAACACACAAATCAAAGGTACCAAGATAGATTATCATTGCATTGCATTTCATCTGAAACAAAGGTGGTTTCGACATTTTAGCAAGGAAATGGAATGAAAGATACCCATATTTGATGGCTCAAATAAGCACTTTTGGGTATCTAACACTCTCTCAACTTTTTTCATCGAGTTTCTTCATAGCCTTGCCTATTTCTTGTGCTGTTCATCATCTGCAAGCATCATTGAGGATTATTGAAGCCAGATCCTGCAGAATTCAAGCCAAATCGTGGACTGTTGAACTTGCATCCTCCCATGGCAGTTGAGATTTCAAGAGGAATCAAGCACTGTTGAGCTGAAATCTTGCATCCATTCATTCATTCAAGCTTGGTAGAGCATCTGTTTCGCGTTTCCAGGACTTGAATCAAGCAAATCCAATTCTGCATCTTCATAGAGGTCAGTTTTCGATTGCTCCAATTCATGAAATTAGGATGTGCATCTTGTAGATCTTGGAACATAGAGTATGATGAACTTTAGATCTATTGATTTCATGCGATATTGAAGTTGTTATGTTGATTTGAATGTTGATATGTGAAACTTTCTCTGCTCGATTCATTTGATACAGTTAGAATTAGGTTAAATTGATGCTGGATTATTGATGTGTGTTGAATGATGATTCGATTGATATATGTTTGGTGAATTTCTGTAATGATTGGATCTTGATGATGATGAACATGATGAGCACGTGATGACCAACTAGGGTTTCTATTTCCAGATCCATTTTGATCTTCATTGGCGTGTTTTGCATGTGAAATCTTGTTTATGCTCATGTATTGGTACACCTGGCTACAACGTGGCTTTTTGATTGGTCTGTGTTGTTTTGCGCTGCCACACAAGCATAAGTGAAACGGTGCGTTTCACTTATGAGGGCGCCAAGTTCAAATGCACACACGGTTCGAATCCGGACCAAAGACATCTCACATATTTGGCTTTTGCATTTTCTCTTGTATGCCTTCCATGTTCATACTACTTGTTTCATGCATTTTTTAATTTTCCTCTTCATTAAAAAATTCATAACTCCTAAAATACTCATCCAATTGACATGAAATTTTTTGCACAATGATCTTCATGATGTCTTCTATTTTATGGTTATTTTTCCAGAATTTGTGCACGGTTGAAATTATTTTTGGCCTAGGGTTTATATTTGCATGTCATACCTTGCACCTTGCTTGCCATTTTATTTGTGAAATGATGATGATTAATCCAATGAAGCCGAAAATTTACATGCTTAATCTAAACACTTTGATTGATCTTTTGGCTTTGAGTTTGTATTTTTAGCATGTCTGGTTGTTGAGATATGATGTGATTAATGGAGGTGTGACAATGTGTGTCACACCATTTCTTATCCAACTTGCTTATTTTATTTACTTTGCCAAATAAATTCCAAATGATTTGAATTTTTGCATGTTGCTTCTTCTGGATGTTAGGTTTGATCATGAATTCTTGTGGAATTTTTGGATCCATTTCCAATTTGTTTGAGATTTTTTCTTCTGGCTTGTCATGTTTGAACTTTTGATGAGTGTTGAACTTTCATGATTTGGGAAATTCTTATGCTTTATCCTATGAGCTTGAAATTTTGCACATGTTTTCTAGACACATTGAAGTTTGTCTTGGCTTTGGTTTGAGTCATTTATCACTTGCCATCTCTGCTTTAGGATTGCCTTAAGTTGATGTATCAATTTGTGCTTCCTTTGAACTTGTTTATGCCTACCTTGACTTAGTGAATTTCTTTGACATGCTTATACTTGTCCAAATGCCATGATTTTTGGTGTGTTGATTATTTGATGTGTGCTGTTTAGCCATGATGTTTATTGAGATTTATTGAGCCATTTTGGAATTAATATGCTTGTGATCATTCTGTTTGCTCCAATGTGATTCCAACTTGCATGCTTTGACATGATTTGTTTATGAAATGAAATTTGTTGATGCTATTGACATGAGACCACTTGGATATTATTCTTGATTGATTAAACTTGATTTTTATCAATTTTCATGTTCTGTTTTGGATTATTTCTCCTTCTTTGACCCTAGGCTTTGGCCTAAGGGTTTGCTTCTCATGTTTGAGTTTGTTTTCAGGTTAAGAAGCATATGGCTTTAAGGAGATTAATTCACATGGCTTGAGTTGGTTTGTTTGATTGTTATGGACTAACTTTGACTTGTTTTGTAGGTTGCTCTTAGCTCATTTGAGTTGAGCTTGTGCCTTGCACAATGTAGCCTTGATTGTTGATTGTACATTGTCTATTGACTGTTGGATTATCTGTTTGACTTTTTGAATTGTATACTGATTGAGTTGGATTGTTTTCAGGTACCTTAGTTTCTATAGTTCATTGTGAACTTGCTTTTGCTTTGCTTGATAGCTTGAGCATTGAGGTATAACATCTCTGACTCCATGTAGTCTGGAAGACCTGGCTTGTTATGTGGCCAGGCACCTGTCTGAAGTCCTCCTTAAGAGGCAATGTTTGTGGTTGTTTATCTTTGTCCCCAAGCAGGAAAAGTCCTTTTGATAAGGCAATTGGTAGATAAAAGAGATGTGTAGTCCATCTCCTACTATTCTGTGTGTCATCCCTTTGCTCACATTACATGTTGTAGCATTGTGGATCTTAACCCAAGATCTATAGAGTCATTAACTTGTGGAGAGAGTTCCAACTTTCTGAACTCCCACACCTTCTATCATTTGAAGCTCTCCCTGACCAGGGATAAGAGCAATGAGGCACACCCCTCATTTCCTTTCATCTGCTTCACCTTAACTCTCAATGTTAAGGTTAAGAGCACCACTTACCCCATTCCAGTTGACTCTGAAGTCTAACCCTTTGTTTGAGCCAAATTGCTTGGATATAGTGTGTGCTAACTGAATCATTGATTGCTTAATGGTTCATCTGTACATGTTTGATTGTTAGCCTTTATGCATTTATCATCATTAATTGTTCATTATTGCATGATCATCATTTCATATCTTTGTGACCATCTTTGGTTTGTCCATTGAGGAATCAACAGTAAGTCCATTAATTGGCCATTGTTCCTATGATTTGGGAAGGATTGAGTGTAAGACCATTTCATTGGCCTCTTATGTCCTCTTTGCTTAGTGCTTTTGTTTGTTGTATGTGAGGATGCAATTATAAGTCCATGTTGTTGGCATTTGTTTTCCCATGATCATCTGTTGGAGATTGGAATAAGTCCAGATAGATTGGCATCTGACATCCATGTTTTGTTTTGTTTTGGGAGATTAGAGTAAGCCCAGATAGATTGGCATCTGGTATCCTTGTCTGTTTGTTTCTTTGGAGATTGGTATAAGCCCAAATAGATTGGCATCCGGTATCCACCCTTTTGTTTTGTTTTGCTTTAGGAGGTTGGAATAAGTCCATTTATTGGCATCTGACATCCTTGTTTGTTTTAGGAGACTGGTGTAAATCCATTGAGTGGTATCCGGTATCCACCTTTGTTGTGAGATTGGTGTAAGTCCAGTAATTGGCATCCGGTATCATTTGTTTTGCTTATTTGTTATTGCTCATTTGCCTATTCCTAAGGACACACTTGAATCATTTTCCATATGATCTCAAGAGGTGAACCTTTCTGAGAAGTTTTACACTCCGTTATCCACACCTTTTTGTTTCCAAAACTCCCTTTTCACATTGTTAATTCAAAAAACTTTGAAATATTGTGCAAACATCTTCATGTCTTTTGCAAATTAGAAACCAGGACCCTAAGTCCTTGACTTTTCAAACTACATTTCATAACACTTCTTTGAATTGAATCTTAATCATACCTTGACCATATTTTTGTGAATACTCGTAATCAATTAACTTCACCCATTCAATTGTTTTGATGGCTTTGTCCATTCTTGTTAAATGTTTTCATACATTAGCCATAGGTTTCAATTACCATAGTGGTTGATGTAAATCTTACCTTATCCTTAGTGAGTTGATTGTAAGTCTTCCATACTTATTATAGGGTTAACCCCTCACTAGTATGTTGAAGCCGTCCTCGCATGGTGGATTGTTGATTCAGGTTGAGTTTTCTCCCATTGGTAATGAAAAGCCTTAGTGCTCTTGTTTTAAAATGAACCCACTGATATTTTGGAAATCTTTTAGCCGAACTACGGCGTTTTGATCCTTACCTTTCATGGAAGGTACGTAGGCAACGAGTTCATCCGTTCAAACACAAAAATAATAAAATTGTACATTCTTTTCTCATCTTCCCATTCATGTTTGCACAATATGTCATAAACAAATAAACTTTTTATACAACAAGTGTGAAAAGGCCTCCCTAGGAGTACCTAGGACGTTTTGGGTGCCTAACACCTTCCCATTGCATAATTAACCCCTTACCCAGATTCTCTGATCTTTTCATTAGTTTTCTACGTGTAAAACTTCTTAGGCTTTTGTTCGCTTTTTAGCCATTCCTTAGGATAAATAAAAGTGCGGTGGCGACTCGATTTCTTTGTATGCTTTGCTTTTGATTTAGTCAATAAATCATAAATTGACGAATACACCGCTACACCTAGGTGAATTTTATAAGGGAAAAATCTGATGTGTTTGATGGGTTCAAAGACCTTTGCCAAAGACTTCAAAAAGAAAGAGAGAGTCGTGTTATCTGAATCAGAAGTGATCATGGGAAAGAATTTGAAAACAGTAAATTTGCTGATTTCTGCTCATCTGAAGGGATTGGACATGAGTTCTCTTCTCCCATTACCCCTCAGCAAAATGGTGTGGTGGAAAGGAAAAATAGAACTCTCCAAGAATCTGCTTGAGCTATGATTCATGCCTAGAAGTTTCCTTACCACTTTTGGGTTTAAGCTATGAACACTGCCTGCTATGTTCACAATAGAGTAACCTTGAGAAAAGGGACCTCAACCACTTTATATGAAGTCTGGAAGGGAAGAAGACCTACTGTCAAATACTTCCATGTGTTTGGTAGTAAATGCTATATCCTGGATGATCGTGAACAAAGAAGGAAAATGGACCCCAAGAGTGATGAAGAAATATTTCTGGGCTACTCAACAAATAGCAGAGCCTTTAGAGTCTTTAATTCCAAAACTAAAGTTATGATGAAATCTATCAATGTTATTGTTGATGATCAAGAGACTGATGTCACAGACGATGCTGAAACAATTCTGAATGATGCCCTAGGTGAACCTTCTGATAAAAGTAGTGAGAGTGAGTCCACCCAAGCTGAACCTGAAGCTGATCAACTAAACAAGGGACCCTCTATCAGAATTCAGAAGGATCATCTTATAGATATCATTATAGGAGATCTAAATAAAGGAGTTACCACTAGATCAAGGAAAGTGATCTCACATGCCTGTTTTGTGTCAAAGATTGAGCCTAAGAATGTTAAAGAAGCTTTAACTGATGAATTATGGATCAATGCCATGCAGGAAGAGTTAGGCCAATTCAAGAGAAATGAAGTATGGGATTTGGTTCCAAGACCCGAAGGAATAAATGTTATTGGAACAAAGTGGGTATACAAGAATAAATCTGATGATAAAGGTGTGGTTACTAGGAATAAAGCAAGATTAGTAGCTCAAGGATACACTCAAGTTGAAGGAGTTAACTTTGATGAAACATTTGCACCTGTAGCTCGCCTGGAGTCCATTAGATTATTGCTAGGAGTGACATGTATTCTGAAGTTTAAACTGTTCCAAATGGATATGAAAAGTGTCTTCTTAAATGGCTACTTGAATGAGGAAGTATATGTTGAACAACCAAAGGGATTCACATATCCAAATCTTCCAAAGCATGTGTATAAGTTGAGGAAAGCTCTTTATGGGTTGAAACAAGCTCTGAGAGCTTGGTATGAGAGACTCACAGTGTTTCTCATTGACAATGGATACAGAAAGGGAGGCATTGATAAGACTTTATTTGTCAAAGATGAAGGAGGAAAGCTCATGATTGCTCAGATCTATGTGGATGATATTGTGTTTGGTGGGATGTCAAGTAAGATGATTCAACATTTTGTTAAACAAATGCAGTCTGAATTTGAAATGAGTCTTGTTGGAGAACTAACCTATTTTCTTGGCCTACAAGTTAAGCAGATGGAAGATTCTATCTTTCTATCTCAAAGTAAATATGCCAAGAATATTGTTAAGAAGTTTGGCATGGAGAATGCAAGCCACAAGAGGACACCTGCTCCTACTCATCTGAAGTTGTCTAAAGATGAAAATGGTGTCAGTGTGGATCAAAGTCTCTACAGAAGCATGATAGGGAGTCTGCTATATCTTACAGCAAGCAAACCTGACATTACTTTTGCTGCAGGTGTATGTGCTAGATATCAAGCTGAACCAAAGGTGAGCCATATAAACCAAGTGAAAAGAATCCTGAAATATGCCAATGACACTTGTGACTATGGGATGCTATACACTCATGGATCTGAATCTGTGTTGTCTGGCTATTGTGAAGCTGATTGGGCTGGAAATGCTGACGATAGGAAAAGCACATCAGGAGGATGTTTCTTCTTGGGGAACAATTTAATATCATGGTTTAGTAAGAAGCAAAATTGTGTTTCTCTGTCTACTGCTGAAGTTGAATACATAGTAGCTGGAAGTAGTTGTTCTCAACTGGTGTGGATGAAACAAATGCTGACTGAATACAATGTCACACAAAATGTCATGACATTGTACTGTGACAAACTGAGTGCTATAAACATCTCAAAGAACCCTATTCAGCACAACAGGACTAAACATATTGATATCCATCACCATTTTATTAGAGAACTTGTGGAGGATAAGACTGTAGTCTTAGAGCATGTTGCCATTGAGATGCAGTTAGCTGATATTTTTACAAAGGTCTTGGATGCAAATCAATTTGAATTCCTGAGAGGGAAATTAGGGATTTGCATTTATGAAAATTTGTAGCAATTAATATGGAGTGGAAAAAGTAATCAAATTATTGTCTATTTTCAGAAAATAAAGCCCCCCCATTATGGTAAATCATCACCTTGTTTTGGAAATACCATCTATTCCATCTTCACACGCTACCCCCATAACCTCATTACCTACTCCAACTCTTCCATATTCCTTTTCCTTCTCCACAAACCTCTGCTAGGGCAACCTTACCTTTTCCAAAAAAACTCCGAGATGTCACAACATCAAGATACATCCGCTTCTAAAATTACTAAGTCTACCCCAAAAGTTAGTGTTCCTCCCATGGGCGTCCCTGATGATGAGATTCTGGATGTTGCTCCTCTCTCTGTTATTCCCGGTGCAGACATTGATTTGAACCAACCCATCTCCATTGATGCATCCACTTCTTCATGTTCCAATCAAGGTAATACCTATAGTATTCCTTCTGGTTCAACTCCTATCACTAAGAATAAGGAAGGAACACACTATACTGATCGTGTTATAAGATACCTAGTTACTAGAATTCTTAATGAAGGCCACTCTATGAAGGGGGTGTCTACTCCCCTTGCTCAAATGTGTCCCTCTCCTGAGGTTGAACAACCTAGTTGTAAGGGTGATGATCCCTTCAGTTCTGAAAAGGACTTGGCTGCTGAAGGGTTGTCCTCTTTAGGGCAAACCGTGTCTGAAAAAGGGAAATCTGTGGCCTCTAACACTGCTAATGCTTCCCACTCTAAGAAGCATAATGATGCAAATGTTGTGATTGATCTAGAGGATGGTAGCTCTGATGATCAAGAGGAAAGCTTGATTCATCATATAAAGCCAAGTGTGGCTAAACGCATGAAGATCGCAAAGGAAAATTTGTGGCTGAACTTATGTTAGCTAGAAAAGCTAAGAAGACTGATGGTATTGGTCCCTCCAAACCACGGAGCAAGGTTGAAGTAAAGAAGAGGAAGGTCAGAGATGATTCTGAGTATGAAGAGGATGTTGAGGAAGATGTCCCTGACATCTCACCTGCAAAGAAAACTACTGTTAGGAAGTCTCCTGTTAAAGTACCTACTGTTCATTTGGATAACATCTCCTTCCATCTTGAGGATGGAGCTGCTAAGTGGAAATTTGTGCTTCATAAAAGGGTAGCTGTGGAAAGGGAATTGGGAAAAGATGTTGCTGATGTCAAGGAGGTCATGGACATGATAAAAGCTGTTGGGCTTTTGAAGATTGTTGTTGGGTTTTCTCAATGCTACGAAGGTTTAGTCAAGGAATTTATTGTTAACATTCCTGAGGATATTTCTGATAAGAACAACAAGGAGTTCTGCAAGGTGTATGTGAGGGGTAAGTGTATAACATTCTCTCCTACTATTATTAATAATTTTCTAGGCAAAAACAATGAGGGTGCAGGAGAATTAAAAGTTACAGACAATCAGGTATGTAGTGAGATTACAGCTAGGCAGATGAAAGTTTGGCCTGTTAAAAAGCATTTTCCTGCTGGGAAGTTGATTGTCAAGTATGCTATCCTGCATAAAATAGGAGCTGCTAACTGGGTCCCTACCAACCATATCTCCACCATTGCTAATACTCTTGTGAGGTTTATTTTTGCTGTTGGGACAAAAGTGAAATTTGACTTTGGTAGATTTATGTTTGATCAAATCATCAAGCATGCAACTACTAATGCAGTTAAGCTTCCAATTGCTTTTCCCTCTATGATTTGTGGAATTACCTTGAATCAACATCCTGGTATTCTGTGCTCAAATGATTTACCTAGTAGGAGAAAACCAACTCTGTCTGTGCACTACAAACTCTTTGAAGGCAGTCTTGTCGAGGATATTGTCATGACATCTGCCATGAAGAGGCCAGTCTCAAAAGTTGGAGCAATTACTGAGCTTAAGGAGACATGAAAAGAGCTAGGTGAATGGATTAGGGTTGCCATAGCTAGAAAACAGTCTTTGGAAGCCTTGATTGCAAGCTTGGAGCAGGCTGAGGGTGAAAATGTTGAACATGCTAATGTCAGCCATGAAGAAGAAGCTGAAGCCCACACCTCTAATGAGAGGTCTGCTAACAATGATGTTGCAAGTGGCAATTCTGCTTCTAGTGCTGATGAAGAGGCTGCAAACTCAAGCTCTACTGATTAGCTCTTGTTTTTATGGTTTTCTTGGCTTTTTGTTGTTGTTTTGGTGGATTTCTTTGTTTTTTTTGGTTTGTTTCTCAGAATTCTTACAGCTGTGTCTGTAATTGATGATGTAACTCTTTAACTTCTGGTATTTCTGTTAATGACAAGATATACATTTATTTTGTCTCTTTGGTCTTTTGGCTAAAAAGGGGGAGAAGTAGCTGTAGTTGTAGTTGCTCTGTTTGTCTAATATAAGGGGAGAATTTTCTGGTGTTTATTTGTTTGGCACAGGGGGAGAATTCTCTGTTGCGTGAAGCAGTTTGGTTGTTGCTTGTTATGGACTGGCTTAAGGGGGAGCTGTTATGTTCTGGGAAGTTGCATGGACTTGAGGGAGAGTACAAGCACTTGGTTCTTGCTAGTGTTGTATGTGCAAGTGCTTGTGTGCTTACTAGTTGTTATTTTTGATAGTGACGTGTGTATGTTTTTTTTCTGCTGCTGAACTGATGCTCTTATTGATTTCTTGTGATCGTGTGTTCTGTTGTTTGTTTTAGCCAAATTTTTCCAAAGGGGGAGTTTGTTGGTTCTATGAATTGACATCAATTTTGGTAAAACTTAGTGTTATCACAAGAAGTCACGCTTGTAGTCTTGACATGTGATATCAACTTTATGCAGGTTGTTTGATATGGTTGTGTAGGATTTATTCAAGATGACAAACCCGATGTTACGACATGTGCGTATAGAACATTCAGTCTGAATGTTATGTATTTTGTTGTTGCGCCTTTCATGCAAGTCTTTGTGTGCTTATGTGGAGATTGCATGCATTATTCAAGGAGTCATTCTATTTAACGCCAGAATATTCTGTTTCCCAAAAAGGAATAATTCGCTGCTATTTCTTAGGGAATACGCAATAAATAGAATCAGGGTTTCATGCTGCCCAGGCCCATTTAGAATACTTCTATTTAAAGACTTTGTAAACCTTGCTTTAGACACAGAAGATACGAACATGAAGTGAGTGAGGATTAGGGTTTTAGTCTTATGTGAGCTTGTGAATTATGAGCCATTCATCCATCTTGTTGATGTGTGAATTGGATTGAGTTTTTGAGTTGTAATTTGTCCACTCTAAGATTTGAAGTACGAGTGTATTTGTTTACTTGATTGAAGCTTTTAAGCAAGATCAAATGCGTGTCCTAGAAGTGTGTCTTATTTCTTTTTGATATTTGTTCCAGTATCACTGTTGTGATTGAGGGGGAGTGAGAAGGGTCCCATGTCTAAGAGTTCTTAGATAGAAATCACACGGGTAGAGATTAGGTGAAAAGACTGTAACTTGAAGTTGTTTGCTGAGAGTCTTTGAACTAATTTTGTTTAGTGGATTTCCTTCCTGGCTTGGTAGCCCCCAGACGTAGGTGTGTTTGCACCGAACTGGGTTAACAATTGCTTGTGTCGTTTTTCAATTGTTTCCTGATTTTTTAGTCTGTTATATTTCACTTGCTGTTCAGATATTAGTGTCGTGACATTACCTTCGACATCTCATATCTGATACCAGAATTTCATTATATTTATTATATTATTATTAAAATAAATGTTATGTTCAAATTAAACGGGATAAAAACATGGGGTATAAGTTGGGATAAAGGGGTTGTTAAAGGTTAAATCAGGATTAAAATCCGGATAAAGGGTTATCACATAGGCTATGACTGCTAATTTATTTTCTTAAATAAATTAAAACAAGATCTTTTGCAAGGGATAAAGGGATAAAAATCAATTCAAATTCACTTAAAACCATAAGACCTCTACCCTAGCGTATTGAGGCATTTTCTAAAATCATTTCTCCGCCCCCGATGCGTGAGAATTTTCAAGGTATAAAAACAAACAACCAACCAACACTTTCAAGACAGACTACAGTACTCTGATCCCTCCCCTAAGGCGGAGGTACGTAGGCATAAAGTTGTAAACTCCAACGAGTACGATCATAATTTTTTTTTGGGTCTCTCGTTCATTTAAATGTAATAACTTATGTAAATAAATAAACAATTAAATAATCAACCAGTAATCGAGCAAATACCTTAGGAATACACACTGACCCTAGACTTAGAGGAGGATCCCATTGAGTGCAATAGAGGTAAGGGGTTTCTAGTACCTCCCCCTTATTTAACCGACTCTCGAACCTAGTCTCTCATCTTTAACTATTAGGTTTTATTATTATTTCCCTATTCCTTAGGAACAAATAAAGGATGGTCGCGACTCTGTCATTTTTCCAGCCGCGACAGTAAGCTTTAATATACCTAACTTCACACTCTGCGACATGACTTCACAAACCAAACTCAAATCTATGAACTCTGATCAACTCTAACTCTTTAGCCATCTCCATCGACATATGCAAATTCTGGTGAATCAATGCATCAACTACAACATTGGCTTTACTAGAATGGTAACTCAAACTAAAGTCACAATCCTTCAGAAACTCAAGCCATCTTCTCTGTCTCATATCCAACTCTTTTTGATTGAAAAGATACTTCAGACTCTTGTGATCACTGTTCACCTTGAATCTCAAACCAAACAAGTAATGTCTTCAAATCTTAAGTGTGAACACAACGGCAACTAACTCTAAGTCATGCGTAGGGTAATTCTCTTCATGAACTCTAAGTTGTCTCAACGTATAAGCCATAACTTGTCCATTGTTCATTAACACACCTCTAAGACCCATCAAATAAGCATCACAATACACAACAAAAGACTCAGTCAAACTCGGTGAAATCATAACAGAAGCCGACATCAACTTCTTCTTGAGCTCTCAAAAACTTTCTTCGTACAATGATTCCAAAAAAGAGATTCACCTTTCCTTGTTAGTTGAGTTAAATTCAAAGTTAACTTAGAATTTTTTTTAATAAACCCGCGATAATAATCAACCAACCCAAGAAAACTTCGAATCTCAATAATAGACATCAGAGTCTCCCACTGTAACACCATATCAACCTTTGAAGGATAAACAACAATTCCTATGCTGGAAATCACATGACCAAGGAAACTCACTTCCTTTAACCAAAACTCACACTTAGACAATTTAGCATATAACTTCTTCTCTTGTAAATCTCCAATACCAGCCTCAATGATCTGCATGCTCTTCATCTGTCTTCGAATAAATCAGAATATCATCGATAAACACTACCACAAACTTATCCTAATAATGATGAAAAATTCTATTAATATACTCCATGAATACACCATGAGCATTAGACACACCAAACGACATCACTGAATACTCATAATGACCGTACATTATCCTAGATTCAGTTTTTGGAATATCTTCAGCCTTTACACGAATCTGATGGTAATCGAATCTCAAATAAATCTTGCTAAAAACACAAGCACCTACTGACCGGTCCATTATGTCATCAATGTCTGGAAGTGGATACTTATTCTTAGTAGTTACTTTGTTCAACTATCAGTACTCGACACACAACCTCATATTATCATCCTTCTTCTTGACTAACAACACTGGTGCCCCCATGCTGAAACACTCAGGCGAATAAACTTTTTCTCAAGCAAATCCTTTAATTGCTTATTCAACTCATTTAACTCTGAAGTAGGAATTTGATAAGGAGCCATTGACACCGGACTTGTTCCTGGCACCAAATCTATAGCAAACTCAACCTTGCACTCTAGCGGAAAATCGCTGATGTCTTCAGGAATCACTCATAGAAAATCACAAATAATAGGAAGATCAATCATTACTCCCTTGCCTTTTCTTAGATGATACAAGCAACTCATCACTTGCATCAAACTCTAGAAATGACACTGACTGCTCAAAACATTTGATATGAACTTTGAATCTTCATCTTCAACAAACTCAGGAAACAACACTAACTTATCCAACAACCTGACTCTTGTAAACAGCGACATGATGAACCAATTCTCCATACCTGAAACATCTATGAGACACATTAGCTTCTCCCTCACTTGTTTCAATCCCGCTCCTAAGGGCAAGCGGTAAGAAAAACCAACAAGCACCGATAGTGTTTCACACACATGTAACATGCTAGGTGTAAGACCCCAATTTTGTCCCTAAGATCCCTCATGGCATCATCTCATATCATTTCATTGCCTCAAGGATCATTGTGCACCTTGCTTCCTTGTGGGTTGGTTATTCTTTTTGAGAGTGGTTCTTGATCACCAAGCATGTATTTCATTTGTATATCATTGCATTTCCTTTTATCACTAACCAAAAGTACAAAAATATGTCATCTAACCCTTGTCTTGCAGATGAAGCAATCAACAGTCAAAGCAGTCAAAGGCAGTCATTGAGCCATAGATGGTGGCCATTCTTGAGAATTTGGACACCACAATCATTCACAAGAGTTTACATGAGCTATGATATCATTTTGAATCAAAATCTCAAGTGGTAGAGGCTTGAACTTCATCAGAACATTGCCAGGTCATCTGAAGACCTAGAAAGTCAACTGCCCAGTCAACTGTGGATTTGGAGGTGGGAAGTGATTAGAAATACTTCATTCATGTTCAGACAAGTCTCATTTGACATTTCAAACATCAACATTGAAGAAAATAAAGTCAGGTCAAAACTTTCCAAAAATAGAAAGTGACCTATAATTCAAATTTGCCAAAAATGGAAAGGTTTTAACCTAACTTCAACTTCAAATTACATCATCAAGAAAGCATCAAATGAAATTTTGTTGAAAATGAAAGTTGTAGATCTTTCTCTCCCATTTCCAAAAAGTCCAAGATCATCAATTTCTCATGTGTGGTTAAGGAGTTATGATCAAACCATGGCAAAGTGTACATGGATATTTCAAATGGGCATAACTTCTCAACCAAAGCTCCAAATTGGATGGCTCTTTTTTGTACATTCTGCTCTTGACCTCTACTTACCAAATCATGCATTGCATTTCATGAATTATGATCATATGAACATGTGCCAATCCACTTGATTTTTGGAGGGAAATTTTAAAGTTTAAAATTGGTGTATTGTTTAAGCATGCCACCACTTCCAATAGCTCCAAAATGATGTTTTAAGTGGAATTGAATCATAAACCCGTGCACTGTTCACCATGCACACCATGCATAGGGTGAAATGGCTAATTTGCATTCACACTCCATATTCACTAATCCAATTACCATTTGGCTAAGCATGATTAAGAACATGATTAGGAGGGAGTATAAAGGACAAAGCATAACTGTTTTTCTGCTAAAAACACATCACAAATTTCAGATCTCAAATTTTTCTCAACTTTTTCTCTCAATTTCTTCTCTCAAATTCTTCAATCAATTCACATTTCCTTGCCTAATTCATCATTTGGAAGCACCACTGATCAAGATTGAAGGAAGATCCAAGAGGATTCTTGCACTTTGGAGCAGCTCGAAGCTTGAAGCTCAACAATGGTGAAATTCATTTCTGGTTGAATCACGAGCAATTGGACCTCAAGCATTCATCCATTCACTTGTACAAGCTTGCTAGAAGACATTTGAAGCATTGCAAGGCCTGATTCCATCGAATTTCAGTTCTGCTCTTCAAGAGGTCACGAAATCTTTTCTCTCTTTTCTTAAATTGCTTATGCTAATGTTGTAGATCATGTTGCTGTGGTTATTCTGAGCTTCGATTCACTTAATTCCATGCCATATTCACTTAGTTTCGATGATTTAAAGTTTGATGTTGAATTCTTGATTTTCTCGATCCCTTCGATTTATGATGATCCATGCCTAATTAATGATTGATTCATGACCTATAATGTGTGTGCTACATGAATATATACTTGTTTTTTAAAACTGGAACAAAAGTTCTTGATGTTCATGTTGAGCTTTTACTGTTCACGCATGCGTTTGTGAAGAAGATGAAATGCAGAACAATAGGCCACGGTTTCAATTTTGTTTCTACAACGAAAAAGCGTTTCCAAAGGTTCATGTTAGGGCTTAATTCCTATTGGTTCATGGGAGCGCTCATGCAGCGCTGTGATTGGCCAGAGCCAATTTTAAGTGAAACGGTGCGTAGCACCTTGGCGCCATCAGCCAAATTCAAATAATTAATTTAATAAATTCCTTTAATTCATTTAAATCATTTCATTTCATTTCATTTTTTTTTGCAATCTTCTAAAATACATAACAAATCCAAAAATGATCCAAAAAATGTGAGGATTTTTGCATTAAGTTTCTTTTTCTCTCTAGTTTTTTATCATCATGATAACTCAAGTTGTGCTTGGATGATTAAATATTTTCCCTAGGGTTCTTGTACATGTGTGCATTTTGGACATTGCCTTGCTTATGCATTTGTGAAATGATGGTTGTTGATCCAATGAATCTGAATTTTTGCATGATGAAACTAGACACTTTGCTTGACATTTTGGTGTTGAGTTTGCATTTTTATCATTTATCATTTCTGGTTTGTGATTTTTCTAAGTAGGTGTGACAATTTGTGTCACACCTTTGCTTGTTCATCTTATGTGATGTGATTACTCTATCAAATGAATTCTAATTGCTCTGATTTTTTGCATGATACTTGATATGGATGTTGTGAATGAGCATGAATTTTCTGGGAATTATTTGATTGATTTCTGATTTAATTGAGATTTTTCATTCTGGTTGGTCACATTTGAGCTTTAAAATAGTCTTGAACTTCAATTGATCATGAAATGGATTTGGTAATTGATATTGATGTGAGACCTTTTGGATTGTTTCAAGATGTGTTTGAAGTTGATTCATGTTAATTTTTAGCTTCTGTTTTAAATTTTTTCTCCCTCTTTGATCCTAGGCTTTGACCTAGTGGTTTGCCTCTCATGTTTGAGCTTTGATTTCAGGTTGAACATCCAAGTTATATGGTTCTTGATGCTCCATCATTTGAGCATTTGATGTTTTCCTTTTTGATACTAACATTGTGTGTTTTGTAGGGTTGTTAACTCATTTGAGCTTGACTTGTGGCTTATGCCTTTGCTTATTGGGTTTGACTGTTGATATTAATTGTTGGTTGTTTGTCTGTATAGTTGTACTGATTTGTTTGATGTTTCCACAGGTACATTAGTTGCTTAAGTTCACTTTGAACTTGCTTTTGCTTGGTTGCTTAACCACTTAGGTATAACCTCTCTTCTTCATGTAGTCTGGAAGACCTGTCCTGTTATGTGGGAAGGTACCTGTCTGAAGTCCTCCTTAAGAGGCAATGCTTGTGATTGTTTACTCTTTGTGCCAAGCAGGAAAAGTTCTCTTATGAGGCAATTGGTAGATACAAGAGATGTGTAGTCCATCTCCTACTATTCAGTGTGTCATCCCTTTGCTCACATAACATGTTGATGCATTGTGGATATTAACCCAAGATCTTATAGAGTCTACTTGTGGAGAAGAGTTCCAACTTTCTGAACTCCCACACATTCCATTATTCCAAGCTCTCCCAGGCCAGGGAAAAGGGCTATGAGGCACACCCCTCATCTCCTTTTCATCTGCTTCACCTTAACTCTCAATGTTAAGGTTAAGAGCACAACATACCCTATTCCAGTTCACTGTAAAGTCTAACCTTGTTTGAGCCTAATTGCTTGTATATAGTGTGTGCTAATTGACTTGTGTGTTTGCTTACTTGATTCATCTGTACATAGTTGCTTGAGTGTGCCTTTGTGCATTTATCATCATCATTTGTATATCACTTCATAAACTTTGATTTATAGCATTTTTTCTTTGTCCATGGAGGAGACAAGCATAAGTCCATTACTTGGCAGTTGTTCCTATGATATGGTGGGAGACTAGTATAAGTCCATTGATTGGCATCTGGTATCCTTGTTATTTTGTTGTGTGAGATTAGTGTAAGTCCATTGATTGGCATCTGGTATCATTTGTTTTGTTTTAGGAGATTGGTGTAAATCCATTGATTGGTATCCGGTATCCACCTTTGTTTGTGAGATTAGTGTAAGTCCATTGATTGGCATCTGGTATCATTGTTTGTTTGTTTTAGGAGATTGGTGTAAATCTATTGATTGGTATCCGGTATCCACCTTTGTTTATGAGATTAGTGTAAGTCCATTGATTGGCATCTGGTATCATTGTTTGTTTGTTTTAGGAGATTGGTGTAAATCCATTGATTGGTATCCGGTATCCATGTTTGTTTGTGAGATTGGTGTAAGTCCATTGATTGGCATCCGGTATCCTTGCTTTGTTCATTTGCTTATTTCCCTTGTTGCCTATTCCAAAGGAATCACTTGAATCATCTACATATGATCTCAAGAGGTGAATATCTAAGAAGTTTTACTTCCTCACCCTCCCACCTTTTGTTTCTTTAAACCTCCATTTGCATGTTAATCAAAACCTGAAAAACATTGTGCAAACATTTTCATCTCTTTTCAAATTAGAAACCTAGGCTTTAGGCCTTTGATTTTCAAACTCCATTTCATAATACTTCTTTGAATTGAATTCTAATCATACTTTGACCACTCTTTTGTGAATAAATCCTAATTGGTTAATTTCACCCACTCAATTGTTTTGTGGCTTTGTCCATTCTTGACAAGTTTTCATGCATTAGCCATAGGTTTGATTTATCCTAGTTGGTTGATGTTAATCTCACCTTTTGTCCTTAGTGATTGAACTGTAAGACTTCCGTACTGAAAACAGGGTTAACCCCTCTAGTACGTCGAAGCTTTTCTCACATGGTGGACTTGTTGTTTGTATAAGGTTGAGTTTTCTCCCGTGGATAATGAAAGACCTTAGGGCTTTTGTTTTAAAATGAACCCACTCATATTTTGGAAATCTTTTAGCCGAACTACGGCGTTTTGATCCTTACCTTCCATGGAAAGGTACGTAGGCAACGGGTTCATCCGTTCAAACACAAAAATAACTAATTTGTATATTCTTTTCTCATCCCTTCCATCATTGTTTGCACAATATGTCATAAACAAATAAACTTTTTTTATACAACAAGTGTGAAAAGGGCTCCCTAGGAGTACCTAGGACGTTTTGGGTGCCTAACACCTTCCCATTGCGTAATTAACCCCTTACCCAGATCTCTGATCTTTTCATTAGTTTTCTATGCGTAAAACTTCTTAGGCTTTTGTTCGCTTTTTAGCCATTCCTTTGGATAAATAAAAGTGCGGTGGCGACTCGATTCTTAGTATGCTTTGCTTTTGATTTAATCAATAAATCATAAAGTGACGAATACACCGCTACAGAAAAGTGGCGACTCTGCTTGGGATAACATTAGACCTTCCTTGGTGGTTTTGCCTACTTTTCACCCTTGTTGTATGATATTGTTTATTTGTTATTTGACATATTTTTGTACAATTTGGGATAACTGTATTGATTGTAATGTTTGAATTGCTTGATATACAATTGATGTTTGCTTGGTGATCTCTGTGAGATGAGTTCTATACCCGAACTCGAGTGCACCTTAGGATAAGAGAATGGCATAGTCTTGTTGACTGGTGTGGAGTATTCCTTAGCCAGTTGACTTGCGAGTCCATTCACTTGGTGGAGGTCATGTTGGATTAATAATGTCACATAAGTTATTTGTGGTTAGGCATTATTCTTTCAATCATGTGCCTTAGAAGCCAAGGACCTTAGTTTACCAAGCCCATCTTGGCCTATTTTAGGACGTAGTGCGGAGGTCGTTCAGGTGTAAGATCTGATGCGATTGTTACGTGATACTACACTCATAAGAGTCTCTCTTGAGAATATTTTTGGAATACGAGTATTCGTTCCTCCGATAATATCCGAAAGATGGGATGATGATTATGGGAACCTCTGGTAGAACATGTTCGGCAGGTTTAAACCTTAGTACACTCCCAGTGGGTGGTTCTTAACCGAGACTCCATGCTCGTGACTCTCAGCAAACCCGTGATTCATGGTTGAGTCGTTCAGACATCCTTAATATCAATGGAACTTGGGTGTCGATAAGGTGTAAACCATAATCCACCAAAATGGATGATTGATATTAAGGATGATTGAGCCGGTTCAGGTACCGTTAATATCAATGGAACTTGGGTGTCGATAAGGTGAAAACCATAATCCACCAAAATGGATGATTGATATTAAGAATACTATGAGCTTTCCCATGACCTTTGTCTGGTGTGCTTTGCTTGATCCTTGAGTGTGATTGTTGCATTCATCTGCACCCATATCATCAAAAAATGAGAATTTTTCTTTTCAAAGAACTTAAGGGGTTTCTTTGCAAAATTTTCAGATATGGAAAGACAAAGAATTATCCAATGAGATATTTCCAGATGCGATAAGTGCTTAATATTTTAAAAGTTTGCAAATAAAACCCTCGAGTTCCTTTAAAATAAAAACAAAGCATATGCACAAACATTTCATGCATCATATGCATAAGCAGGTGTTTTGTTCCGGTCTCCCGTCTTGTGGTCTGATCCCTGTTGCTCTTCATTTATTTTGAAGACGCACTTCGCCGGTACTACACCAGAGCCGATTCTTCGAGATTGATGGATCATCTTGAGCAAGAGAACTATGAACTCAAAAAGGAAATCACCAGACTAAGTGCTTTTGATGGATTTATTCCTGGTTAGCCACCTGTCTTCTTTCTCATACATTGATGCTGAGGATGAAGTTGGAACGCCTTTCCAAGCTTTATCTATTGCTGAGCCAAGTGAGAAGAAGTCTCCTTCATTTGCTTCCCATCACGATGCGAAACTGGTCATTGAATGTGGTGCAGTTGCTGGTTTGGGGAAGATGATTGAGCTTGAAGACAACAAATCCCGGGCTGGCATTGCCTATTCTTCTGGGGCATTCAACGAGCAAGGTTTGCTCAAGAGTGGAGGTTTCATCCATGCTGATCGAGCTGAAGAAGCTGCTGCTATCTTGGAAGAGGATGCAGAGGATTTGGGCAACTTCATCATACCTGGTGGTGTCTGCCACAATTGGGTCGCTGTAGATGTTCCTACAGTCATTCATAGATCAGAGTAATGGTTCACTTTGTTCAAAACCCTTCACCCATGCCAAAAGGAGAAGTGATGACATTGTTGGCAGCATTTATACAATGATATTTCATTCAATTAATGCATTGTTAAACATTTGTTTTCCATTTGTTTTCACTTTTTGCTTTTGCATGAAATCAATGATCACAAAAAACCATAAAAACAAGAATAAAAGTAATCTTTTCATCTGCATAATGATTTGCTTGTTTGAATTCTAAAGTTTTTATTATCCAAAATCATTATGCAGGTTGATTCTTAAACCCATTGAACATAATGATCCAACGCCATCTCCCAATTGTGGATTCCCTGTATTCGAAGCAGAGGAAGATGATGTTGAAGGGATTCTTGATGAGATTACCCGTTTTCTTGAGCATGAAAAGAAGATCATTCAGCTGTATCTTGAGAATCACACTACGCCAAACAAGACCTTAGACAACACTTTTTTTAGCCTTAGACAGCGCTTTAAAGCGCTGTCTAAACCTCCGCTGCTAAAGGTTTAGACAGCGCTTTTTTAAATCTTAAAAGCGCTGTCTAAGCCCCCCCCCCCTAGACAGCGCTTTGGCCAAAAGCGCTTTCTAAGACCCTCCTATTTTAATTTTTTTAGGTATACCTTAGACAGCGCTTTTGGCCAAAGCGCTGTCTAAGGGGGGGGGGGCTTAGACAGCGCTTTTCAAAAAGCGTTGTCTAAGCCCCCCCTATTTTAATTTTTTTAGGTATACCTTAGACAACGCTTTAGGCAAAAGCGCTGTCTAAAGGGGGGGGGGCTTAGACAGCGCTTTTCAAAAAGCGCTGTCTAAGCCCCCCCCTTAGACAGCGCTTTTGCCTAAAGCGCTTTCTAATCCCCCCCTTAGACAGCGCTTTTTACAAAAGCGCTGTCTAATGTATACGAAAATTTTTGAAGCTTTTGTTTTAAACCACATTTTTTCCAGGTTTATAAACCAGAATTTCTACCTGTTTTCAACCAGATTTTGACAGACAGTTATCACATTTTATACATGCCATTTTGGCCTTTTTTTTACCAATTTTTGGCTAACAAATATATATATATACCAATTCAAACCAATTTTGCCTTAAATGTATCAAAATATATATAAATTTATGTACACATTTACAAGTCATTACATATACTACAAATGTACACATTAATTACACAAATTTATGAAAAAACTTTGAGCTCTATCATGAATTGACACCACTCCTCTTTGATTTCGTCCACTTGATCCTTTGTATAAAATGCACACTTGAATTCCTCAAAGTACTACATAATAATATAACATATTTTGAATTAATTCCAACTATTTAATTATATGAGATATGTGTAAATATAAAAATAACTCATAAGCTAGAAATACATACATCGGTGGGAATCACTAATCGGCCCAAAGCAAGAGTATCTCGCATAAACCTCAACACGAAATACCCGCAATCTATTTGATTACGTTGTTGAGGACACTACATGAAAAAAAAATATGGATTATAAATCCTAAGTTTTATCAAGTGTCATCACTAATATAATAAAAAATGTGGTAATTAAAAATATACCGCCACTTTAATCCATGTAATGCAGTTGGCGCCCCTCCTTGAGGTTTGGATATCTCGTTGGGCCCGAAAAGCTTGTAGGACGCTAATAAAATAAAAATGAAGCAATTAGAACAATTCACATAAACTAAGAAAATTTTTGAACATTCTCACTTACGTGTCAATTAGGACCTTCATATCCGGGTATGTTGTCCAATCATTTCCTAATGAGTCAAGATAATACATAATTTCTCGGATAGGATTGATTGCGAGCAACAACCAATGTCCACTGTAATGATTAGGCAAATGTTAGATGGTAACTTGGAAAATAATTATAATAGATGAATTTAGAATGAAATGCTAACCCGGTATTAAACGGTATAAAAAACAACTTCTCCGCATCTTTATTGTCCATGAGGATCCGAAGAACATACTCCGTCACGGTATGCGGTCTACTTAAGATTAAACCTAAGTTGACGGTCGCGGGTGCTAAGAATCCGAATGACTCGTCCAAATCATTGGGGCGCATCAATTTGTCATACAAAAACCTAATATAAAAACATCATTAACACCTCTTTTGAAACATAAAGTAAACCGGATTAACATAAAGTAAACATCATTAACATAAGTTGTTTAATTAATAAAACAAAGTAGACCAGATTTACCTAATATATGTATTGACAACGTTGACGCCGATTTCTTCATGACCAAAAACTTGCATGAAGTCTTCATTACCAATCATTTGGTCGTAATCAAAGCCGAAAATCCCTACCTCCATATGTACATTCCGAACACCTCCGGTCGGTATATCGGTCATCTCTAGAAATGTCCTGAGGCACGACCTATACTTGGTGGTAAGTTTTTTCCTAGCTACGGTTTTCTTAGCACCAGAACTTTTTACCCGTGCGGAGGCGTTGCTAACCTCCTTTTTTTGTTGTGCGGAGGCATTGCTAACCTCCTTTTCTTTTGATTTGGATTTTGTGGGAGTCTATTTAACATAACCAAGGAAAATATGTAAGTAAAATTTTAAGCATAAATTTTAAACTTTGAATATACACATTAAAGTTAACATAAGTTTTAAGCATACCTCATATCCTACGCATATGAGGTTTGTCGGCCATGCAACAAACGAACCTACTGCTTCGTGCACCGTTGTTGCATCCGAATCATCGCTAGGATATGGTAATGCTGCATTCGGCTCAACTGCAATATCAACTGATACCTTCAAACATCCAGCAGGGAGCTCTCTAGTGTGGAGTAATACTCCGCTAACGTTATGCACTTTTCCCTTGCCAACCATCCGATAGTATGGTGACGACAAATACAGCTGACAATGGGAAATGCCCTAAAACCAATAATAACAAGAAATCGTTAATGTGTATATATGTCAAATACATAATTTAAGCAAATAGTTCAATTTAAGACAATTATATGTAATTACCTCTGGAATGTTCGGCTGAAAGGTACAGTTGATACTGTTTTTGTCCGAAGCATCTCTGTATACCGTTGAGGCGCTAGCCTCTCTTTCTCTCCTCAATGCATCAAGCTCAGCTTGCATGGCTTCCAATCTTGCATGAAGCTCCCGATTACTAGGAGCCTTTCCTTTTTTAACACTGAGGGAGGTCGGAGTGACTCCAAATCCCTTACCCCTCACCCGACCAGAATACTCAGGGACATCTAATGCCCGACTAAGTATGCTCTTAGTATCATCGGGAGATAGAGACTGAGATAGCTCCTCCTGAAAAATCAGATGAATATCGTATACTTGTCAAATATTTGTGTATAAAAATGTTATTCAATTAATGAAAAAATGTTATACTTACACATTTCTGGTATACGTTTAAAACTTCTTCTTGAGGAACTCTAGATTTGCCCACACGGGCTTCCTTCCACAAAACATGTGCAGGAAGAGATGTTTCTGAACTTTCCTCCTTCTGCAGCTACACATTAAGTCATACAATTTGATCAGATAAAACTAATATATGATGAACAAATTTGTTTTCGCAATTTATAAATACTTACCATGGATTGTTCTAAGCGTCCATATCCGACACGTCCTTTTCGGTACGGATATGCGGGACTTGATGCTCTTTCCCGATTTGTAGCACTTATTCTTTGAAAAGTCGGGTCTTGTCTTTTGGATTTGAAAGCTTCCCATTCTTCAGCCGATATGAAACTTTCATATTTTCTAGGAAGCTCCGCATCCACAAAATTACCATCCGCATCCTTAAGGAACTTGGATGATAAAAATGTCCGAAACCCTCTAAGAAGCTTTCCGGCCAATTTCATACAAAACCCTCTTCTTTCTTCTTCGATGTTAAAACATCGCTAAGAAAAACATACAGATTGATAGTTAGTATCGGTAATTGAAAAAACATAATTGATACCGTATAATTAAGGGCCAAATGATTGTACCTTTATCTCACTCCAAATTTTTTCTTTGGACTCTTTCAACTCTTTATTTCTCCAATCATCACATGTAATGGGAATTTCATTCCTTACTAGTGCACCGATGAAACTAGTTAAGGTATGCCCATTAGGTTCTATAAGTTGTCCCTGGTTGTTCCAAGAGACATCTAGTATGATGCCTCGAGATCTTCCTTGGACCACCCTTCGCATTACTGTGATGCCTCTTCGAATTTCTTCTTCCGCGGATACTTTACTAACTTCCTCATGTTGGTCATCAGCCATGTCTAACCTGTAATAAACCAAGGAAACCATCAAATATCAAATATAACTTATAATCAAAGCAATTGAAAACAAAAAAATAAAGAAATCATGCATTATCAGATATAACTTATAATCAAAGCAATTGAAAACAAAAATATAATGAAATCATGCATTATCACATATAACTTATAATCAAAACAAATGAAAAAAAAAATAAAGAAACCATGGATAATTTACCTAAGTCACTAACATCTCTTTCTTTTCTTTGTTGGAATATTAATCACTTGTTTCTTAGCAATGCGTACGGATGAATTGATCCAAATTCCCTCATTATGATCGTTTCTTATATATGACTCATCCGGTATAAGATCCTCAACTTCATCATTTCTATTCAACTCATTCCGTCTAATGCATGACTCATTCTCAACATCAATATCACATTGATCGACACCGCTATCATCAGTCACTTTGTTAGAGAAAAGCACTATAGACCGTTTTGTACTCTTCGGGTCATTCACATAGAACACTTGTTTAGCTTGAGATGCTAGAATAAAAGGTTCATCTTTGTACCCCACCCTAGTAAGATCAACTTGCAAAAATCCAGACTTATCCATTCGTATGCCACTACTATTCACCCACTTGCAACCAAAGATGGGAATCTGAAACTTCTCGTAATCAAACACCCAAATGTGCTCAATAACTCCAAAATATGACAAATTTGCATATTTGGGGTTTAAGTCCTTCATACTTGATATATGCATTGCTTCAGCTAGCACGGTGACACCACTATTTTGCATAGTACTCTTATCATCTTGTTCTTTGGTATAAAATGTGTATCCATTAATTGAATATGCGCTATGAGAAAACACATGCAAACTTGGACCATATGCCAAACATCTCAACATTTCTGTTACCGAAGAAGGATCTGAAGAGCGCTTCAAATAAATATGATCCTTCAACCATTGTATGAAACTTTGATTGTGCTCTATAACTATCCAATTTTCATTTCTGTTCGGATTTAACCTTCGGAGTACATCCTTGTGCATTTCAACATATGGCTCAACCTCATTATTATTGTGCAGAACATACAAATGAACTTGATCCCGTTCATCCCTTGATATTGTCACAATTTTATTCCCAATTAATTTTTTACCTTCCATTTTGTCGAAAATCTGAGCTCTGGGGAGTCCAATCGATTGAACGTTAGACAAATATTCAGTACAAAACTCAACAGCTTCTTCAACAATGTATCGTTCAACAATACAACCCTCTGGTCGACTTCGGGATTTCACGTACCCTTTTAATATTTTCATATACCGTTCAGCAGGGTACATCCATCTCATATAAGCTGGTCCACACAACTGTGTCTCTTTCACAAGATGAAGAACTAAATGAACCATTATGTCAAAAAAAGACGGAGGAAAATACATTTCAAGCTCACACAAGGTAATTACAATCTCTTTTTGTAGTGTTGGTAAGATCTCGGGATCGATCACCTTACTACAAATTGACCTAAAGAAAAAACACAATTTAGTTATGGCACTTCTTACTTTTTCTGGCAAAATAGAACGTATACCTATCGGTAGAAAATGTTCCATTATAACATGGCAATCATGTGTCTTCAAATTCTTCAACTTGAGGTCTTTCATAGAAACAAGTCTTCTGATATCAGATGAGTATCCTTCTGGAACCTTAACTTCACTCAGAGACTTACACAAATTTTTTTTCTCCTTTCTAGATAAAGTAAAAGCAGCAGGTGGTAGATATGTTCGTCTTCCTTTCTTCACGGGTGCTAATTCAGTTCTCATTCCCATTTTTAATATGTCCTCCCTTGCTTTAAGGCCATCCTTAGACTTGCCTTTTATATTGAGTAATGTACCGATAACACTTTCAAATACGTTTTTTTCAATATGCATAACATCGAGAAAATGTCTCACGTACAAAGACTTCCAATATGGCAATTCAAAAAATATCGACCTTTTCTTCCACCCACCTTTCACAATCTTATGTGCAAAAGGCTTGCCAAACTCAGTACGCACATCTTTCACCTTTTCAAAAACTTGTTCACCTGACAATGCGGGTGGAGCTCTACGATGTTCGGTGTCTCCATTGAATGCTTTTCTCCACCCACGGTAGTGATGTTTAGAATGTAAGAATCTACGATGACCGAGAAACACATTCTTCTGGCAAAGTTCCAATCGAATCGTATCGGTTCCGTCTTCACAAACAGGACACGCACGTTGACCTTTAATGCTATACCCAGATAGATTCCCGTATGCTGGAAAATCATTAATTGTGCCAAACAACATCGCCCTCAAATTGAAACTTTCTTTCCTATATCCATCATAAACCTCCACACCGTTCTCCCACAAAATCTTTAAATCTTCGATCAGAGGTGTCAAGTATACGTCTATGTCATTCCCTGGTTGTTTAGGCCCAGAGATTAACATAGATAACATCATGTACTTACGCTTCATACATAGCCACAGAGGTAGGTTATAAATCATAAGAATCACAGGCCATGTGGTATGTGAGATACTTTGAAGACCATGTGGGTTCATTCCATCAGTAGATAATGCCAATCGAAGGTTTCTTGCTTCTGATCCAAACTCAGGATAATCATTATCAATCTTCGACCACTGTGGTGAATCAGCCGGATGGCGATACATTCCATCAATAATTCTTTCATCTGCATGCCAAGTAAGATGTCTTGCATCGGTTTCACTACGAAACATGCGCCTAAATCTCGGAATTATCGGAAAATACCATAAGACTTTTGCGGGAGATAATCTTTTCTTATATCGAGACAAACCACATTTAGGGCACTCAGTTAACATTGCATATTCGTTACGAAACAAAATGCAATCGTTAGGACAAGCATGTATCTTATCATAGCTCATGCCAATAGAGCACAACATTTTTTTTGCCTCATAGGTTCGATTAGGAAGAACATTATCATCCGGTAGCATTTCTCTCATAAGGGCCAACAACTCTGTGAAACTTTTATCCGACCATCCATTGCCCGCCTTTAAGTTGTACAACTTTAATACCGCAGAAAGTCTTGAGAATTTAGTGCAACCTTTGTACAACGGTTTCTCTGCATCGCTTACCATCCTCTCAAACATTTCAGGACAATCATGAAGATCTTCTTCCAGTGCTTCTACAATCTCTTCAACTCGATCACAATCGTATGTTTCCGTGTCTTTGTCGTATGAAGCATAGGTCGTATTACTTTTTCCACTCGATTCAACATTCTCGTTAATTTTCTCACCATGAAATATCCAACACTGATAACTTTGATCAATTCCATGCCTCAGCAAATGCGATTTCAATCCATGTGCGTCAACCTTACCAATATAACAACAACGCAAGCAAGGACAATGCATTCGTCTGGGGTTTTCAGCGTGTTGAACAGCATACTTAACGAATTCCAAAACCCCACTCTCGTACTCTTTGGTCATTCGATCGGCACAGATCCATGTTTTATCCATGGTTTTCCTACTTATTAAAGTAAACAATTAATCCAGACGAAAATACATAACTAAGGTAGTATCTTTGAATATCCTAACAATTATAAGCTTTAATTCATTTTAAACTTCAAAAACCTATACATAACCAATGTTAATATAAACTTCAATAACGTATCCGATACGCCAATATACCAACTTTAATTACCTCATCACTTTCATTTTTTATATTACAAGAATCAAACTTTTTCTATTACAATATACCTATAACTATACCTATAACTATATTAGAGTTCGTTCAATCATTTTATGGGAGAAATCTTGTTCCTTTAGAATGAAAGTGAGATGAACAACACTTTCACAGTTAAAAAAAAAAAAAACTACCTATTCAATCTTTAAGTATAATCACTAAGGAAACATGAAGTTTGAACAATATTGAACATCTAAATCCAAGCCTAGTCATGACAGCCCCAACATGCAATGCATTTCAAAATTCATCATGCATACCAAGCAAGTATAAAGAAAATCAAATTGCATACACATATACATACACAACTCAATATACATACATACACAAACTAACAACTCCCAAATCACCAACTATCATTAAACATTGCATTTGTAACACCGACAACTAACCGATTAGCATAGCATTTTCAACAAACAGTTAACCATAATAAAATTAGAATTAATTCAATTAACATCAACATTCAAAATCAATAAACCAACCATATTCCATAGTAGTTTCAATGAACATTCAAATTGATTTCAAAGCATCATTAACTTTAGCATATCATTGCAACGTCCATCAACACAATAATGATTTCTAACTTCCATACTAACCTCAACTAACATGATCAATGGACTTCTAACTCATGTCACCTCTAATTACTAACAGCTTATTAACTAACATTTTTCATAACACATTTTCCTAACTGTTTTGACTACTAATCTAACTCTCCTAACACAATTAGTCTTCAAAGGGCATATGACTCTCAAGTTTTGAGAGTATCAATGAAGATAGGATGTAGTTCATTGAATATGCCAAACCTAAAGAACTTAAGTCCACAAGTCAAACACACCAGTTCTGTTCATTGAATATGCGCTTTAAAATTTACATGGTACTCATAGAATCACCCTAGCTCAGAAAAAACACACAAACACAAGAAAAACAATAAAAAAGAAAAAGAAGTATCTTGAAACATACCAGTTTTGTTCGCTTGGAATCGATGCCCGGTTTTATATGTGCTTCAACAGTTTCGTCAAACTTTGCCTTGGCGTTGGCCTGAACAATATATAATGATATTAAATGATACAGTAAGCAATGGAACATTGCAGGTAAAACAGGAACAGTGTAATTGTGTCCAGTATCTTACTCAATCAAGAATACAGTACACACAAAAAATCAAGAATACAGTACACACAAAAAAATTTGGGAATATCGGCACGGTTGAGATTGTTGAGATGAGGAGTACGGTGGAGGTTCGGAGGTGAGAGGCGAGTGCGGCGGTCGCTTGTTTGGGTGACGGCGGAGGGACCCTCGAAGGCGGAAAATAGGGTTTTCGAAAGTTGAAGGAAAATGGGGATGTCGTGTTTTGGGTGTCTGAGAGGTGAGTGAAGAAGAGGGAAAACAAAAAGACTGAGAACGAAAATAGAATCCTGAAATTTTATTTTAATAAGACCTTAGACAGCGCTTTTGTGGAAAGCGCTTTCTAAGGTATGCCTAAGACAGCGCTTTCCAAAAGCGCTTTCTAAACCCCCCCTTAGACAGCGCTTTTGGTTTTAATTTTTTTTTTAATTTAAAGACTTTAGACAGCGCTTTACCAAAAGCGCTGTCTAAAGTCTATATTTATAAGCGCTTTCTATAAGCGCTGTCTAAGGGGGGGGGTCTTAGACAGCGCTTTTAGAAAGCGCTGTCTAAGACCCCCCCTTAGACAGCGCTTTTATTATTTTCTTGGAACATTTTCCGTGTTTGTTTTTAATTTTAACCTTAGACAGCGCTTTCTTTTAAAAGCGCTGTCTAAGATGCGCTGTTAAAAGTCATTTTTGGCGTAGTGTCAGCAAAACAGTCAAACTGGGGCATTACAAATGTAATGTAAAAAAAAAAGAGGGGGTGAAAAATAAAAGAAAAAATCAAAAAAAAAAAAAAAGTATACCCTCAAATCCCTAGTTGACTGATGCTGAATGGATTCAGAGTCGTTATGACCAACTGAATTTGATTGAAGAGAAGAGATTGACTGCCATGTGCCATGGTCAGTTATATCAGCAGAGGATAAAGACAGCATTCGATAAGAAGGTCAAGCCTCGTGTGTTCCGAGAAGGTGACCTCGTGCTCAAGAAAGTCTTGTCTTTCGCGCCCGATTTCAGGGGCAAGTGGACTCCAAACTATGAGGGTCCATATGTTGTTAAGAAAGCCTTTTCAGGCGGTGCTTTGATGCTCACAACAATGGATGGGGAGGATTTCACTCGTCCTGTGAATTCAGATGCAGTCAAGAAATACTTTGCCTAAAAAAAAAGTATAAAGAAAAACAGAATAGCTCGCTAAGTTGAAAACCCGAAAGGGCGGCTTAGGCAAAAATGAGCGTCTCGGTGGAGAACCCGCAAGGGCGATCCAGGCAAAAGTTAGAGACATTGAAAAAAGTATATTTGCATCCCGCTAGATTGAGTACCTCACCCTGGGGCAATCTAGGCAAAAATTAGGGATTTGGCAAGTAACTGCATCCTGACAAGACCTTCTGTTCCACAGCCGTCTGTTCGTCAGAGATTCTCGATTCGTCGTCAACTGAAGCTTCGAATACATCGAGATTCAAATTGGTAGAGAAAGGATCATTATGTTCAATATAGCCCTCTTCCAATATATATCACTGATTTCAAATTTGTACAGATCTATGGAGTCTTGCCATTTGCAGGCTACCATTCCATCAAATCAATTTGAGCTTTTATCCAATTATTTGCACTCTTATTTGTTTCAATTCAACAAATGTTTTGCATGTTTTAATTGATAAAATGTCATTGTTTAAACAAATAAATTTTTCAAAATTGTTGTTTTAAACAAAGTGAACATTCACAATGATGAAAGGATACTTAAGAATATCTCAGTGCTCTCCCAAGGGTGGCATGATTTCCAACAGGTAAGACATTTGTTCATATTCCTGGCATGGTTGTATCCTCTTTATCCTGCTTAGTTGTTGTGGTTGTTCCCCAAGCAGAGTTGTTGTTGGGGTTGTTCCCTAAGCAGAGTGCTTGTTGAAGACTTCGTTTTCTTCTCCAACAGTTTTTTCTCCCCAGCATGGGTGCGTTCCTTTGGAAGATTCGGTAATTGGTGGTTTGAGACCCCGATACCCGTCGCTCTCCCCAGTGCACTCGCCAGCGGATTTGTTGCTTCTCTCTCTAGCAGGGTTGCTTTCTTTTTGAAGATTCAGTGGTTGGTGGAGTGATATCCCGGTACTTTGCCACTTTCCTCAGCGTAGTCGCCTGCAGCGTTGTTGATATGATATACTGCATTATTATGCTGTATCCCCCATCGGAGCGCTTGTTGAGGTTTTTCACCTCTTATTCCTTCAGCAGAGCAGTGATTATGTTCCTCCTCCGCAGTTGTTGGGTTTCTCTTGGAAGGTTCAGTATTTGGTGGTTGATCCCCAGCTCCTCCTCATCCCCGGTGAATTCCCCAGTGGATTCCTCAATGGATCTGCCAATAGATTTGTGGTTTGGTGGATTATATCTGTGTGATTTCCCCGGAGTCCCCGCCAGAGTTGGTATCCCCAACAGAATCAGGATCCCCGCCAGAGTTGTTCTCCCCAGTAGGGTCGGTTGGTGATCTATCATCCAGAGATTTGGTTGATTCCCTGATGCTTTTGATCCCCAGTAGAGTGGCTTGTTGCAGAATCTACTTGTGTGATCTATCCTTCCTCAGTGGGTTTATCCCCAATGGAATGGCTGACATTATTCCCAGTAGAGTTGCTTGTGCAGTTAGATTCTACATGGATGATCTGTTCTCCCTTTGTGGGTCATTCCCCCAGCGGAGTTATTTGGAGTTGCTTTCGTGGCAGTTTTCGCCTGAGTAGTGAACTCTTGTTTTCCAGTTGATGCTGAGAATCTCCCTGCAGATGTTTTGGGATTTCTCCATTTCCCCAACAGATTTGTCTTTGTGGCCGTTGTTGCCTGTTGTGACTTTCTGTACCCCAGTTGGGTTGATTGGTGATCCATCACTCAAAGATTTTGTGATTTCGTGACATCTCTGATCTTTTGCCTCCCCGCAGATCTTTGCTTTTTAGCATATGGATCTCCAACAGATTGGCTTTCCATTTGGATTCTTTGTTTTCCCCTGGAAGTGTAGTACCGGGCGTTTGATTCCTGGGTCCTGTTTGTGTTAGATATGTCTGTTTTGTCAGCATTCATCAAACATAAATCACGCATGTTCATGCATAATCATAAACATTCAGATATTCATGTTGCATTTCTTGCCATATATCTTTTGTTTGTTGTTTCCTGCTAATGGTGATACAGATCTCCCCAGTAGATCTCCCCAAGCAGATGTCGGGTGTTTAATCTCTCAAATTAGAGTCAGCCCATAAGCAGAAAGTGTCTATCCTTTCCTGCCATTCCCCACTGAGATACATCCTCGTGGATGACGGTTGTTTCCGTTCCCTCCCGACGCATGACGGGATGGGTTCTCCCTTTTGAGTTATATCCTCATTAGGACGAGTCTTGATCCAGTCCGCCTTTTTGGTTCGATCCTAAATTGGCCTTTTTCAATTGTCTCTCGTGCTTCCCTGTGGTGTAAATGAATAGTGGCTTACAAACCGGCGCTCATTCATCTTATCCTCAGTGGAACTTTTGGCTTTCTGCCTACAAACCAGCAGTCGTAAGTCCTATCTATGCGGTTTTCTACCTACTAACCGGTAGTTTAAACCCTATTTTCTCCCCTAGCGGAGTTAACTTTGTTGTTCATCCCAACCGATGACAATTCCCCTTCTGTGGTTTTCTACCCGATCTTTGGTAGATGTAATCCCCTCTTTGTGGTTATCTTCATCTAGTATTCGATGTTGATTTTCCTTCGTTTGGATAAGTTGCTTGAATGAGTACTTATATCCCCAGCAAGTCTTTTGTGGATAATTCCTCCGAGCAAGCAATTTTATCCCCAGCGGGCCCTTTCACCTTTTGTCAGTGATTGTGTTCCCCGGATCATTGATTTTCATCAATGTATCCCCGGCGAGTCTTCTTTCATTTACCCTCTTGTTGGTAATGTGTGTTGCTCCCTTTGACCGGTCATCTTTATATACCTAGTTGGTATCCCGATGCCTTTCTTTTCGGATTCTTATTCTATAAACAACCTACAACCCGGTTATGGATAATCTTCCTCTCGAGGTTATTATTCACGTTCTGACGGTAATGAATAATATATCTCATGCACTCTTCGGTCGAAGCCTTTCGTGTTTCCCCAGTCGAGTAAGGTTTGCATTCTTTACAGAATCAAATATCCATCCTATAAACAAGACTGCTTTTCTAGCTTTCTTCAGGATGATGAGTGTTTTGGAAGACAAACCAATTCACGGTTTCGGATTTTTATCCTATAAACAACCTACAACCCGGTTATGGATAATCTTCCATGTGAGTATACTATCCACGTTCTGACGGTAATGGATATTATATCTCATACACTCTTGGGTCAATCTTTTGATTGTTTTCTCCGCAGAGTAAGATTCATATTTCTTGTGGAATCGAATATCCATCCTATAAACAAGACTGCTTTCTAGCTTTCTTCAGGGTGATGAGTGTTTTGGAACATAAACCAATTCACGATTTCGGATTTTATCCTATAAACAACCTACAACCCGGTTATGGATAATCTTCCATGCGAGTATATTATCTATGTTTTGACGGCTATAGATAATATATCTCATGCACTCTTTGGTTGAATCCCTCGTTTGTTTCCCCAACTGAGTAAGATTTGTATTCTTTACAGAATCAAATGTCCATCCTATAAACAAGTCTTCTTTTCTAGCTTTCTTCAGGATGATGAGTGTTTTGGAACACACACCAATTCACGCCCTGGTCGGCCACCTGTTTCATACCTACAACCCGGTATCCTTGGTGTTCCTTCCTGTCTGCTCCCTATTATGACCTTGGTCCCTTGTGGAGTCAGATTTCCCTGAGTTGAAGTATACCTTTTTCAGGTTTTCCTCAGATGATTTGGTCGATTGATATCTCTCACCCGTACACAGGTCTTAGATATTCTTTCTTCCCGATCATGTTACTCACTAGCCGGTAACATCTCATCCTTTGGCTTCCCATGGAAAGTCTTTGTTAGATTTCCCCAGCGGAGTTGTGGTTCTATTCGTTTTGCTGTATTGGCGTTCTCCCCAGTACACGCATTTTGTGAGTCAGTTTGAGTCTTTCCAACGGATGTGTCATCCTTTGGAATTCTTTCTTTCCCCAGTTTGAGTCCTTTCTCCCCGGTGAGGTCTCCGGTCCAGTCGTATCTTGTTCGTGTTATGTCAGTTTCACCCTAATTCAGAGTTGTGTCCTGCTCACGCATTCTTTTGCTTTTTCTTATCCCCATGAGAGTCTTGTTAGAGTCTCTGTTCCTGGTGAGTATATTACTCCGATGGATCGTCTTTTTCTTCTTTGTGGATTGATATTCCCCATAGAGTTTTGTTTGTCTTTGCATGCGTACATCTGCATCATGAGGTCTCTTAGGGACCAAAATTTGTCTCATTACTGTTATTTAAGCCCATCCTACCGCGTCGAGATGAATATTTCTAAACTTCACTTCTCCGGCTAGAATGACCTTAAATAGGGGCATCTGTAAGACCCCAATTTTGTCCCTAAGATCCCTCATGGCATCATCTCATATCATTTCATTGCCTCAAGGATCATTGTGCACCTTGCTTCCTTGTGGGTTGGTTATTCTTTTTGAGAGTGGTTCTTGATCACCAAGCATGTATTGCATTTGTATATCATTGCATTTCCTTTTATCACTAACCAAAAGTACAAAAATATGTCATCTAACCCTTGTCTTGCAGATGAAGCAATCAACAGTCAAAGCAGTCAAAGGCAGTCATTGAGCCATAGATGGTGGCCATTCTTGAGAATTTGGACACCACAATCATTCACAAGAGTTTACATGAGCTATGATATCATTTTGAATCAAAATCTCAAGTGGTAGAGGCTTGAACTTCATCAGAACATTGCCAGGTCATCTGAAGACCTAGAAAGTCAACTGCCCAGTCAACTGTGGATTTGGAGGTGGGAAGTGATTAGAAATACTTCATTATGTTCAGACAAGTCTCATTTGACATTTCAAACATCAACATTGAAGAAAATAAAGTCAGGTCAAAACTTTCCAAAAATAGAAAGTGACCTATAATTCAAATTTGCCAAAAATGGAAAGGTTTTAACCTAACTTCAACTTCAAATTACATCATCAAGAAAGCTTCAAATGAAATTTTGTTGAACATGTAAGTTGTAGATCTTTTTCTTCCATTTCCAAAAAGTCTAAGATCATCAATTTCTCATGTGTGGTTAAGGAGTTATGATCAAAACATGGCAAAGTGTACATGGAGATTCAAATGGGCATAACTTCTCAACCAAAGCTCCAAATTGGATGGCTCTTTTTGGTACATTCTTCTCTTGACCTCTACTTACCAAATCATGCATTGCATTTCATGAATTATGATCATATGAACATGTGCCAATCCACTTGATTTTTGGAGGGAAATTTTAAAGTTTAAAATTGGTGTATTGTTTAAGCATGCCACCACTTCCAATAGCTCCAAAATGACGTTTTAAGTGGAATTGAATCATAAACCTGTGCACTGTTCACCATGCACACCATGCATAGGGTGAAATGGCTAATTTGCATTCACACTCCATATTCACTAATCCAATTACCATTTGGCTAAGCATGATTAAGAACATGATTAGGAGGGAGTATAAAGGACAAAGCATAACTGTTTTTCTGCTAAAAACACATCACAAATTTCAGATCTCAAATTTTTCTCAACTTTTTCTCTCAAATTCTTCAATCAATTCACATTTCCTTGCCTAATTCATCATTTGGAAGCACCACTGATCAAGATTGAAGGAAGATCCAAGAGGATTCTTGCACTTTGGAGCAGCTCGAAGCTTGAAGCTCAACAATGGTGAAATTCATTTCTGGTTGAATCACGAGCAATTGGACCTCAAGCATTCATCCATTCACTTGTACAAGCTTGCTAGAAGACATTTGAAGCATTACAAGGCCTGATTCCATCGAATTTCAGTTCTGCTCTTCAAGAGGTCACGAAATCTTTTCTCTCTTTTCTCAAATTGCTTATGCTAATGTTGTAGATCATGTTGCTGTGGTTATTCTGAGCTTCGATTCACTTAATTCCATGCCATATTCACTTAGTTTCGATGATTTAAAGTTTGATGTTGAATTTATGATTTGCTCGATCCCTTCGATTTATGATGATCCATGCCTAATTAATGATTGATTCATGACCTATAATGTGTGTGCTACATGAATATATACTTGTTTTTGAAAACTGGAACAAAAGTTCTTGATGTTCATGTTGAGATTTTACTGTTCACGCATGCGTTTGTGAAGAAGATGAAATGCAGAACAATAGGCCACGGTTTCAATTTTGTTTCTGCAACGAAAAAGCGTTTCCAAAGGTTCATGTTAGGGCTTAATTCCTATTGGTTCATGGGAGCGCTCATGCAGCGCTGTGATTGGCCAGAGCCAATTTTAAGTGAAACGGTGCGTAGCACCTTGGCGCCATCAGCCAAATTCAAATAATTAATTTAATAAATTCCTTTAATTCATTTAAATCATTTCATTTCATTTCATTTTTTTTGCAATCTTCTAAAATTCATAACAAATCCAAAAATGATCCAAAAAATGTGAGGATTTTTGCATTTAGTTTCTTTTTCTCTCTAGTTTTTTATCATCATGATAACTCAAGTTGTGCTTGGCTGATTAAATATTTTGCCTAGGGTTCTTGTACATGTGTGCATATTGGACATTTCCTTGCTTATGCATTTGTGAAATGATGGTTGTTGATCCAATGAATCTGAAGTTTTGCATGATGAAACTAGACACTTTGCTTGACATTTTGGTGTTGAGTTTGCATTTTTATCATTTATCATTTCTGGTTTGTGATTTTTCTAAGTAGGTGTGACAATTTGTGTCACACCTTTGCTTGTTCATCTTATGTGATGTGATTACTCTATCAAATGAATTCTAATTGCTCTGATTTTTTGCATGATACTTGATATGGATGTTGTGAATGAGCATGAATTTTCTGGGAATTATTTGATTGATTTCTGATTTAATTGAGATTTTTCATTCTGGTTGGTCACATTTGAGCTTTAAAATAGTCTTGAACTTCAATTGATCATGAAATGGATTTGGTAATTGATATTGATGTGAGACCTTTTGGATTGTTTCAAGATGTGTTTGAAGTTGATTCATGTTTATTTTCAGCTTCTGTTTTAAATTTTTTCTCCCTCTTTGACCCTAGGCTTTGACCTAGTGGTTTGCCTCTCATGTTTGAGCTTTGATTTCAGGTTGAACATCCAAGTTATATGGTTCATGATGCTCCATCATTTGAGCATTTGATGTTTGCCTTTTTGATACTAACATTGTGTGTTTTGTAGGGTTGTTAACTCATTTGAGCTTGACTTGTGGCTTATGCCTTTGCTTATTGGGTTTGACTGTTGATATTAATTGTTGGTTGTTTGTCTGTATAGTTGTACTGATTTGTTTGATGTTTCCACAGGTACATTAGTTGCTTAAGTTCACTTTGAACTTGCTTTTGCTTGGTTGCTTAACCACTTAGGTATAACCTCTCTTCTTCATGTAGTCTGGAAGACCTGTCCTGTTATGTGGGCAGGCACCTGTCTGAAGTCCTCCTTAAGAGGCAATGCTTGTGATTGTTTACTCTTTGTGCCAAGCAGGAAAAGTCCTCTTATGAGGCAATTGGTAGATACAAGAGATGTGTAGTCCGTCTCCTACTATTCAGTGTGTCATCCCTTTGCTCACATAACATGTTGATGCATTGTGGATATTAACCCAAGATCTTATAGAGTCTACTTGTGGAGAAGAGTTCCAACTTTCTGAACTCCCACACATTCCATTATTCCAAGCTCTCCCAGGCCAGGGATAAGAGCTATGAGGCACACCCCTCATCTTCTTTTCATCTGCTTCACCTTAACTCTCAATGTTAAAGTTAAGAGCACAACATACCCCATTCCAGTTGACTGTAAAGTCTAACCTTGTTTGAGCCTAATTGCTTGTATATAGTGTGTGTTAATTGACTTGTGTGTTTGCTTACTTGATTCATCTGTATATAGTTGCTTGAGTGTGCCTTTGTGCATTTATCATCATCATTTGTATATCACTTCATAAACTTTGCTTTATAGCATTTTTGCTTTGTCCATGGAGGAGATAAGCATAAGTCCATTACTTGGCAGTTGTTCCTATGATATGGTGGGAGACTAGTATAAGTCCATTGATTGGCATCTGGTATCCTTGTTATTTTGTTGTGTGAGATTAGTGTAAGTCCATTGATTGGCATCTGGTATCATTTGTTTTGTTTTAGGAGATTGGTGTAAATCCATTGATTGGTATCCGGTATCCACCTTTGTTTGTGAGAATAGTGTAAGTCCATTGATTGGCATCTGGTATCATTGTTTGTTTGTTTTAGGAGATTGGTGTAAATCCATTGTTTGGTATCCGGTATCCACCTTTGTTTGTGAGATTAGTGTAAGTCCATTGATTGGCATCTGGTATCATTGTTTGTTTGTTTTAGGAGATTGGTGTAAATCCATTGATTGGTATCCGGTATCCATGTTTGTTTGTGAGATTGGTGTAAGTCCATTGATTGGCATCTGGTATCCTTGCTTTGTTCATTTGCTTATTTGCCTTGTTGCCTATTCCAAAGGAATCACTTGAATCATCTACATATGATCTCAAGAGGTGAATATCTAAGAAGTTTTACTTCTTCACCCTCCCACCTTTTGTTTCTTTAAACCTCCATTTGCATGTTAATCAAAACCTGAAAAACATTGTGCAAACATTTTCATCTCTTTTCAAATTAGAAACCTAGGCTTTAGGCCTTTGATTTTCAAACTCCATTTCATAATACTTCTTTGAATTGAATTCTAATCATACTTTGACCACTCTTTTGTGAATAAATCCTAATTGGTTAATTTCACCCACTCAATTGTTTTGTGGCTTTGTCCATTCTTGACAAGTTTTCATACATTAGCCATAGGTTTGATTTATCCTAGTTGGTTGATGTTAATCTCACCTTTTGTCCTTAGTGATCGAACTGTAAGACTTCCGTACTGAAAACAGGGTTAACCCCTCTAGTACGTCGAAGCTTTTCTCACATGGTGGACTTGTTGTTTGTATAAGGTTGAGTTTTCTCTCGTGGATAACGAAAGACCTTAGGGCTTTTGTTTTAAAATGAACCCACTCATATTTTGGAAATCTTTTAGCCGAACTACGGCGTTTTGATCCTTACCTTCCATGGAAAGGTACGTAGGCAACGGGTTCATCCGTTCAAACACAAAAATAACTAATTTGTATATTCTTTTCTCATCCCTTCCATCATTGTTGGCACAATATGTCATAAACAAATAAACTTTTTTTATACAACAAGTGTGAAAAGGGCTCCCTAGGAGTACCTAGGACGTTTTGGGTGCCTAACACCTTCCCATTGCGTAATTAATCCCTTACCCAGATCTCTGATCTTTTCATTAGTTTTCTATGCGTAAAACTTCTTAGGCTTTTGTTCGCTTTTTAGCCATTCCTTTGGATAAATAAAAGTGCGGTGGAGACTCGATTCTTTGTATGCTTTGCTTTTGATTTAATCAATAAATCATAAAGTGACGAATACACCGCTACACTAGGGAACAAACAACATGTTAAAAACCTGGCCGGATGGACCAACATGCTCTGATACCAACTATGTAACACCCAATTTCCCCAATGCATAAATCATATATTTTTCACAAAATTCACACATAGAATGTTACATATCTTGAAACACACACCAACTGATCATGTAACACTTAATTTAAATAACATGCAATACCTGTTATCGCATGATCACCTTCAGTTAGGGTATCATCACAGTGGAAATACTCAATTAAAACACACCAATTTAAACCTCATAATAAATCTCATATCATAATTAAAAATTATCAACTCGTAAGTCTTCTCCGAAATCTTATCACGCTAAAACATAAAATACGAGAGCATAAATTATCTCTCAGAAATCTCAACATAAAACAAAGAAGTCGCTCCTCAGTGTTACATATCAGAGCATAACCAAAGCTAAAATAAAGGAATCAAAAGAAAAATATCCAGGAACAAGCTTCCACTCACAACAACGACTCTACTCTTAAATATCTACACGACGCCCATGTAAAGGCAACATTCAAATAGAAGGGGTGAGAAATCACATTCAATAATAACATGCATATACTACAAGGTAGGATATCACCATAACATAGTCTACACAATCCCAAATCACAGTATATAAATTACATTCTCACACTAACTCATTAATCATAACTCATTCACATACCAATTACACACCAATTACACACAACATGAATATCATATGCATTAATCTCATTATGCATCTCATACTCAAAATGCAACTCGATTATGCAAATCAATGCATATGCATGTGGTACCAACTCAATATTTGGTTCTCTCTAGAACCGGGTCCCCTCTCTGAACCCATGAGCCCCCTCTCTGAGCTTAGGACAAGCCGCTAGTCCCCTTTCTGAACTAGCAGACATGCCTCTTGACACAACTTTTATGATTCATGATCATATCATCAAATGTATGCATTTAGACCCCTCTCTGATACTAACATAAATTTTTTGACAACTCAAGTAATTCCTCTCTGGATTACATCACACCAAAATCACAAAATTCACATTATAAATCAACAGTGCAATACAAGTATGCTAATAATTCATCTTAACAGAATTATATTTCAAACATGTAACAATACAACAAGCATATATCAAAATAATCCACATTCACAATATTCCCATATTTCATACTTATTCTAAATGCTTAACATCTCGTCATAGCAACACATCTCGAGCACATATAATAATTCAGTTCAATAAAGTTATTAACTCACATATATGAAGCTCACCTTTAACTCAAAAATACATATCTCAACATGTATAATTTATCAACTCATACTCATAACTCATAAGCAAATTCATCATAGCATCCGTTCATGTTTTTTCACCAAAACCATAACACATCATCGTATAAACATAACGATTCACTAACCGATCATACAAATCATCATAAACATCCCTATAGTAGGTAAATGAATATAAATAAAACATTTCACCAAGTACTTCCATCAGGTAACTCTATGCGTTACTTTTCTAACGCTTCAAACCACACTTTATTTGGACTTACGGATCAAAAGATACAATCAAAATCGTCGAACAACGCAACAAAACAAAAGCATAATTTTTTACTATTTGGCTTGATGTAATCGATTGTCATTCTGATGCAATTGATTGTCACTGAAACACATTTCACTATTGACTTTGTAAAAAATCATTTTTTTGTGATAGGCAATCGATTGTTATTTAGTGTAATCGATTGCACTGTTATGTTTTTTTTCAAAATTTTAACTAATGCAATCGATTGTCATTTGATGCAATCGATAGTCATTGTAGTTTTTTTCCAAAAATTCTAGTTTTCTCTATTACGTGATTTTCTTCTAATTTCCAACTTCAACCATCAAACCAGTTTCAATTTTGTTCATTAAAAAATATCACCATATATTTTCTAACAAGATCAATACATATATCACAATAATTATCATGAGTCAATCTCATATCAATTTTCATGGATTCAATTGATTTCAAGAACACAACAACAATATATCAACACACACAATTGCAATTCACATCATGGCGTCTAAGAACATAATTATCATCAAATTTTCATCAACATTCATCATAACTCAAAGGAAGAATAAACCTTATAGGAGGTTAAGGACTCCTCTAGGCTACCCCTCATACTTAAGCCCTTATTAAAGGCTATCCCCCCTTACCTTATATTTCCAATAAGCAAGCTCCATAATCAAGTATGCTTCTTCCCTCCTTGAGCCCTAAACTTGTTCTTCAAACCTCTGTCTCTTTCTCCAAAACTAATGTTTTCACGTTCTAATCCCCAAAACTCTCTCTATTGATCCATTTTTATTAGAAACCTATCCTCTTTTTAATTTGTTATCTCCACATTGTTCTCACTTATTCTCCTATTCATCAAAATATCCCGTATTCCTCTACTAACTCTAATTTCTTCTATTTTTCTTATTTACTAACTAATTTAATTATTTAAATTATCTAAAATATTATTTAAGTTCTACTCGCTTCTAATTACTCTACCAACCCACCAAACTCTCCCTACATCCTCCCATGACCAGATACTCATACAAGAATCATAAGTTATTTATTTAATTAACATAGCTCAATATTAATTAAATATATAAATTTATAAATAATCTAAATTGGGATATTACAGTTTCCACCTAATAAAATTTGAACTTGTCAAATGGAAAGACAACAACTAATCGTTCATTTTTAGTGGTGGTGTAGTTCACCTGAGCATTGATTAAGGTTTTGCTTATACAATAAATAGAATGAATCACCTTGTAATGCCTCTTCTCTAACACAACCCCTAAGAAAAATAACATACATCACACATTCAATGAAGGAGTTTTGACCAACCAAGGGAAAGGATGATAGGGGTTGAGATTTTTTTTAATGTTTTTAAACATTCCTAAGTGAAATTTAATGCCATGTCATGCTTTAGCAGTTGGAAAATGAGTTTTTATAATATTTGAAAAATCTTTAAATAAAACTTCTATGAAATTCAGCATAACCTAGCAGCAGAAGGAATAGATGTTAAAAAATGAGACACATTATATTGGGAAGACTATTAATAACTTTTGTTTCATAATGATCCATGCTTAAATTGATCATACTTGAGTATATGTTATAGCCAGGGTAAAATTGAAGACATCATAGTAAGAGTTGATAAATTTGTGTTACCTATTAACTTCATAATTATCGACTTTTAGAGTTAAGAGTTCTGTTTGCATCTATCTGAGTTCTAGAAAGAACCATCTATCCATGTTTAAATACTAATAAATCAATGAGATTAAGCTTCATTTTAATATTATCACAAACTTTTAGAAAATTAACATATATATAATATCATATTTTATTTCTAATTTATAATAAATTTAAATATGTAAAAAATTAATGTAGATTAACAGGTATAAATTAGTAAAAGGTTAACAAGTTTATGAATTAATCAGAAGTATAAAATTGAGTATAATAATATCCGTACAAAAATATTATTCGTATTTATTAAGTAGTCCGGTCTAGTAGATCTAAAAGGCGTATTTAGGTTGACCTATTTATTTAAATAGACTAAAAAAAATCGTAAACCTTTAGTGTATGACTTGGATAATAAGGATCCACCCAAGAATGCATCTAATATGTTCCATGAACATGGTGTTAAAACATTATAGAATGTCTCTAACTGTACAAAAATTGGATTGCCATGGTGGGGGAATTGCCTCAGAAACTCTTTGAAACTTTCCCAAGCATCAAATAGTGTGACTCATCTTTCCTTTTTCATATTCATGGCATTGACATGAAAGATAATATTATCTGATACTAACTGTGACTGTCATTGGCAATGCCAATAATGTCTTGATTTTCCATGACTCTTTCTTCTTTTTGCTCTTATAATTCCTCTTCATTATGACATGTTTCAAAAACATGAGGTTCTTGAAACAAATAATGACCACAATGAAATCTTCAAAGGATCTAGAATATTCTTTATGGCTTATGGTTTGCTTTGACTTTAAGGGAAATTGACCTGCACATACAGATTTCCTCATGCTACTTGTAGTTTCAATAAAAGACACATATCATATCAAATTCTCAAATGAATTATCTTACTATATAAAGTAAGAAAAAAACAAAAGTTTTATCATCCAGTTCCCAACAATGAAAAAAAAAACAAACCCGTTGCTTAAAATTTCACGTGTAATTACACAGGTAAATTAGTAGAAGGTGACAAGAAAAGTATCGATTCCACGAGGATTGAGATAATTTTTTTTACAAACCATTTGAGACATTTAAAGTAATTCATGGGGTAAAATGATAAATTTTTTGTATCATTTAACAATGTAAGAGAACACTAGAAATTAATAGTAGGTGTGAATCAGATTCTACAAAGATGTTGGAAATCACGTTTCATGATTTTATCTTGTATATGTTATGTAATGTCAAGTGATATCAATAATAAAACTTGTGGTGTTTGTGCATAATGTGAGAGTATGCGTTAGTTCTCTAGGATAACCTTATGTCTAAGCCCCAAGTAGCACCATTACACTTCAAATAAAACATGTCAAGTTTACCCCTATTTTTCTTATCCTTTATGTTTAAAGTGATTAAGTAAGAAATTCATATCTACTAGTCACTTTATCATATTAATTTTTTATATCCATTTACTAAGTACTACTATATCTTAATAAACTTGCATTTTACACAAAGATGATCACGCCTAGAATTAAACATATATCGTACATGTAATATCTCACATCCCTCCTCTTTTAATTAATAGTGATATTGAGATATATAATCAATTATCTTAATTATTATGGACTAGTAGTATTTAAGTGTGATTAAGAATGAGAGATGTAAAAGAGAGGGTAAAATGGTCTTTTTTTTCTTCATAAAAGAGTATTTTAGTCATTTCACAATGATTATGTGATGTTTCAAGACAAATTAAGATTAATTAGAGTTAAAGAAAGGTAATTAATTCACTAAGCCATTGATTTATGACAATGGATTAATTAGTACATATGTCGAGGTAGCAAGGACATTTGTGTAACTTCACTTTTTTAATGAGAGGTATTTTTGTATTTTTCCCAACAACATATATAAGGAAATGTTAAGACAAAAAATCGAAGAAATAACAACCTAAAAGCAACTTCTTCGTCTTCTTGCAATGGTTAGTCAATAAGAGACGACTTCTGTCATAATAGGTATCAACACTAGGCACTTGAAGGGAGGAAAAAAAGAATCTCCATTTTCATTCAACTCACTCTCTTCACTGGTATTTCTAAGTGTGTTATATTTCCCTAATTACTGAACTCCTCTTCACTTCTTCAAGAGCTACTTTTATTGCTGCTTCGGCTAGGGTTTTGTGCACTGTCTTAGATCTTGGAGTTAAGGATAAATGTTAAATTAGGTCCAAAGAAAATCAGCATTCTTCCCTCCATTTCTTTAATTTCGTACAAAAAATAGAATCAGGTACAAACAATAATGGGGAAAAAGTATAACATGACACTTTACTGGCACAGACAAGCAGACAATGTTGTCCTTGTAGCACCGTAGCGCATTAATGGACTTATTATATGTCATACCCTAATTTTATCCGGATATTTTAAATTCATCTGATACATGTCCATTTGTTAAGTTTTACATTTTTAGCCATATGCATTTTTATCATAAAAAAAGTCACAATAATCATGCATATCTGCATTATAGTAAAAAAGTCAACATAATGTTAACATTTTGTATGTTGAAGAAATTGACTAAAATTGCATTTTTTTTTCATTATGCATTTTGAAAAATAAATTCACGATCATTTGATTTATCATCAAAATATTCATTTGAATTTTATTAATTATTTTCATGCATCATAAAAAAAATGTTTCTAAAAGATCCAAAATATCTCCCATTTATTACATCATTATTTAATGCATATATTACATCATTATTTAATGCATATATTACATCATTATTCACTATTTAATTATATAAGTTTCTAGAAGACACTCAAACTCTTTGCATGATTCATAAACTATCTTTTTTTAGAGCCTATAAATAAAATCATTCTCATTCACAAATCATACCACCAATCATTCACAAAAACTAAGCCAAAACTCTCTTCATTTTTATTCAAGTCATTTATTTATTTCTTTATTGAATTTTATTTCAGGTAGACTCTTATGCTTGTCATTTATTTAATTCTATTGTATTTTTATTTTTACTTCATTTATTTAGTACCTTAATCATCACCATTTTGCATGGAAACTCAATTGATTTTAAATCAAGAGTTGAAAAGTGTTCTTGAACTTCCATGAGCAAAAGTAATTAAATGTGATTTAATTTTTGTTTATTTAATTTTATTTGCATTATTATTCTTGTTGCACTTAATTAATCACCACTATTTTGTACGGAAACTCAATTGATTCAAAATCAAGAGTTTAAAGTATTCTTGAACCTCCATGAACAAAAAGGGTAAAATGCAAATTGATGCTTGTTTTACATAAATAATGTATCCAATAGCTTCCAACATCACCCCAAACATGAATCCATTATTCATTTGTCGTGAGGGTGGATAAAATGATCAAATCGAGCAAATATATGCTGCTGCATTTTTGTTGATTTTCAATTTTTTTGTTATTTATTTGTTGATTCTAAATATACAATTGTATTCGTGAGATCGAGTAAATAAATTTTTATTATTTATTTTCTTAATTTCGTAAAAAGTTGAGAAATATATGGTGTTTTTATATTTTCGTTAGAATCCATTTTCTTCCATTTTTATCACTACGAGAATAGTAACAAAATATGGGGTTGAAGAAGACGAAGTCTCTCCCACACCCTTTAATTTCTCAGTGCACCTCTGCGAGACTTTCTCTTTTGGGCCTAGAGCATTTTCCTAGCTACATCCCCTATTTTTGTCTTTTGTATATTTTTTATTTATTGCTTTCTTATTATTGCTTTATTTATTTTTGTTTTTTCATTTATTTTCTTTAGTTTTTAATTATTTTACCTCTTGTATTGATAGTATATCCCCTCCCTTTTATTATTTCTTTTCTTTTATTTTTAATTTTTTATTTGCTTTATTTTTTAGTTTATTTTATTATATTTTTAGTTGATGCATAATTGTTAATCCAAAAAGATAAAATGACTCTTAAAATTAACCTTTCAAAAAATACTAAAAATAAAAAATGCTTGATCAACATCAAGTATATTTTTCAAAATCACACCAAAATATTTCCAAACTAAAATCAATCGCTTAACACCCATTAACCTTCACAAATAAAATCAATCCTTTGAAAAATTCAAATTGGTCATCACCAAACCCTTTTCTCTAGTAAGCACCTCAAGCCATTTCTCAAACCATTTCATTTTCGTATCACAAACAAAACGCTTGATCCAACGTCAAGTCCATTTTCTCAAATAAAATTGAAAACACCTAACCACTATTTAATACTTTTCAATAAAAAAGATGGAAAATGAATGGGGTGTAGTCCACGAGTTTCCGAGAGTTAGAAAACGAGATGTAGTTCTCGCCCTTCTGAACTCTCTCATCATCCAAAAATACTTCAAACCAATCAAACACTTTTCTCGCTGCCGCATGATTGATCGCCAAACCCTTTTATCAAATGAAAGGTACTTTGTCTTGAGACGACGCAAAAACAATGTTTAGTCCACTTGAACGTGTGAGTAAGCTTGCGACGTTGCCCACAAATGTTGATTTGTAAATCCATTCGACTGTGATGCAAACGTTTCGTTCTCCACTTGCTTTGGGCAGCAAACAATGTCTTCATCAATTGGCACAAAGTAGCTTTCGCTAAAATAGACTAGAAAAAAATATTTTCTATCCAAAACTACATAGCCTTAAGTTCTCTATTGCATCCAGAGATACGTAGGAGTGAGATTCAAAGTCTCGTCAGGCACCCTAATAAAAATAAACTTTTTTGTCCTATTCTTTTTCCTTTTAATCACTCGAAGCATAACATTTCTAAGCTAACACTAACACATACAACTAACTAAGTGGTTCTTGTTGAGTACAACAGATGTGAGTGGTGCTAACATATTCCCCTTGCGCAATCGACTCCCGAACCCTGATTTGGTTGCGATGAGCATAATAATTGTCGTTCTTTCTTGGGTTTTATCGATATTTCCCATTTCCTTCTTGGGAATAAATAAAGTTAGGTGGAGACTCTATTCACTCCACACCGGGAGCGTGCAATTGCACTTTGCTACATCGTGTTCTCATTTTTCAAGGTGAGATAGATGACGACTCTGTTGGGGACCCGGTTCCTTAAGTGAGTTAAGCCTAGTTAGGTTGTTGTGTACCTGTTTGATTGCTTTACTTGTGTGGCTTTTCCTTATTTCTTTTGTTATCTCTATTGTTATATTGATATAACTTGTTGTATTGGTTCCAATATATTGTGGTATTGGATCGTTAATCTGATTACAAACCTTGTGGTAAAGACTTTCTACCCGAGTCCAGAGTGAAAACATAAGACATGATGATGGTTGAGTAGTACGGACTCCCAAGGTGAATACCTCGTAAGGATCGGTATGAGAACCTCACTAGATTAGATCCTTTTGAAAGTGTTATCTCCCAAGGTGAATACCTCGTAAGCTTAAATGTTTCAAAGGGGTTCATGACTCTAAGGACCTTTTAAAATATTGAACCTTTGGCCAACTAGGAATGATGGTTGCGTAGTGTCGATTTTCGAGGTGAATACCTCATAAGGATTGATATGAAAACCTTTCTCAAAATAGATTCTCTTGAAGGAGTTGACACCCGACAAGCATTTTCCATAAGCGACCAAAATTCCTGCGTATCCATGACTCTGGGAACCATGTCTAGAACCTAAGTCGATGATTGCATAGTGCTGACTCCCGAGGTGAATACCTCATAAGGGTCAGTACGAAAGCCTCACCCATAATAGTTTCTCTCGAAGAAGTTGATGACCGATCAATATTCTCCATGAGCGTCAAACATTCTTATGAATCCATGACTCTGGGGTCCGTTGTAAAAACCCTAGATCATACCCAATGAGAACCCTATTTTGGAAAGCAATTAAATTCATCTGTTACTCAGACCTTTGAACCCATGCACACAAGAAATTATGACACCACATTGCATTCATTCTCATACCATTGCATTTGCATTTATCAACATGCATTGCATATCATTCAAAAAAACTGATATATCCTCTGTCTATAACCCGCAATTGATTTCCTAACACATGTATCAGACTAGAAGTAGCCTTTGAAAGATCATGGACTCTGAACAACAAAACCAATTTGCATCGAGAGAAGATATTGATTTTATGAAAAACCAGTTGAACCAGCTTTTGGAGGCTATGATAGCTTTGTCAAAGATAGAGGAGAACATTCAACAGACGATCGTCACTGAGAATGTCATTCCACGTCTAGTAAATGATCAAGCTTAACCTCAACATGTTCGAATCTCTATTGAGAACCCTATTATACAAGAACATCTCATTTTCCGAGATGGACATTCTCACCTCATGGCGCTGTTGAGTATCACAATTTTTCATTCTCAGAGCCAAATTCTCAGGGGGGCCTAGTTAAGAGAATCAAAGACCCTCGAGTTGTGGAGATGGATGAAAAGCATTACATGTTAGAAGAAAGACTCAAAGCCATAGAAGGGAATAACTCTTTTGATCTAGATGCTTTAGACGTGTGCCTAGTGCCGAATTTCATAATACCTCCAAAGTTTAAAATACCGGATCTTGAGAAGTACAAGGGGGTTAGCTGTCCAAAGATACATTTGACAATGTATTGTTGAAAGATGGATGGATAATATCGCAATGATAAGTTGCTTATCCACTATTTTCAAGACAGTCTTAGTGGAGCGTCATTGGAATGGTATATGCATTAAAGTAGAGCCACATCCACACCTTGAAAGACTTCGTTATGGAATTCCTGAATTACTACCAATACAACTTGGACATGGCTCCCAACAACATAGTTGCAAGGTTTATCTCAAAAGAGAATCATCAACCATGGCAAGGTCCTTTGAATTAGCCAACTTTGATTCCACATCAACGTCAATGTGAGAATCATCAAACTCAAAATCCAAACTAATAACATCGGCACCAGAATCAATGTGGACCTTCAAATCAGCAAGAAAGAAAGTCTCTCCAGATCGACCCAATCCCAATAACGTATAGTCAATTATGGTTTCAGTTGGTCCAAAGCTCATCGATAGTTCCTAGAGAGACCATATCCATGAAGTTTTTATTCCCTCCTTGGTACAACCCAGATGTCCAATGTGAATTTCACGATGGAGTAGTGGGACACTCAATCGAAGAGTGTAAGGTCTTCCAAGAATAAGTGAAACGTATGATCAACAAAGGGTAGTTGATTTCGATGACCCTAATATGGTGAACGATTCATTACCCTGATGAGAGTGCAGACTCCAGGAGGTACTTCTTAGTGCTATCAAGTCAAGCATAAAAGGTCATTCTCAACACTAACAATCATTTGGGTGTTTAAGCTTTTCATTTGTATTTTCTTAGCATGTTGAACATTGTTTGCTTTTAAGCATTGTTGTTTTCTTTTAATGGTAATATTAATGAAGTGATCATGTAATTTTAATCAATCCATTCGTATTCACTCATTTTCCATTTATATTAAACAAAAAACAAAAAATATTTCTCCAATTCCATTACTTTTTCAAACTGTTGTTTTAGCAAAGATTGGAGGGAGGATGATGAAAATGAAATACCCATAACTGCTATGGTGTGCTTTCAAAGAAAACTTTGCCGATGACGTAAGACGTTGTTTTAAGTCCCCAAACACCAAAGAGATAAGGAGATAATCCCTAGTCAACCACTTTGAGTCTAGAAATTGGTGTTTCTTTCGGAATTAAAACCCTTAATCTAAACTAGGGGCAGGGTAATTATGTTCAGATAGTTTGACTATGCATTCGATCTTCAAGAGGATCCGTCCATCTGTACACCTTCCAAAGATGTTCAACCACATCCTATCCTTCGCACACTTCTTGAAGTGTCTAAGAAGTTGAGAGAAGCCAAAAGGTTTATAGTTTTTGTTTCTCAATAACCAATAACATGTCAGTCACAATCTTTTTAAAAAAAGAAAAGAAAAAGCCCGCTAAGTTAAATACCATAAAAAATGACTTAGACAAAATCAGAGCATCCTGGTGAACCGAAAGCTTCAAAGAAGTGGTCCAGGAAAAATCAGGGATCAAAAACAAAAAACAAAAAAAGAGGTCATCAAAATCCTCAACAAAACAAAAACAAAGTAAGGTGACTGCCATTTCAAGAAAATTTCATCTTGAATCCCCATCTTTACCATCACACCTTCGAACCCTCTTGAATTTTGAATGTGTATGTCGATTTATTTGAATGTAGGATTGGAGATCAATAAGAAGAATGATTAGGTTAAATTAATTTTTAGCCTCATATCCTTTTGTTCAAAAATCATGAACCAAGCCACGTTACAACCCTTAAAAAACCTAATTGAGGAAGGGTTTGTTTTGAAAGCGTACTACAACAAGGTTGTGTTAACCTGACTCTCCAAAGATCTTTGCTAATCATTTGTATCGATCACATCATTTTCCACCTCGTGAATTGCTAGATCAACATTGTGTTCTGATCATTGACCCGTTCACTATATATCACCATCATTTCGATAATGATTGATTTCAAAAATTTCATTTGCATTGTATTAAAATTACTATTTTTGAATGAACAATTTTATTTGAAAGTCAACACTTAGCATCAAAGGAACCCCAACAATGTGCAACCAGTTGAAGAACTTGATCAAATGAAAAAAGTCCAGTATGGGGCAAGCCACCTAAAGAGCTCAGTGAGTCCAACTCTCCAAAGGTTAATTAATCAGAAGTTTACCACTCCAAGGTTTAGTTAGTCAACAACAACTTCAAAGATTCAAACATTGGGGCAAGTCATCTCAAGTTCATATTATGGCTAGTTACTTCCTAACATCTTGTGAGGAGAACGTCTTCAAAGACCCAAAAGACTAGGGTAATATGAGCCACATAAAACTACCAAAGGGAAAATCATTTTCAGTCTTTCGAGATGTTCAAGCGAAAACTCTGCAATGCAACAAAAACTGTTGAGTTCAATATGAGTTTTGGGAAATCATGGCATCACCCTATCAAATAACCTTTTGTCTTTTGTCAAAGAAGCTTTGTTGCAAAAGAACATTTCCATCAAATACACACCACATGGGCATCTTTGGAAGCTTTTGAGTTATTGCATAGATCATTCTCATGCATTAATCATGTCGCTTCGCTCTAATGCAAGCCATGCATATCATCACGTTCATATGGCATATTCCTATAGCATGAAGCCTTGAAAATAAAAAATCTGCAATAAAAGTTCAACCTTAATTGGCACCTCTCAAAGTCCAATTCTTATTGGCGCACATACATGCATTGATCAGTTGTTACATTTCATGCATCATTGCATATATGGTATACTCACAAGTGTGAGGCACTACACCAAGTAATCATAACATTACATGCATCAATCAAAATGCACATTAAATCATATTCAATCATAAGCATAACATTAACCATGTCTCATCCTTATATGAAGACAATCATTATTACTACAGTCAACTACTATACGCTTGTCAGCAGAATCACGGTAGTATAATCCCTGGTTGATCTCGATAGAAGATTTCCAATTAAAACTTGACAGCCTGTATTTTTCTCATTGAATCTAGACAGTAGATTCCCTGGTTGATCCCGACAAAACATTTCCTAGTAGGCCTCCGTAGAAGGTGTTTCCCCATAAAATCTTGTTAGTAGATTCCCTAGCTAATCTTGACAGTAGATTCCCTAGTAGACCTCGGCAGTAGGTATACTCTCTCATTTAATCTCAACAGTAGATTCCATGGTTGATCTCAGCATAAGATTTCCCCGTTAAACCTTGATAAAATATGCATTTCCTCTAACATAATCTCGATAGTAGATTTCCTAGTTGATCTTGGCAGAAGATTTCCCAATAGACCTCGATAGTAGGTATTTTCTTAATAAAACCTCGACAGTAGGTATCTCCTAATGAGTCCCGACAATAGACTCCCTAACAATTTCGTTTGAATCTTCCCAAGGAACCTCGACAGTAGTCTTCTCGGGTGGAACTTCTTTAGAAGATTATTCTCAAAGAACATGCAAACAATTGGAGTAGTTGACCACTTCTCTCCCCAGTGACTTCATATTTCATTTTCATTTCCCAATAAAGGCATCTCGCCAAGCCTCACCTCATGTCATTTCGTAAATGCCAGCATTTGCATACCATGATCATTCATATACCATGCATAGAAGAAAGTTCAAATCATTGCATAATCAAAGAGTTCTTTGCGCTCATTTTACATTGACCCGAGTCTTATTATTGATTCTTTATCCCTTGACCCGAAACCAATTTTGTTGGCATTTTCAAAGCCCACCCTTTGTCTAGCACATTCAGAGTTCGTGTTTTGTCTGTCTTGATGTTTCCTAGAAAGTTATCGGTTTGAATCTTTCATTGAAAGGATTTCCCTAGAAGATTGGATGATTTTATCGTAAGAAAACTCTAATATATTTTTGTGAGGATGATCTTCTCGTAAGAAGACTCCCAATCTTGTTTGTTTGGATGATTTTCTAGTAAGAAAATGCTAATATAGTTTGTATAGATGATCTTCTTATAAAAAGACTCCTGATCCTTTACGTGGGTGATCTTCTCGTAAGAAGACCCTTGTTCATTTTTGTCTTGGATGAATTCCCTGTTAGGAATCACCAAAATTTTTGATTGGATGAATTTCTTATGAAATCTCCAGAACTATCAAATACATTCTAAGGAGTTGGCAGGTCATGTATGAACCTGTTGATTAAAAATTCTTTGAATGTTACCTAATATCATCAGGTCATGTCTGAACCTGTTGATTAAACTCTCTTTGAACGTTTTAAAGTGTTGTCACGTCATGTCTGAACCTACTAATGAAACTCTCTTTGAATGTTCCAAAGTGTTGTCAGGTCATGTCTGAACCTGTTGATAAAACTCTCTTTGAATATTCCTAGGGGTCGTCAGATCATGTATGAACCTGGTGATAAAATTCTCTTAGCAATTCCCCATTGTCTTTACTCCAGCAGGATTGTTATCCATAGTGAGTTTTCACCCTCATTTTTATTTCCCATAGGTCAATGTTACCATATGTTCCATCATTCCCCACATGTCCATCTGTCATTCTTCAATCATCATAAAATATTCTACTATGGTTCATCTCATGTCACAATATATCCCTAGCACACCAAAAAAAAAGAGTCCTTCATGCATAACATATCATATCATATCATGTCATCTGCATTCAGGGACAAAATTCAGGTATTTTAGTATTTAACTATCTCCCACCATGATCATATGAAGAAGGTCCTTCTTCATATTCTCTAGTTAAAGATATTTAAATAGGGGCAACTGTCATACCCTAATTTTGTCAGAGTATTTTAAATTCATCTGATACATGTCCATTTCTCAAAATTTTCATTTTTATCCATATGCCTTTTTATCATAAAAAAAAATCACCATAATCATGCATATGTGCATTATAGTAAAAAAGTCAACACAAAATCAAAATTTTGTAGGTTGAAGAAATTGACTAAAATTGCATTTTTTTCATTATACATTTTGAAAAATAAATTCATGATCATTTGATTTATCATCTAAATGTCTATTTGAATTTTTTAATCATTTCATGCATCATAAAACAAAAATCAATATTTCTAGAAGGTCCAAAATATCTCTTATTTATTAAATTGTTATTTCATGCATATATTACATCATTATTTCATGCCTATATTATATTTTTAGTTCATATATATATATATATATATATATATATATATATATATATATATATATATATATATATATATATATATATATATATATATATATATATATATATATATATATATATATATATATATATATATATATATATATATATATATATATATTACACAATTATTCACTATTTAATTAAATAAGTTTCTAGAAGACACTTACACTCTTTGCATAGTTCCTAAACTACCATTTTTATAGCCTATAAATAAAATCATTCCCATTCACAAATCTCACCACCAGTCATTCACAAAAACTAAGCCAATTTTTTTTTCATTTTTCTTCAAGTCATATCTTTCTTTCTTTATTGAATTTTATTTTAGGTGACTCTGATACTTGTCATTTATTTAATTCTATTGCAATTTTATTCTTCCTTCATTTATTTAGTACCTTAATCATCATCATTTTGCATGTAAACTTAATTGATTTTAAATCAAGAGTTGAAAAGTGTTCTTGAATCTCTATGAGCAAAAGTGATTAAATGTGATTTAATTTTTTATTTATTTAATTTTATTTGCATTATTATTCTTGTCTCACTATTCTGTACGGAAACTCCATTGATTCAAAATTAAGAGTCTAAAGTGTTCTTAAACCTCCATGAACAAAAATGATAAAATGCAAATTGATGCTTGTTTTAATAAATAGCGTATCAAATAGTTTCCCAATATCACCTCGAGCAAGAATCCATTGTTCATTTGTCATGAGGTGGATAAGATGACCGAATCAAGCAAATATACGTTGTTGCATTTTTATTGATTTTTGATTTTTTGTTATTTATTTGCTGATTCTAAATACACAATTGTGTTCGTGAAATCGAGTAGATAAATTTTTATTATTTATTTGCTTAATTCAACAAAAAATTGAGAAAATTATGGTGTTTTTACGTTTTCGTTGGAACTATTTTTCTTCCATTTTTGTTGATATGAGAAATAGTAACCAAATGTGGGGTTAGGGAAGATGAAGTCTCCCCCACACCCCTTAATTGTTCAGTGCACCTCAGTGAGGCTCTCTCATTTGGGCATAGAGTATTTTCCTAGCTACATCCCCAATATTTAACCTCTTTTTGCCTTTTGTATATTTTTTTATTTATTGTTTCCTTATTATTGCGTTATTTATTTATTTTTGTTTTTTCTTTTAATTTGTTTACTTTTTTTAATTCTTTTACCTATTGTATTGATAGTGTGCCCCATCCCTTTTATTATTTCTTTTATTTCTTTTTTATATTATTATTTACTTTATTTTTTATTTTATTTTATTGCATTTTTAGTTGATACATAATTGTTAATCCAAAAAGATAAAGTGACTCTTAAAATTAACCTTTAAAAAAAATACTAAAAATCAAAGGTGCTTGATTAACATCTAGTACATTTTTCAAAATCACACAAAAATACTTCCAAACCAAAATCAACTGCTTAACATCCATTAACCATCACAAATAAAATCAATCATTTGAAAAAATTCAACTTGGTCAACACCAAACCCTTTTATTTAATAAGCCCCTCAAGCCATTTCTCAAACCATTTCATTTTCGTATCACAAATAAAATGTTTGATCCAACGTCAAGTCCATTTTCCCAAATAAAACCGAAAACACCTAACCAATTTTTAAACATTTTTCAATAAAAAAGATGAAAAGGGAACGGGGTGTAGTCTACGAGCTCCCGAGAGTTAGGAAACGAGATGTAGATCTTGCCCTTCCGAACTCTCTCATCATCCAAAAATACTTCAAACCAATCAAACTCTTTTCTCGCTGATCCTCAAACTCTTTTATCAAATGAAAGGTACTTTGTCTTGAGACGACACAAAAATAATGTTTAGTCCACTTGAGCGTGTGAGTAAGCTTGCGATGTTGCCCGTGAATGTTGATTTCTAAATCCATTCGGCTATGATGCAAACATTCCGTTCTCCACTTATTTTGGGTAGCAAACAATGTCTTCTTCGATTGACACAAAATAGATTTCGCTAAAATCGACCAACAAACAAATATTTTTTTACCCAGAACCACGTAGCCTTGAGGTCTCTATTGCACTCGGAGATACGTAGGAGCAAGATTCAAAGTCTCGTCAGACACCTTAATAAAAATAAACCTTTTTGTCCTATTTTTTTATCTTTTAATCATGAAATTCTAGTTATCAGACTTTGGATGTCACACTGGTTGTTATGACATCCAATTCTGCACAGACAGGGATTATGCAGAACTTAACAGTAAGTGCAGTAAATAACACAAGTAATTGTTCACCCAGTTCAGTTCAACATGACCTACATCTGGGGGCTACCAAGCCAGGGAGGAAATCCACTATTAGTAGTATCAATTCAAAGCTAAACTCACCCGTTTACAACTTATCACTTAATCCCTACCCAATGCAATTTCAATCTTAACCTAAGATCAGAGTTCCTACTCACTCCCCCTCAATCACCTCAGTGATATTAAAGACACTTTGAAGTCACACTTCAAAAACAACTCTTGATTATGCTTCACAGCTTAAATCAAGATACACAGCACTCACGCTTAAAAGCTTTGAGTGACACAACACTTACAACTCAATGAACACCCTATGCCAAAGCAATCATCTACTTGATAAAGGCTTGGCTTACAAGATACGTCTAATACAAGACTCACAAAATACAACAGTGAAGTATGATGGACACACTGACTCTTCACGCTTCAAAATCCCCGAGACTGAATGAAGGAATGCCTTCCTTTTTATATTGCAGCACCTGGGCTTTTGCACCTGTATTTTCCTGAATTTTAGGTCACACAAGTTCCCTCAAATTCAACATTTAGGTTGCTAACAAATAGGCTATTTGTTAGGTTCATTGAATGTAGCTTGGTTGTTGATTTCCTGGATTTTCTCTCAGCTATTGAATCCCTAAAGAATAGCCTGAGAAAAAGCTGAAACAGAAAACTGAACAACCTACAATTTAGCATATGCTGTCAGGTACGAATGTCACGACATTCAGCTTGACATCAAGGTCCATATGCTGAGTCTGTTTTTCCAGAAAACAGACTGTACAATTTGCTGACCTGTACATGATCAAAATGACCATACTACAGTAACAGCTTACATTAATAAATGTCAAAGTGTCCAACTTAACATTTATACATTTGGCCTTAAGTTAGTTCTGTTATTCTCTTGAAGAACAAACTAAGTTTTATGCTGAAGTATAGCAGAACACCACTCTGCCTAATCTCCAATAGCTGCTGTCAATGATGAATGTCACAACATCCAGTTTGACATTCAGTCAGTAGGCCTTATGCCAGGTCTGATTCTTCCTTGATAACCAGACTGCAAATGAATACTAAGTTCTAACAAAACTTCTGTTCCTTAGTATCTGTTGACAGGTATGAATGTCACAGCATTCAATAATCCTGTGTTAGCTAGTCCTGCAGTAACTACAATGTAGTCACATATACATGTCATGACATCAGTCAAGACATTAGTGTTTTACCATATAATGCAGCCAATTAAACACCTACAAACTCCCCCTTTGGCAAATTTTTGGCTAAAACACTTTGATCCCCATAACAGAGTTCATGGCAGCGGAATACTACTAGCTAATACACTCAGAGTGGCAGCACACTCACACACATGGAAGTTAAATAAAAACTTCGCATAGCAGCACACACATATTAGAAGTTGCACCTAAACTTCAACATCAGCTGCAGGGGGGGAATCTTCAGATCTGTCATGAGAGTCTGTTGTAGAGACCCACTCTGTTTGTCAGGGGTATTGGTGGTTATTACTCCCCCTTTTTGTCACAAATGTTGCCAAAGCCAACAACATAGTCAGAGCACAATGACAGAGTTCCAGACTTGGTTTTACTTCACAGTTTCAACCAAGTTAACATCCACTTGATCTTGCTTCACAGCTTCGATCAAGTGATCACCCACTTTTGCTTTACAGTAGGTACCACCATATCAGATGCCATGATTTTGTTTCTGACATCCAGAACCACTCCTGCATGAACAGCATCCTTGAACTCCTGCAGGTACAGTGGCCTTCTCTCTGTAGGGTGTCTCCTTACCCTCTTGTATCCACCCTTGTTGCAAGCAGCATAGCTATGATCTATTGACCAATCATAGCCTAGTACAAATTGTTTAATAGTTAGAGATATTAAACAATTTATCCCAAACATCAGTGGTTGCTATAAGGTCTCAGAGAGACATATTCCCAGTTTGCTCCTTAAGTTTTCAAACTGAGTAGCATCCAGAGCCTTTGTAAATATGTCAGCCAGTTGAAGATCCGTGGCTACATGTTCCAAAGTGATCACCTTGTCTTCCACCAGATCTCTGATGAAGTGGTGCCTAATGTCAATATGTTTGGTCCTGCTATGTTGGATGGGATTCTTGGAGATGTTGATGGCACTGAGATTATCACAGAACAATGTCATAACATTTTGAGTGACATTGTACTCAGTGAGCATTTGTTTCATCCAAACCAGTTGGGAGCAACTGCTTCCAGCAGCTATGTATTCAGCCTCTGCAGTGGACAGAGAGACACAGTTCTGCTTCTTGCTGAACCACGATATGAGGTTTTCTCCTAAGAAAAAACATCCACCTGATGTGCTTTTTCTGTCATCAGCACTTCCAGCCCAATCAGCATCACAGTACCCAGATAGGACAGGCTTAGACCCATGTGAATACAGCATCCCATAGTCACACGTCCCATTGATGTACTTGAGAATCCTTTTGACTTGATTCAAGTGGCTCACCTTGGGCTCTGCTTGGTATCTGGCACACACTCCAACTGCATAGGAAATGTCAGGTCTACTTGCAGTTAGATACAGCAGACTACCTATCATGCTTCTGTACAGGCATTGATCAACACTAGGCCCTCCATCATCTTTGGTTAACTTCAGATGAGTAGGAGCAGGAGTCCTCTTGTGCCTGGCATGATCCATACCAAACTTCTTAACTATGTTCTTGGCATACTTGCTTTGGGAGAGAAACATAGAGTCCTCCATTTGGTTTACTTGCATTCCAAGGAAATAGGTCAGTTCTCCCACTAGACTCATTTCAAACTCAGACTGCATCTGGTGAACAAATTTTTAACCATTTGTTCTGACATTCCACCAAAGACTATATCATCAACATAGATTTGAGCTATCATGATTTTTCCTTCTTCATCCTTCACAAACAAGGTTTTATCTATGCCACCCTTTCTGTATCCATTTGAGGTCAGAAATTCGGTTAACCTTTCATACCAAGCTCTGGGTGCTTGCTTCAACCCATACAAGGCTTTCTTCAACTTGTATACATGCTCAGGTTGGTTAGGATCACAGAACCCTTTGGGTTGTTCCACATAGACTTCTTCATTCAGGTAGCCGTTCAAGAATGCACTCTTCACATCCATTTGGAACAGCTTAAACTTCAGGATGCATGCTACCCCCAACAGCAATCTGATGGACTCAAGTCTAGCCACAGGAGCAAATGTCTCATCAAAGTCTACTCCTTCAACTTGAGTGTATCCTTGAGCTACTAGTCTTGCTTTATTTCTAGTAATTACTCCTTTCTCATCAGATTTGTTTTTGTAGATCCACTTGGTACCAATGATGTTGGACCCTTCAGGTCTTGGAACCAGCTCTCATACTTCATGCCTTGTGAACTGCTCGAGTTCCTCTTGCATGGCAATGATCCAGTATTCATCAGTCAGGGCTTCTTTCACATTCTTTGGTTCAACCTTGGAAACAAAGCAGGAATTTGAGTTTATTCCTCTTGACCTGGTAGTTACACCACTGGTGGGATCCCCTATGATAAGATCCTTAGGGTGGTCTTTCTGAATTCTGATAGATGGCACTTTGGTGGGTGCTTCTACTTCACATTCAGGAGAAGGTTCCTGTACTTCTTCAGGCTTGACTGGACTGTCAGTTGGACTGTCAAGGAATGTTTCAACATCCTCCATGACATCGGTTCCTTCCTCCTTATCATCCACAATGACATTTATGGACTCCATCAGGACATTGGTCCTGTAGTTGAACACTCTATAGGCTCTGCTGTTAGTGGAGTATCCCAGAAATACGCCTTCATCACTTTTGGGATCTAGCTTCCTTCTCTGTTCACGATCTGTGAGAATGTAGCATTTACTTCCAAAAATATGAAAGTACTTCACAGTGGGTTTTCTGCCCTTCCATATTTCATACAGAGTGGAGGAGGTTCCTTTTCTCAAGGTGACTCTGTTGTGAACATAGCACGCGATATTCATTGCTTCAGCCCAAAAGTGCATAGGGAGCTTCTTTGCATGAATCATTGCTCTGGCAGATTCTTGAATAGTTCTATTTTTTCTTTCAACTATTCCATTCTGCTGAGGAGTTATAGGGGAGGAGAACTCATGGCTTATTCCTTCAGATGAGCAAAACTCATCAAACTTGGAATTCTTGAATTCAGTACCATGATCACTTCTAATCCGGACCACACAACTGTCCTTTTCCCTTTGAAGTCTTATGCACAGATCTTTGAAGACATCAAATGTATCTGACTTCTCTCTGATGAAGCTTATCCACATGTATCTGGAATGGTCATCAACCACCACGTAGGCATACTTCTTCCCACCAAGACTTTCAACCTGCATAGGTCCCATTAGGTCCATGTGCAGCAGCTCCAGAACTCTGGAGGTTGTGGAATGTCCCAGCTTTGGGTGTGACATCTTGGTTTGCTTGCCCATTTGGCATTCTCCACAGACTCTTCCTTCATCAATCAGAAGCTTTGGCATTCCTCTGACTGCTTCCTTGGATATGATCTTCTTCATTCCCCGTAAGTGGAGATGTCCAAGTCTTCTATGCCACAGCTTCACCTCCTGTTCTTCCTTGGCTGAGGAGCATGTTGTGGAAAAGTTAGAGAGATCAGGTTCCCACAGGTAGCAGTTGTCTTTGGACCTGGTTCCTCTCATAACTTCCTGATTGTCACCATTTGTCACAATGCACAGCTCCTTAGTAAACTGAACATGAAAACCTTGATCACACAGCTGACTTATGCTGATGAGGTTTGCAGTTAGTCCTCTTACTAACAGCACATTGTTCAGTTTTGGCACTCCAGAACAGTCCAGTTTGCCCACACCTCTTATTTTTCCTTTGGCACCATCACCAAAAGTCACATAGCTGGTGGTGTGAGGTTGAATATCTACCAGTAGATTTTCCATACCAGTCATATGTCTTGAGCATCCACTGTCAAAGTACCAGTCTTCTCTGGAAGAAGCCCTTAGGGCAGTGTGTGCTATCCTAGCATACCATTGTTGCTTCTTAATGGGAACACATCGCTTACGTGTTTTATGCTTAGGTCTGACAGGTGAGGCTCTGTTAGGGAAGCCATGAATCCAGTAGCAGAAGGCTTTTATATGACCAAGCCTGCCACAGTGGTGACACCTCCAATTCTGGTATTTCCTCTTCTGATGATCATTCATCCTAGCTCCTTGATGTTGAGACATTGGCTTTGACATCTGTTTGAACTTCTGAACTCTAGCCTTTGGGCGTTTGTGTTCAGTTCTTTTTCCAAATCCTAGCCCAGATTTGGTTCCAGACTGCTGTCCCACCTTTAGAATTTCTTCCAAGGTGTCAGTTCCCTTATTCATCATTCTGATGGATTTGGTCATCTGGTTCAGCTTGGAGGTCAGAAGGGCTATCTCATCATTTAGCCCCTCTATGGCAGACAGTTGCTTCTGTCTCTCATCTTCCAGTTCCTTGATGAGTTTCTTCTGCTTTTCTCCTTGTGCACGCACTTCTGCACTGGTGGTACACAACTTCTTATATGCTGTAGCAAGTTCATCAAATGTCAGCTCATCTGCACTTGTGTCATCTTCAGAGACACACACACTGGTTAGTGCAGTGACATGTTTGGCAGATTCTCCTTCAGATTCACTTTCAGAATCTCCTTCAGACCATGTGATAGCTAGCCCCTTATTTTGCAATTTGAGGTAAGTAGGGCATTCAGCTCTGACGTGTCCATACCCTTCACAGCCATGACACTGGATTCCCTTCCCATGGTTGAACTTCTCCTCAGAAGTTGATCTTTTCTTAATGTCAAACGGGATGTTCTTGACATTAGGTTTACCTCTTTGATCAATCTTCTTCATGAACTTGTTGAATTGCCTCCCAAGCATGGCTAAGGCTTCTGATATACTTTCATCACCTCCAGTATATCCTTCTTCTGACTCCTCTTCAGCATTAGATATAAAGGCTATGCTTTTCTTCTTCTCAGCATACTCACCTAAGCCCATTTCAAAGGTTTGGAGAGAACCAATGAGCTCATCTACCTTCATATTGCTGATGTCCTGAGCCTCCTCTATGGCAGTGACCTTCATAGCAAACCTCTTAGGCAAGGACCTGAGAATCTTTCTTACAAGTTTCTCTTCAGTCATTTTCTCACCTAGTCCACCAGAGGTGTTTGCAATTTCAAGAATATTCATGTGAAAGTCATGAATAGTCTCATCCTCTTTCATCCTCAGATTTTCAAACATGGTTGTCAACATCTGAAGTTTGGACATCTTCACCTTGGAAGTACCTTCATGAGTTACCTTGAGGGTATCCCAAACTTCCTTAGCTAGTTCACAATGGTGCACCAGCCTGAAGATGTTCTTAGTGATTCCATTGAACAGTGCATTCAAGGCTTTGGAATTTCCAAGAGCTAATGCCTCTTGTTCCTTGTCCCAATCTTCTTCAGGAATCTGCACACTGACTCCATCTTCATCAGTCCTCGTTGGATGTTCCCATCCCTTGTTGACAGCTCTCCAGACTTTGCTGTCTAGAGACCTTAAGAAGGCTATCATGCGAGGCTTCCAGTCATCATAATTAGATCCATCCAACATGGGTGGTCTGTTTGAGTGTCCTAAATCCTTGTCCATGGTACTAGAAAGTAACTTCCCTAGATCTCACCCAGAACTTCACAGGCAGGGTGCCTGCTCTGATGCCAATTGAAATTCTAGTTATCAGACTTTGGATGTCACACTGGTTGTTATGACATCCAATTCTGCACAGACAGGGATTATGCAGAACTTAACAGTAAGTGCAGTAAATAACACAAGTAATTGTTCACCCAGTTCAGTCCAACATGACCTACATATGGGGGCTACCAAGCCAGGGAGGAAATCCACTATTAGTAGTATCAATTCAAAGCTAAACTCACCCGTTTACAACTTATCACTTAATCCCTACCCAATGCAATTTCAATCTTAACCTAAGATCAAAGTTCCTACTCACTCCCCCTCAATCACCTCAGTGATATTAAAGACACTTTGAAGTCACACTTCAAAAACAACTCTTGATTATGCTTCACAGCTTAAATCAAGATACACAGCACTCACGCTTAAAAGCTTTGAGTGACATAACACTTACAACTCAATGAACACCCTATGCCAAAGCAATCATCTACTTGATAAAGGCTTGGCTTACAAGATACGTCTAATACAAGACTCACAAAATACAGCAGTGAAGTATGATGGACACACTGACTCTTCACGCTTCAAAATCCCCGAGACTGAATGAAGGAATGCCTTCCTTTTTATATTGCAGCACCTGGGCTTTTGCACCTGTATTTTCCTGAATTTTAGGTCACACAAGTTCCCTCAAATTCAACATTTAGGTTGCTAACAAATAGGCTATTTGTTAGGTTCATTGAATGTAGCTTGGTTGTTGATTTCCTGGATTTTCTCTCAGCTGTTGAATCCCTAAAGAATAGCCTAAGAAAAAGCTGAAACAGAAAACTGAACAACCTACAATTTAGCATATGCTGTCAGGTACGAATGTCACGACATTCAGCTTGACATCAAGGTCCATATGCTGAGTCTGTTTTTCCAGAAAACAGACTGTACAATTTGCTGACCTGTACATGATCAAAATGACCATACTACAGTAACAGCTTACATTAATAAATGTCAAAGTGTCCAACTTAACATTTATACATTTGGCCTTAAGTTAGTTCTGTTATTCTCTTGAAGAACAAACTAAGTTTTATGCTGAAGTATAGCAGAACACCACTCTGCCTAATCTCCAGTAGCTGCTGTCAATGATGAATGTCACAACATCCAGTTTGACATTCAGTCAGTAGGCCTTATGCCAGGTCTGATTCTTCCTTGATAACCAGACTGCAAATGAATACTAAGTTCTAACAAAACTTCTGTTCCTTAGTATCTGTTGACAGGTATGAATGTCACAGCATTCAATAATCCTGTGTTAGCTAGTCCTGCAGTAACTACAATGTAGTCACATATACATGTCATGACATCAGTCAAGACATTAGTGTTTTACCATATAATGCAGCCAATTAAACACCTACAAATCACTCGAGAGGCCTAACATTTTTAAGCTGACACTAACATGCACAACTAACCAAACAGTTCTCGTTAAGTACACCGAACGTGAGAGGGTGCTAATACATTCCCCTTGCGTAATCAACTCTCGAACCTTGATTTGGTTACGACGACCATAATCATTGTCGTTCTTTCTTGAGTTTTATATATATTTCCCCTTTCCTTCTTAAGAATAAATAAAGTTCGGTGGCGACTATGTTCAATCCATCCCGTGAGCGTGCGATTGCTGTTCGCTAAATCGTGTTCTCATTTTTCGAGGTGCGACACTATGGTACTGACTTTTTTCTTCTAGCGCCATATTCTTATCCTTTCACATCAGCTCTCTTTCAAGATGCAAATTTCTGCCACGTGTGCCCTAGGAATGTAGTTGATGTTTCTCATTTTTTCTCCATTGCTTCCAACTTTCTACTCTCCTTTGGGTACAAGTTACTGTCCCAGACTAAAGTGCCAAACCTCACCGAAAGCTAACCCTTCACAAGCCACAAACAGTTAAAAACTACAAAAGAGAGCACCTATTATATTCTTTATAAACTACTCTTAAAACAACAAAATGGAATAAATTTAATTACTGAATGATAAAACTAATAAAAAGATCCAAGTATTAAGTCTTATAATCACTCACAAAATGTGAGTTATCAAGAAACTCAAAGAAAATTAAGCTTGGTTCAAGAAAGAATAAATTTGAAGAAGTCCTATAAATCTTACCTACTATTTGGTAAAAAGCAAATCACTTGGAAGAGAATGAAATCAGAAAACCCTGGTTATTCTTCTAACAAGTTCAAAATTAGTGCATCTTCGTTATGCTTATTTTTCTACTAATTATGATATTTATCTATTTTTCATTCCCCTCCTTTTTGATAATGCCAAAGATAGAGAAGTATACTCTTAATATTTTTTAGGGGGAGTTTAACCACTTTAGTATGTTACCATTGTTTTCCTGTTTTGTCCACCTTCCTTAGAGATGTGTTGTCATCATCACAAAATGGGAAAGCGTGGATCTATGTTCTTGCAGGCAAAACAAGACTGTCAATGATGTTTTGATCATATGTTGATCATGGTGGTTTTGACGATGACTCTGATGTTCGATCGAATTCTATTGCTTGATCTTTTACTTGATCATGTTGGTCCTTGGTGATATCTTTCTAGCTGTCTCTAATAGTGTCGCTCATATTGAAGCTCTCTCAATCCTTAATTGGGATAAGATTCAAGGTTCTTTTGAAGTGTTAAAGTTAAAGATAATGTTGCAAGGAACCCGATGCTTCATAGTTGTGAAAGAAATGAAGTGTCAAAGCTCGTCTAGTTGATTATGTGCTTAATGCAATGTCTTAGTGACTAGAGTATTCAAAAGTGTTATAGTAACTCATAAGTTGATAAGGACACTCTCACTCACTCACCAAACGTTTTTGAAACCACTAAAAAATGTTTTACACAAGTAGCTTATTTGTTACTAGCTCAAATAATCCTTTGTGTGTGATATATACACTAGATAATCAATTAGCAATTAGGGTTAGTCTATTATCTCTTTTGTAACACATCACAATCAATTATTAGGGCTTATAATCGATTAGTGACGACGCTATTTAAAAATGTTCTATTTTTTACTGCATAATTGATTATGTGATATGCATAATTGACTATGAGAATAAAAAATCCCATGGTATTCGAGATTAGCAGATTAAAATCTCGTTCTTGGTTCATGAACTTAGCTCGTTAAAAGCTCCATTTTTGATTTTGGGACCAACATGTTAAAATATCTCAGTCACTTGTAAGAAAGTTCTTGGGAATAATTTGTTAAAATCTCAAATATATTATTTTAGTGGAACTCTCAAGAAGAATTTTTTTAGGAGAGGAGTAGTTACCAACACTTGTTCCCAAAATATTTTAATGGAACGTTCTCTATTTAAAGAAAAGATAATTTCATAAATATTTAGAAGAAGAGTAGTTACCAACACTTGTTCCCAAATAAAAAGGGCTCTCCTCCACTAGAGGTCCCCGACCAACCTTCCATCCTCCCCAAATCTAAATTTAAGAGGATAAGAAATCTAAATTTAAGAGGGATTTTCTCCAACCCAGGGTCATCCCCAAAAAAGTGAGAAGATCATTCCCCTTCTTCTTTTGCATGATATCCTTAAACCAATTAGAGAAAGTCACGAGATCAAAACCAAAACCGAGAAGAAATACTATTTTTCACTAGGTAAAAGAAGATCAATAACTAAAAGGTGTATCCATTTGAAGGAGGATACTACCTGATCCCTAATATTGAGCAGAAACAATATTATGACATCCACCTTCACTGCTATTTATCAAGAACTTATCTGTAGCAATTAATTCTTACTTCTAAAAAACAAATGAATATATGTTAAGTGTCACAGTCACCTATTTTCTTGATGATAATTGAGACGTTTAACAAGAAAAGAAAAGAGAAAACTATACATTTGTAGTAATGCTATTGTCACTTTTCCATATGTTAAATAAATTGGATGATTTAAAATAGAATACATTAGATAGATAATAAAACTTCTTCGAGACATGTTAGCCTACAATTTCCCTCTTTCTTTCTCCATTTTCTTTCATCAATTTTTGGTATCTACATGCTATGCACATTTCAAATAAACATATTAATGTAGTCGTCTAATTTTACTAAATTTTCGAATTAATTTTGATATAAATAAATGATTATTTTTCATGATACATGATTATGAAATTGTAACCCAATAAATATATATTCGTTTTAATCTTTGTTCTAATATTTTATAATATCTCATATCGTCTTAAATATTTATTTATTGTCAGTTGGAATATATTGAACCCATATATGTTCTATTTGTTGTTATTTGAGATAAATAAAGTAACTAGTGAATGGTGTTGTATTAATTCTTATTCTATTTAATTGATCTTTATTAATAAGTAAAATAACATACATTTTGGTAACATTAGTGAATGATCAATTACTCACTAGAAAAAATATATCTTTTTAGATATTATCTCTTTTTTTCTCTTACCAACCATTGCCTTGTTAGAAGTAACAAAAGGAAGAGAAAAAGAAAGTTAGTAAGGAAAAGCAAGAGAAGATAAAGTGAGAAAGAAAGGAGAAGAGAAGAAGAGAAGAAAAAGAGAAAGACTTGGAAAGAGGAAGAATCAAGTTGCTTCATCAAGAATCATTCCCAATTTACATAATCTTCTTGATTTAAGGCAGGTTCCTAGTTAGACATAGCTATAGTGGAGAAAATCCATCAATGAGAAATTAGGGTTTATGTATTTGGCTATGATCATGAAATTATGGTTTGTTGTTTTGCATGTTATCTGGTAATATTTGGTGTTATTGTTGCTGTGCGATGCTATCTGGTAATGTATATTTATTTATCTCTCTTCTTATTACGTTTTGCTACTGATTTTATTCTAGTTTTCTCGCTGGGCGAGGGAAGAGCTCGCTAAGCGAGTGTATATCAGTTCGTATGCATAAATTGTTCTACTACACTCGCTAGACGAGGACAATTGCTAGGAAAGATGGGTGATTTTTGGAAGAAATTACATTATGGAATCCTTCGCTTGGGCCTCGCTAAGAACTCACTAGTAGAGAACTCGCTTGGATGCCTCACTTCACGCTTGCCAAGCGAAGAAGAGATTTCTAGTTTTGAGCTTATTTCCTCGTCTCGCTTGGATCTAGCCCCGAGCTCACTATCTGGTGATGTATATTTATTTATCTCTCTTCTTGTTTAGTTTTGCTACTGGTTTTATTCTAGTTTTCTCGCTGGGCAAAGGAAGAGCTCGCTAAGAGAGCGTATCAGTACGCATGCAGAAATTATTCTGCTACGCTCGCTAGACGAGGATAAGTCATGCTAGGAAAGATGAGTGATTTTTGGAAGAAATGGCATTATGGAATCCTTCGCTTGGGCCTCGCTAAGAACTCACTAGTAGAGAACTCGCTTGGATGCCTCACTTCGAGCTTGCCAAGCGAAGAAGAGATTTCCAATTTTGAGCTTATTTCCTCATCTAGCTTGGATCTAGCCCCGAGCTCACTATGCGGGAGTTATAATGCACTGAAAAATATCTAGTGTTCCTGTTTCCACCATAAAAGGGAATCATGACTCCGGTTAACATGAGGTTTAATGCGTTGGAAAACTAGTTCAATGATCTATCCTTTGGTAAAAGAAACCATGCTTATGTTCCAAATATTGCTTGGATAATGAACTATGATGTGTGTTTCATGTATCATGTTATGATGTGTATATGTATAAATTGCATGGTTAATGATTGAAACTTGGAATTTATTATATACACGAGAGAAGACAAAGTATTAAGTTCCTAGAAGAGGAGTCGTAATTTGTACAAGCCTAGTGAAATAGTAAGTTCCTAGAAGAGGAGCCGTAATTAGTACAAGCATAGTGAAGTATTAATTCAACCGAATGGAGCCATAATTAGTTATACACACTGAATTCCAATCGAAATGGGTCATAATTAGTAATGGTATGACATCTACTAAATCCAACTGTGCGGGGTCATAATTAATAGTGTGCGAGCTACTCCAGCTGAATTCCAAATGGAAGGATCGTAATTAGTAGTGGTAGGCCATGTACTAAATCTAACCGAGCGGGATCGTAATTAGTTGTGGGACTAAGTTCCTATTGGAAGGATTGTTAATGACACAAGTATCTTACTTCTAATTTGGAGCCATAAAGATACATTGATACTAGTAAGGGTATAAAAAATGATCTAACTTAACTTAATACACCAATTGATTAAGTTGTATGTTGTGTGAATAAAACAAGATGATGCGAGAATACTATGAAATTGGTGTCATACTCGAGGCTAGATTCATCTGGGTATAATGGGCGTAAAGAATGGTTGATTACATGCTTAGCCCGTAAATGTAACCCTAAGCTTTAGTTTCCCTAAATGGTATACATTGGCCATAATAGGCGATAATTGTTATAGAAATATCTCATGACACATGGCTCATTCCATGGTGCCCATGGATTGTAGGATCCCGTAAAGATTGAGATCCCTTTAGAGAGAGTGGACCCATAAGATAAGGGAACTTATTAATATTATTATCTCATCCCATTATTATTGTTGTTTTTCAGGTAGTTCTTTGCAGGTGAAATGCAAGGATAAGATTGATTGATGATGTTTTGGCGATCAGACTTTTTGGATTATGATCTTCCGTTGTGGATCATATGGACTTTGTTACATATCCTAGTTTTTTTAGGCACCTTTATATATCATGTGCCATTTATGTATATTATTTCTTATAGACATGTATATATAATTTTCCTGATAGGCTCTTATGTGTAATAAGTACCAATTACTGAAGGTGGCAAGAAACACAAAAAAGGGGGTTTGAATTGGGTTTCTACAAATTAAATCTTTTTGAAACCAACATAATTAAACAGTAAACACGAACATGAAAAATAACACAGTTGTTTTTATACTAGTCATTGTTAACTAAGGTACCTCCATTCCACCTGCCAAGGTGATTTTGCCTTCTCAACAAGGATTTCATCCACTATAACCGAAACTGATTACAAACACACAAAGACTGCCCGCCTTTGTCTTCTTGTGTCTATTTGACTAAAACCCTAGTCACTCAAGGAATACAACTCAAACAAATGAGATTTACAAGAATGTGTTTACAATATTTCTTCTAAGAAAGCAGAATAGCAAAAGTTTAGTACAATGAATTTCTCACATAACAACGAACAAAAGCTCTATGTGTGTTTCTATTATCTATTCACAATAAAATATAGTTCATCAAAAGTGTTGTGTAATAGCATAATGAATAGCAATGTGAATTAGCAACTTGTCCAATCTTTCAAGTCTCCTTTATATAGGCAATGAAAAGGTTTGTTGAAGGATAGAATTGGAATATCAAAATGCAGTTGTATCCTTGTAAATCTGTTTGCATAATGAGAGGCAAAATGGTACAATAATACAGTTATTAGCCCAAAAAATCCGCATAGTGGAAGGAATGTTGATCTTGTATTGTGTACTATTTTCCTTATGCAAAACCTTTTGATCTTATCTTTTAATCTTCAGAGGCTTATGAATAAATTATGTTGATGCATGTTTAGAAGGATCAAGAGACTGGTTGAGAGAATCTTCAGAATCTTGGTATTCAGTGTCTTGACACAGTTTCTCAGAACCTGGTCTTCAAAGTCTTTAGATCTTGTTATTATGAGTCTTTAGAACTTGAGAGCGCAAAATCTTGAAGGATTGACACACCTTCAGAGGCTCTTCTATTAGAGTCACATTCAGAAGCTTTAGCATAAACGTTCATCAGAACCGTTGCCTAAGAGCGTTCTAGAACTTGACATCATCTTATAAAGCACATTGTACCTCTTTAGAGTCAGAGTGTGTTGAGTCTAGAATCTGATTACATCACACGTCAGAGCTTCAAAATCAAAACCTGTTACAAAAAGCTATATTCTAGACAAAACCATTAGGGTACAAAATTGTTCTATAAGACACAATGCATTGTTATCATCAAAACTAAAGGCCATATGCAGAACCAAATCTTGTTCTTACAATCTCCCCCCTTTTGATGATGACAAAACCATGTATTTTGATGAACAATTTTACTTGGTTTAATCACATAAAAAAATATCAGAGTGACGTTTGTAAGCGCCCCCTAAATTTTATATTATATTAAAATTATTTTTCAGCTTAGAATTTCAGAGTTAGGTTTGCAAGCTCCCCCTGAATTTAAGACGTAAAATAATCTTAACACATAGAAAATAAATCAAACATCATAAAAGAATTAACTTCCCATAATGCAAAATCCTGGTTATTGAAATGACTTCCAAGAGCGTAAAATCCTGGTTACTATGAAAGTAGTAACTTCCCACAATGCATAGTCCTGGTCGCAGAAGTATTTCAATTTAGAAATGTCTTTACTTTGAGTTTCAGAAAGTCTGGTCATCAGCCTCGTATCAGAGCATGATTTTTTAGAGTATTCATGTGCCTGGTTGTATGCCTGGTTGTTATTAGAACTTGTATACACTTTGTTTAGAACTTCTCCTAGTTGTTCAGAACTTGTATAGGTCTGGTTCACTTGAACTGAGTTCAGATCATGAATATGCTCGGTTAACTATCTGGTTAACTTGAATTCAAATCATATTGGTTAATGCCTTCAAATAAATTTCTTAACGCCTGAAAAGCTTGGTCAACTTGCAACATGATGAACTTATTCAAAGTTCCCAAAAAAGTTACCAATGTCAAAATTAATGTTAAAGACGTGTTTGGGTTTCAGAGTCAGAATTAGGTATATCAAAATCAATCACTCTTCTCCCCCTTTGTCATCAATAAAAAAAGAAGAGTAAAGACAAAGTAAACCACACCAAATTTTATTTCATTAAACAATTGATCATGAAGTACAAAAATGATAAAGACTGAAACAAAGACAACACAAAGTTTTAAAACACTAGGGTCTAAGAATGGGGTGGCAGTCTTGACAAGATGGCTCCAAGCATTCCTTCAATCTTCGTGGTTGTTTCAGCTTGATACTTGCACATCTCATCCTATTTGTCCAACCTTTCTCTAACCTCAAAATTCTCAACCTTCAGATCTTCCAAAGTCTTCAGAATGATTCCACAGAAATCAAAGTCTTCTTAACTCCAAAACCATTCCATCTTCAAGAGACTTCTCAGAAGTAGCTAGAGTCAACTGTTCAGGTTGAGGAGGTGAAATCACTTCTGGTGCAGGAAGAAGAAGCGTTGGAGGAACCTTTTGAAGCAAAGGTTCAACAATACCATAGAATCTGGCATGGAAGTTCATTTGAGCTTCCTTCAAACTCAAAAATTCCAATTCCATGGAGCTGAAGTCTATCCACTTTATGAAGTTGTCACACTGAGTACACAATTCAGAGAGGTTTGCATTAGAAGTGAAAACTTCAGTGAGAGTGTCCAGTCTGGCAACAACCTCACTTTCAAACTGTAAAAACAATTCATCTAAGGGAGGATGGAGAATGTTGATTTGAAAGGTGTTTGGTTAGAATAAATTTGAGGTGTTCTATCGGGGAGGGCAATGAGCTTAACATCTGACTCAGTATCAGAATCATGAGGTTCAGAGTGAGTGGTGAATGTTGGTTGATAGTTTTCAAAAAGACTTGGCGAGGGAGGGTTTTCTAGTTAAGTGAATTGGGATAGAAGGGAAAGTGGAAAATATGGTTGATGTTTTGGTATGAGAATGGAAGTTAGGATTTAAGAATGTGATATTGTTGGTGGTGGAATGGTTACAATTGGATTTGTAATTTGGGGAGCATAACTAGTTTGGAAGTGAACTTGTTCAGAAATATGAGGGATGGGGGTAGCTGAAGTGAGAGTGGTGTAAGGGATGGATGAACTATTATCAACAAAAATCAAGTGAGCTTCAAAAGGAACATACTTACCAGGAGTAGTTAAAGTGAGTTCAGGAGCATCATAAGCATCTTCAGTGTGTACATGTTGACCTGAAGCAGATTCTGACGAACTGACTTGAAGAAGATGATGGATTTGTGGTTGTTATTGAGATGATGAAGAAGAATCACGAACAATTTGTTGATCAGTTTTAACATTTTGATGTTGAGCTTGTTCTTGTTGAGCGGTTTGTTGTTGTGAAGCCATTGTTGAAAAAGAACAAAGGGCTTTAGGGTTGCAGAGAGTTTTAGGCCTAAAGAGAGAAAGTGTAGGGAATGGATGTAGTGAAAGTGTGTGAAGTGATTGAAATGGGTTTAAATAAGAGTTTTTGCAATCATGAAAAAAATCTTGAATAGTGAAAAGATCTGACCAGGGTTGCCTATGGCCGAGCCAAATTCCAATATTGGCAAATATGCATTCGTAACATTGTCAGAAAATATCAAAGGGTTAATATGTAGGTTTTCCATCATTGATGTTGGCATACCATAAGGTTGTTCACGCCCCGACATAGGCATAGTGAGACTGGTGAAAAAAGGTCTAAAAGTCGTTTCCATTCGGTCTAGGAGTCACTGGGTGACTCTGTGTTATCGAAGGGGAAAAACCATCCCTTCTTGTGGATTTGATGGGATAATGGTCATCGTGCTAGAAAGAGAGGCGACTGGTTTAGCCGAACTTGCAGTGACTGTTCCTTCCCCAATGCTATTGGTTGGTTGTTCTCCATTATTGTTGTTTCTAAGATTAACCATTTTCCTAATGTATCTCATTACATGGTTTCTACTTTCTCTTTTGGTTATCCTACCACTCCTCAATCTCATGCACACTCATAATATGAGAAGTTTTCTTAAATGAAGAACTTAAAAATATTTTTTTTCAAAAAGGTATAAATTCACACAAAAAGGATCCCACCAGGTGTGCCAATATGTTTACCGTGAAATTTAGTAAACAAAAACAAGTTCCAATTTACTTAAGGGATTAAACTCGAAAAGATCCCATGGAATATTTGTGTGAATCATAAAATTTAAATGATCTTGACATAAATGTTGAAATGTGTAGTTTGAAAGTAATAATTGAAAATTGAAATGCAAAGTTTGAGAGTAGTGACTGGAATTTAAACTGATTTTGAAATGCAAAAGAAGAAATAAAGTGACTGAAAATACAGAAAAGGATTTGAATATATAAGACTTTAATTTGTAAAAAGTGGAATGCATACATACATTCTGAAACTCTTTTCTCAATCACACATATACTTTGAACTATGTAGAATTTGTGTACAATTGCGGACCCCTAAAACTCAAAGCGAGTGCTAATTATATATTAATCCTAAGTTAACCATATAAAACGGTTGACTAAACATAATATGCCAAGTCTTCACTTTCATGCATCCTTCGTCTTCGATAAGCTTCCCCATGTCTTTCAATAATCGTTTGATCATATCCATTTAGACCTCATTCGTCTGCCTAAAGAATGTCTTGAAAACACTGAATTTCACTAAGTCTCAAAACTTCATGATCATAGTCTAACTACAATGTCGACCATAGTGAAAACTTCTTGTCGACAAATCGAACTCGTCAAAATATTTATGGACATCATTCCCCATTTTTTGGCTTTTCACTAAAATCATTATTACATGATTCTTATCACATTCTTGTGCTTTTAATGCCAATGCCGAAAATCTGAGATATTATCTTTATTGTGGAATTTCACCCATATATTTCAATTGTTGTGGAAGTTTATACAATTTCTTTTCCAACTCATCCATTATTTGTGTCAACAACTTGTTTTGCTCCAGAATAGCATAATTGGTATTTAACTCCATGATACCAATCTTTATTTAAGAAGAGTTTCTATTATGTTGTCCTTGATGATCATTGAGTTCCATTCACCTAACGATTGCAATTGAATCTTCTGTTCTTTTGGACATGAGTGAACCCTTATTAATAACATATAGACACAACATTGGTTGTTGTTGTAATCCATTCCAAAAGATGTGGATCTGCGTATGGTCATAAAAAAGTGGTTTGAACATCTTATCAACATCGGTTTTTATCTCTCCCATGCTTCACAAAGAGTTCTAGTTGCACCTTAGAAGAACACCATAATGATTGTCTTTGCTTCCATGAATTTGTTATGAGGGAATAATCTGTTCAATAACTTTTCCTCCAACTCATCCCAATTTTTCATCGTCGATGTTGGTTGGTCTAGATTCCACTCATTTGCTTTTCCAATTAATGAATGTGGAAACAATCTCAGGAATTTAGCTTCCTCTTAAATTTTGTAAGCTCATAGAATCCCAGAAATCTCGTAAACTTCGTGAGTCGTGTGTACAAGTCCTTATGGTCTAAACCTACAAAAGGGTTAGCATTAAGAATTTGTAACAATCCCGTTTCCCATTATGCTTGGATGAAATTCCTTTGTGGTATAGCCTTGTGTTCCAGACATTTTGGACTGTTGTGGTATGGCATGTTACAAACATTGTTTCCATTATTTACATTGTTGTTATTATTGTTGTTACGATAGTTGTTGTTATCCATATCATCCATATTTTTTTGAAACAAGAGACTTTTGTATATCTTGCAACTTTTTCTTTTTCTTTTTGCTGTAGTTTCTATGTTTGGTTCTTTTAATTCATGTATTGAATATAAGTTGTTATGCCGGATCCTTACCTCACATAAACAAGTAACCACAGAGTTAGCTAATACTACTAGTAGGTTAGTAACTATAAACAAAATATAAAAATATTAACAAATATGAATAGAAAACTTAAAATGATAAAAACTATCATAATGTATTTAAAAACTAATGTCAATCCTCGACAATGATGCCATTTTTGTTGCAGCTTGAAAGTAAATATGTAAATTATCGCATCCACATGGACTTATTGTTTTAAATATAGTTCAACAATTTATATGATTATAAGAAAATGATTGTTTAGAGTTATTTGTTTTCAAAAATGAAAAATGACGGAAAATAAATTGAGATTTCGGTGTTAACAGTGAGAAAACCTATTGGAGCAGATATCATCATCGTTATCCTCATGTATAACCATTAGTTAGTAATATGTTCTTCTACTAAGCTATTAATACTCCCACTTGTTGCTCTCATTGCAACTCATCTCTGAGTCAACAACGCAAGATCAATTGTATTACTTAATAGATGATCTCTCGCCCTATTAACCAATAGAATTGCATTAAGTTTGAACAGTGAATGCCGATATCAATGCACCCTTTCACCGAAACCGTTATTCATGCAAATATCAGACCTAAATTTATATCATTATATTAGCATCTAACATATGGATACTTGGATCTAGTAACAAGTAACACCTCTGGTATGTCAAGTCATACATGAGAACATGTTTTGGGTAGCTAATCCGAAACAAGCTTAAGAACAAAGAAACATCAATTTTAAAGCTTAAATAGAATTACATAAAACACCATGACAATAATTAATATATGAGTATAATGATGACTGCATTAAATGCTAGCAACCGAGGGAAAAGCATTCAGGGGACACGCCTTAGAATCCTACATATCCCCTATTGAGGTGGCAACCGAGGGAAAAAACATTCAGGGGACACACCTTCGAATCCTAACAACTGTATTTTATTAGCTTTTACTTTTTTTATATATTTTTAAGACCTATTACCTCAATTGAGCTGACAATCGAGGGGAATAGTATTAAGGGGACACACCTTTAAATCCTAGCAACTGCATTTTAACACCTTTTATTTTTTATTTTGTTTTTGTTTATGACCTATTACCTCGGTTATGCTGGAAACTGGGGAGAAAAGTATTGGACAACCCCCTTTCTAATTCCAATAACTTCATTTTAGCGCATTTTATTTAATATTTCTTTTATTTATGACATATTACCTCAGTTGAGCTAGCAACCAAGGGATTTTTTTTATCCAATTTGACAAAAAAATTAAGTAACAAATATTTTCCATCCATTTATATAGTAAGAACAATCAAGATATTGACAACTCATCAATCCACATGAAAAATCAGCGATCCACGTGAAACGCTCACCAACCAATAAAAACGTGAATGCATTAACGATCCATCTTGGATTCAAAGTTCTGAAATATAAACTTAATGTAATGAAAACAATGATAATGAAAGTAGAAGAAAGAAATACGACACCATTATATGGGATTGATTGCAAAAATAGGAAAAAGTTTCAAGGTTGAATCCTTAATGTAATCTCTTCTCTTATCATTTCTTGTTAAAAATGTTTAATATTAGTTAGGAAAGCATGAATGTCACTTAGCATTGTAAGTTGTTGAGATTAAATATTTAAGGATTTTATTGATTTTGTTTTTTTTGTTGTCGTTGTTATTGTTGTTTTTGAAATTTAATGTTTTAAGATTTTATTGATCTTGTTGTTGTTGTTGTTGTTGAGATTTAATGTTCAATGATTCTATTTATTTATTTATTTTTGTTGTTGTTGTCGTTGTTGTTGTTGTTGATGATGATGATGAGGAAGACTCAAAATTTGTCAACAGATTTGATGCTTTGGAGATTGAAATAAAAAAAAATATGCTAAAACAAAAATTATGTAAACAAGCTATTTCGACTATGGTATTAATTTCATTCGAGGTAAAAAGTAATGCAGTTTTGAAAATTAAAACAATGGTTTTGTTGGGGATTGAACCCATGATTAGTATAATTTCCCCCTTGATGGAACTTTACCCGAAGTGAAAAGTGACAAGTTTTCATGACGCCTTTTGTTACCTTACCTATGAAATCAAGGTAAAACCCCTTTTTCAACCGAGGTAAAAGGATTTTTTTTGTAGTTGTGTGTTGCATTAGGCTTAGCAAGACTAATTACTAAATCTTGAAGTTATTTAGCCATGGATTCTTCTTGTCCACCTATGCTCGCTAAGCGCACCTATGATATTTGGTTAGCAAGCTCTGCTTGTAGAAAAGTGTCTTGCCAAGTTCTTTGTGTGTTGCTTGGTGATTTTTCAGTTTTTTTACCTGTTTTTTTTGTTAATGTGCAGTTAAAAAGTTCAAATAGGTGTTTTATCAATTTTCATTGATAAATCAGGGGTTTTCTACTTGTTACTTGTAAAATATGTTAATAAATGCCTATGCATTTTACGTAGTTTTGACACTTATCATTCAACCCACTATTGAGAAAGTAGTCCTGGTCAACAACCAAAATCAGAATCTGTGGTTTACTTATTTTCTACAATAGCTTCTTACGAGCAAGGGTCCTCATATGATAAAGAAGTTTCAATCGTGCTTTCAGATACTTTTCAAATTTCTCAAAGATATGACTATTAAAGCTGCGATCAATTTATTATGACTTTTGGTTTGTTGGTCGTCGTGGATTAGTAGGAATAATATGTTATTTAATAGAGATTTTAAAAATTTGATCAAAATGATTTTCAATGTCATGCTTCTTTCTTGAGAATGGACAGTCAATAAATTTAAAGGGCGTGGACATTGTAATTTATTTTCTTGGAGCTTTTCATCCTTGCCTTGTTTATGAAGGATTTTCTACACTACTAGAAAAAACACATTTAATGTCGGACACAAAATACATTTAACCTCGGCTATAGAGGCTAGGTAACGAAGGGCGTTATGAAAAGTGCATACTTTACCTCTCGGTTTAGAAATAACCGACGAGTATGTGAAAAGGTCATGAATTCGATCCCTAGGGAGACCTTTTTGAAATTCTGAAATGGCGAAAACACATGTCCGCTCAATTTTTTAATTTTACTGACAAATATACCATATTTTCACCTCAGTTATCTAATCAAATAGAGGGGTAAAACAATTTTGAGTTTATTAAATCTAATGTGGATTGTTTATTTCACTAAACTTTATACTGAACATATAACTTCTCAAAATTGGTAAGGAAAATAATTATATGAACAATACTTTTATATTTGAAGGAAATCTTACATTGATTGGTGATTTTGAAGCATCCTGTAACTAATCATTCATCTCACGATGTTTTATGGTTACAATTTCTCCAATGTTTCAAGTTCTTTATTCAACACTTCCTTTTCTACTAATTCATTCTTGAAAGCATAAAATTTGATGCTTTGAAAAATGAATAAATATGGAAGAAAGTTGAACGAAAACTAGAAGTATTGGAGAAACTTTAACGATAAAACAACATGAGATGAATGATGAGTTGCATAATGCTAGAAAATCATTAATCAGTGTAAGATAAGTTTCAGATACAACATAATTTTGCATATGATTATTTTCAAAATCAATTTACTAGGTTATATGATCAAAGATGGGTTATTGGAGAAAAACAATCAACATTAGATATAATAAACAACTTGACGGAACAAGATGAGAGTTGCACAAAGAATCACAAAAAACATAAACTCAATATCAATATAAATCTAAAACTCAAACTCAATAGCAACAACTAAACTCCAACATATAGATTTTTATAACTTTGGGTAGTAGAACAACTAAACAACAACAACATCAAGAACTCAAAAACAACAACTTACATTAAACAACAACTAAAAAAAATCTCTTAACAAAACTACAACAACATCATCAATAAATATGTAACATAAATAAGTTTATACAACAACAACAAGATCAAACCTCTAGGGTCTAGGGTCTCAACAACGAGTCTCAACAACAATAACAACATCAATAAACCTATAACATAAATTTGCTTAAACGGCAACAACAATATTAAACCTCTAGGGCTTATGGTCTCAATAATAGGTATCAACAACAACAAAAACAACAACAATATCAATAAACCTATAATATAAATCTGTTTAAACAACAACAATAAAAACAAGATAAAACCTCTAGAGTTTCGAATCTCAACAACAACAACAACGACAACAACAATAAAAACAATATGAGTAGTGATGTTTGACGTACCAGATCTTTGAAGAAGAAGTAAAAGAAAATGATTTGGATCTCTGAAGAAGAAACAAGAGCACTAAACACATAACATCTTTGTATTGAAGATGATATGTGTTTATGGCTCTAATTGTGTATAGCTCTTCGTTAGGGTTCTGTTTGTGTTGTTTAGACAAACGAACTGGATGCTACAAGGTAAAACTATATATATCAGAGAAACATATTCACCTCGGTTGGAAAGAAAATCGAGGTGAAAAGTAACATACATTTAGATTTAAATAAAATATTCAAGAAGACGTCACTTTTAATGAGATAAAAACAGAAACTAAGACTGATGAGATTTTAAACATGTACACTGAATAGGTTTACCCGTCAATTTTCAAAATAACCGACGAATATTTTATATATTAAAAAAAAACACGATGCGTCTAGGAATTATACCTCAATTTTTCAATACGTGGGGTGAAATTGTCGTCATGAAATATATTATTTATAGTAGTGTTAATACTCTTTTATATTTGATAGAATACCTTTGTAGTTTTATTAATATATCTTTTGCTTATAAAAAATGAAATAAATTCCATTTTTATGACAAGTATTAATAAAAATCTATTATATTGTCTAATTTTATATACTTCCATCACTAGTTATGTGATAGAAAATCCCTAATTAGTTATATATTTTTTATTTAGGTATTTGAACATAAAAATATGGTGTGTGAGTGTGACATTTTCAAGTAAATAAGACTATTCTGTAGCAAATATTAATTTCTAACTTCAATATAGTTCTATTACTAGTTATATAATCGAAGAAACGGACAGCAATTAACATCATCTTGGTACAATTTATTTTTGAATTTTTTCTTACGGGACTCATTAAGCCACATCATTTTAAAGCAATTTATTTAATTTTAATGACGCAATTTTAAAAAATTTATAATAGGGTTCCACAATTTTTTCTCATATATGAATATTTTATTTATATAGTATTTATTTTAATTTAAAATATTAATTTAAGTTATCTAAATTAATATTAATATATAAAATAAATAAATAAATACATTATTTAATTAATTAAGAGACACTTAAAATATATAAGTAAATAAAAATTATGAGGTGAAAGTAAATAAAAATTATGGACAAGCTGGAGTTGCTTTACTGATATTTAAACATAAAAAGTATGGTGGCTGAGTGTGACATTTTCGTCCCAAAAAAAGTTTTCAGTAGCAATTAATTTTTACTTCTAAAGAAAATAAATAAATACATGTGAAGCGTCATTGTCACATATTTTCTTGATGATAGTTGAGACGTTTAACAAGAAAAGGGAAAAACTATACATTTGCAGTAATTCTATTGTCACTTTTCCATATGTTAAATAAATCGCATCCTCTATCTTTTTCAATCTTCTTTCTCTACTTTTGGGTATTTATATTATATGTATATTTCAAATTATAATATATAGAGTAACCGTGTAGTATATGAGTTAAATTATTATGATATGTATATTAAATTTATTACTTAATACATGAATAAAAAATAAGTTTTAATTCTCAAAGTTGTTAGTACTATATAAAGAACTTGAACATTGTTATGCATATTCCGAGAACAAAAGAAAATAGAGTAGTAAGAAAATCTTCAAACAAAAATGGCAAAGCTCATTTGCCAATCTCTTCTATTGGGATTTTTTTGCATTGCTTTTGTCATGGCTTCAGGTAAGAAAATTAACAAAAGTTTTTTGTTCTTAAAAGAAAATATTTTATTTTTCATTTTTCATGTATGTTACTTTTTCTACATCATTGTTAACATCATTTGTATAAACACGAATTTTTTAATTTATGAATTTAATTTTTGGAAGCAGGAGCAACACTGGATTTCCAAGACAATCCAGTGTATAAATGCATTGCAGCATGCGACAGTAATTGTGTCCAAACTTGCAGGACTAAGGGATTTAACAGTGGAGCTTGTTACGCAATGTTTTGTTGTTGTTTCAATAATATCAAGTAGAGAATTATGCAGTCAAGAACAACGAAGCATTCGATCAGTCACAAATAAATAGAATTTATGGGAAGCTAAAATAAATAAGCAATTATGCAATTTGAATACTATGTATTTTAGTACTCATATAGTAGTTAATTGTATGTCATCTAAAAAGTGAAAATATCAATGAAGTGATTAACATATCAGAATTTGAATTCATATTAGAATGAGAATCTCCATATCAGAGTCAGAAGATTAAGGACAGTGACAGCTTCTTAGATCAGTTTGTGTTTTTTTAGTGAGGTTGTTGGAGAGCTTTCTTGCTTTTATTGTTTGTTTTCAGTACCAACTTATACACTCGGTTCAGTTGTCGTTCCTGAAGACTTATAATGCTTTTAACTTTGTTTGTATTTCGTTTAACTTTTGATTTTTTTATTATATGATACCTAATTTACTATTAAAAAAAATATAATGCGGATTAAATAAAATTATCTTCTATAGAAGAATTTAATACTGATTCACGTTCACTATTACAAATAACACATTTAATATCGGTTGTGAAATGCATTTAATCTCGACAACATAGGTGAAGTAACGTTCGATAACATGTAAAACAATCATTTGTCACCATTGTGTTTTTAAAACTGAGGTTAGAAATTAAAAAGGTCATGGGTTCGATCCCAAACATAATGTAAACACCAAGGGGATACGTTTGTGTTTGTATTTTGTACTGTCGTTTGCACCAAATTTCTGAATATAGAACCATATACGTTATAATTTTACATCACCAACGACAATAGGATTTATCACTGGTCCTTAAGCACCTATAGTTTGAACAACATTTGAAACTAATTAGGTCAACCAACAACAATTTTAAATATATAGTACAATGATTGAAAAAGAGTAAAATGATTAATATAAATTTCAAAGGGATATAAAACATTTACTTATTAGTTTTCACATATCCTCTGTTCATAATCACGACAAATAGCATGCACATCATCTGAATCATTTTTTTCCAGATATTTGACGTATTTCCTATCCCAAAATTTTTCCTCCCCTTTTCACTTTTCATCTAACCTTTGACTTGAGGGTCATCTGCACTCATTCATGCCTTATACATATGCATCATTCATTCATAATAGCACATTCTAAAAATCATCATAGATACAAAGTTTGTGATTATTTATACCTAATGGAATCTATGGGTTGCTTGAGGATCATGCCCTAGGGATTGTGGTAATGCTCATCATTTGGAATCATATTTATTTTGAACTACAAAGCTCTAACTTTCTCATTGCACAATGAGAATACGTAAGCACAAGGCTTTGAACCCTTGGCAATCATATTTATTTATTCTTTCTTGTTCTCCAATCATTATCATCCTTCAACAGTATTATATTGCCTCTCTTTGAAACCAAATACCTTATCCCTTTGGATTACATACATATCCTTTTAGGGAAATTTATCAGTACCCACCTCGTGAACAAGGAGTTGTTTGTCTCGTCGATAAACACTTAATTCCTTTGTTTTCTGACAATACGCTTGTTTACTCTTTGGTTCAGAGTTTATTCCTTCATGGATTCAATATACATTTATCCTTTGGTTTTAGATTGTCTGTTGTCCTGAAGTGATATATTGTTTCATTGGACCAAACATAATTTTCCCTTGGGTCCCATACATGTCCTTTTAGGGAAATTTATTAGTACCCACCTTATGAACCAAAAGTTGTTTGTCTCGTCGGCAAACATTTAATTCCTTTGTTTTTTGGCCAGTAAGCTTGTTTACTCTCTGGTTCAAAGTTCATTTGCCTTTATGGGTTCCCATGCTACCATTGTCTTTTGGTACAAGTTATACTTTTCATCACTTCTTATCAAATCAATCTTTCCATCCTTGTTTCACATTAGTTCCACGAACTACGGAGTTCTGACTTTCTCATTACGCGATGAGAATACGTAGGCACAAGGCTTCGAACCCTGGCGAGCATCCTAATTATTGATTCCCCTTTCACCATGCTAATTATTCTTTCTTCTGCCTTAGAGAACCACTCATATCTTTCATGATCCATCATCTACCTTCAATCATAACCATTCATCTCAATGACATACTGCATTTCTTTGGAACTAAATACTATTTTTCTTTGGAATTCCATGTATACCATTTTAGCACAATTTATCAGTGTCCATATTTGTACAAGAGTTGTTTGTCTCATCGACAAATATTTCATTCCTTTTTTTCCCGACCAATATGTATGCTTTCCTCCGTGGTTCAAATTTCATTCCTTTATGGATTCCAACAACACCATTTTCCTTTGGTCCCAAGTTATACCTTTTTGTCACTTTTACGAAACCTTTCATTTCTATCTACCTTAGTTATTTCTCCCTATCACTCCATTCATCTCCATTATTCACTATTCACTACCTTCTACCAATAATTAATTCCATGTGATATACTTTCTCTTTGAGCCAAATACACTATTTCTTTGTCAACCTTTGAAACTTAATACATAGATGATGTTTTGTCAGCCTGTCATGCTATTTAGCTGATGAATTTGCTTCATGGAATTAAGTTCAAGGTGAGTAAACTAGTTATATTGATTATTGACAACAAATATCCCATAAGTCTTGCTAAGAATCTAGTGTTGCACGGAAGAAGAAAACACATTGATACTAAGTACCATTTTATGCGCAATCAAGTTTAGAATGAAGTACTTGAGGTTGTTCATGTCAACACTCAAAAGCAACTTGCAGATGTGTTGAACAAGGAAAACACAATTGAACACTTCATCAATTTGAGGGATAGAATTGATGTTGTGGATTTTAACTTGAATTTGAATTAAGGGATGGTGTTGAATGTTATTCAACATTCAAGAATAGTTTCATTTGCATTGACATTTACATTTGCATTTGAATTTCATTTGAGCCTTTGCATAAAACTCAAATGAAGTTGCATTTGTAACAAATTTTCATAATATAGAAAGTTAGTTAGAAAGTTCATTTATATCTCTTTCTTATCTCTCTGTTTCTGAAATTGTTCATTATCTTCTTCCTCTTATGCTTTTTTAATGGAGTTTCATTGTTGAAATCTAACAAATTCTTTGTCTTAAATAGTGGTAAGAATAACCTTGGTAAGTTTGATGAAAAAATCCGATCACTACTACGAAAAACACATACAATCACGATTTGTAAAGATATATAATCATGGAGGACAATTCGTTGTTAAGAAGCGTATGGTTGTATATGTTTTACTTACAATCACGGTCTAGCGCTCGTTGTAGAAATCTGGAATGCGCGCTACCTATCACCACGATTGTAATACATAACCATTGTAAAAGGTTTAAAGGTCCTTGGTTTGGTTCCCATCAACGTCATTTTTGGGATTCATATTATTTTGGATAGCGTTCAACATATAACCACAATTAGATTTAGCAACTGTGGTGAAATCACTTGCCTTTTCTTATATATTTCTTCTTTTATACATTTTCCCATTTTTTAACTTGTATATTTATGAATCATATCAGACCAAAAATAGTAACATACATTTGTGAATCGTATCATGCCAAAAATTATACTACATCAAATCTAAAAATGGTATCCTACATCAAAATCAAAATGGCACAAAACAACCTACAATTTATAAACCGTTACATCAAATAATTGTATCACGGTGTTTGGATTTCTTGTCTCTTGGTGTCTTGACTTTAAACACCTATAATTTCAAATAATCATACTTGTTAGTAAATAAACTTAGAAATTATAACTTACAAAAAATTATGAATAAATAATAATATACTTACTTCTATATTTTCCCATATGTCTTCTCTATGATCGTTATGAATAGAATGCACATCATATCTATGAACTTCATCATATGAGGTATGCACTTGTGTTGTGTAAGAAGGAGTGAAAGGAATATTAAAATTTTCATGACTACAAGGAATATATTTTCCTTGGAGAATAATTGATCATGTATGTTTGAAGGGTCATTCACATAGAAAACTTGTTTTCCTTGAGAAGCCCTGGTGAATGGTTTGGTCATATAAGTTGTCTTGTCTAAGTCAACCCGGCTTAATCCTAAGCCATCAATTTGTACACCATTATTATTGGGAACCCACTTGCATTTAAATAAAGACACTTTAAAATTAACATAATAATTCTCCCAAATATCCTCAATGATACCATAGAATGCTATAGATACCAATATAGGATTTTTATCTTTCAAACTAGCAAAATACATGGATTTGACCTCACCCAATAACCCCTATTTTTCATTTTACTACGATTATCTTTTGATTTTGTATAAAAGGAAAAATGACCAATATCGTATACAATCCAAGTTATTACATTAAATTTTGATATGTCAACAACCATTTAATTGTCTCGGATGCACTATCATCATTAGATATTTCTTTATTAAACCAAACTATGAATTTCTTGTTATGCTCTGTCAACAACAACTTGTCACTCATTCGGGAATTTTTTTCTTCACAAGTGTTTTGTATGTAAGGTTGAACTTCATCAATATTATTCAATATATAGAAATGTGCTTGAAGAACTATATCTCAAGTCATTAACTTAACATTTAAACCTTGAGTACCTCTACCTTCATAGTTGTCAGTATGACGAGACTTTGGAATTCCTACAGACTCTGCTTCTGACAAATAGTTTGTACAAAACTCAACAGCTTCTTATGTGATATACCTTTTAACAATCAAAGCTTTCGGTCGATCATGATTCTTTGTATATACTTTAAATATCTTCATGCATCGCTCTATTGGATACATCCACCTTAAATAAATTGGACCATAAAATCTAATTTCTCTGACTAGATGAACAAGTAAGTGAACCATAATGTCAAAGAATGATGGAGGAAAATACATCTTCAATTGACACAAGATTATAGTAGTCTCATCTTCTATTTCATCTAGTTTTTTGGATTTTTTTTATTACATATAGCATTGAAAAATAACATTAATCTAGTTATATTTATGCTCACATTTTTTGGTAGGATGCCCGGATAGCCACTAGTAGAAATTATTGCATCAATACATGACAATCATGGAATTTTAAACCAATTAACTTGAGATCTTTCACTGATACAAGTTTCTTGATATTTTATGAGTAACCTTGGGAAACATTGTTACCATACAAACACTCGCAAAAAAATTCTTTTCCTTTTTAAATAGAGTGTGACATGCCAGAGGTAGATAAGTTCTTTTTCCTGATTCTATTGGAGCCAACTTTTTTTGTATACCCATCGCCTCTATATTGAGACGAGAATTATTACTATCTTTAGTATTTCCTGGAATATTTAGAAGCGTTCCAATCAAACTATCATACACATGTTTCTCCACATGTATCACATCAAGACAATATCTTACATTGATACTTGACCATTATGCAAGATCAAAGAACACAAACCTCTTTTCCATATATTCTCAACTGGAACTTTTTATTTTTCTCTCTTTCCAAAGACAACATTAATGTGTTTCTGTCATTGATAAACTTCATCCTGGGTTAAAGGTTTAGGAGTCATATTAAACTCATGCTCTCCATTAAAAGCCTTCCACAATTTATGATAAGGATGACCGAGTTTTTAAATTTTTTGATGCCCAAGATAAACAGTCTTTTTTCCAATTGCCATGCTTTATTCCCAAGATAAACTCATGCTCTCCATTCAAGTTAGTGATAACATGTATTAGATTCACATATAGGACACGCTTTATGTCATTTCACACTATATTCAGCCAAATTACCATATGTGGGAAAGTCGTTGATTGTGCAAAATAACATTGCACACGTCTTAAACTTCTCACCAGAATATGCATCCTCAACTTCAACGCCTTCCTCAAACAAAAGTCTTAAATCTTAAATTAATGGACCTAGATAAAAATCTATGTCATTTCCAGGTTGTCGTGGTCCAAAAATCATCATACATAACAACATATACTTGTGCTTCATGCACAACCAATGAGATAGGTTGTAAATCATGAGAAGAACATGGCACGAAAAATGGTTAGTACTCAGATTATCAAAGGGGTTCATTCCATCAGTAGCAAACTCAAGCCTAAGGTTTCTCGGCTCATGCCAAAACCATAAACAACGAATACATTTTCTTCCATTGCAAAGAACCCGCTACATGACGAATTTTTCCATCATATTTTCTTTCATATACATGCCAACTAATATTCTTTGCGTCATTCGCATTAGGAAAAAGTCTCTTGAATCTTGAAATTATTGGCAAGTACCATAACACTTTAGCAGGATGACGCTTCCTACTAACATTGTCACTGTCATCATCATTGTTGTCCTTCAACTTGTAATGCGACACACCATATTCCGGACATTGATCCAAGTTTTCATATTTTTTCATGTACAATATGCAATCATAGAGCATGCATGTATTTTGATATACTTCAAACCCATTGGACACAATATCTTCTTGGCATCATAACAATGATATAGCAAATTGTTATCTTCTAGTAGTATTTTTTTAAGCAAATCAAGCAATTATGTGAAACTTTTATTTGACCATCCATTTTTTCCTTCAAATTAAACAATTTTAACACCACAGACAATTGTGCAAAACTTTTGCAGTCCTAATATAAAGGGGTGTCCTTATCACTACATAAAGTATCATATATACGGGCTTTCCTAAAAGAAGATTCTCCAATATCACATAACATATCTTCTAGTCGATCATCCATATCTTCATCTTCACCAACTTCGTGAATATATGACACCATATTTTTATTTTTATCCACTTCAGCATGTCACGTCCATATAGTATAATTTTGACATATACCATCATAACATAGGCGATGGAATATTTCTTCCTTTGTACCTTTATTGACATTCCCTCAAATAACACAAGGACAATAAAAGATACCATCATTTTTGGGAAGATTTTGTTCAGCGTATTCAAGGAATTCGAGAACTCCTTTCTCATATACCGAACCTAATCTATCAGTTTTCATCCAACTATGATCCATAATAAATTTTGAAATTTATATCAAAAGAATAATGTAAACGACGCACAAAACCTAAACCTAAAACATATTCATAACAATAATATAACACTAACGCATATGCATATCCATCACAACAATATAGTATTTAACAACAAAAAACACAATGAACTATGAATCAAGAACAATATGAACACTACAATATATATGTCCATTGTAACTGTATTGTTCTGACAAAGTTGATGGAGTTTCAAAAACACAACGAGATCAATAAAAATCAGCCATGAAAAGTAACGATAAAATCAACAAAAAAGGAATAAAAGCAATGAACATCAGCCATGAAATGTAATGTACCGTACTTCGAAGAGGAGGAAGAGACCAAATGAATGAAGATGGTGAACACAAAATGAAGACGATGAAGATTTTCGTTTCAAATGAATGAAGATGGTGAAGATTTTTGTTCCAAATGAATGAAGATGGTGAAGATTTTCATTCCAAATGAATGAGGATGACGAAGATGAAGAGTTCGTTATCGTTGTCGTCTGGTTCACTTAGAGCATGTTATGAAGGAAATAAAGAATGTATTTTATTTTAATTGAGAGTAAAGCATTTCACCACGGTTGATAATAAAAACCGCAGTGAAATACAAAACATGTTACCACGGTGGATAAATAGAACCGTAGTTAATAAAAATTCAATTTTTGTTAAACTTATGAATTTAAGGGACACGCGCTTTTTTTAATAGGAAAAATAAAAAATTATTATCGTTGAGATTCGAAACTTGTAACACTTAGTTTATCATCATGATTGTTTCACACAACGATAATAAAATATCTTTTAATAAAATTAATAAAATATGAGACGATTCCAATTTAAGATATTACAACGGTGAACTGAACTATTGTAATAAAATAATATTACCAAAAATATATTTTATAATAATAAATAAAAATATATTTCTTAGTTTACTTGTGCGGTAGAGTGTTAATCTTACCGACACCTCACTGAATATTCTTGTCATTGTATTAGAAGAACTATTTTCCTTTATCTGATAAATCTCTCGTTCCATGATCGAATCACAATCCAACCTAATTGGATAAAAAATTTCATTTTATTATATGAGAATTATCACTAATTATCAAAAGAAGAAAAGTTTGATCTAGCTAATATGACTCAATGGATTAACTTCCATTATATGACAAGTATCAATAAAAATGTCTAACTTCCATATCGTTCCATCACTAGTTATGTAATCAAATAACTGTACAGCAATTGAGAATAGTCATATTTTTCATTGCAAAAATAAATAAATAGTTATATTTTTTATTTAGGGAAAAACTAGAGATATTTAAACAAAAAATATACGGTGTATGAGTGTGACTTTTTTATGTCAATTTTTTTTCTGTAGCATATAACTTTTACTTCTAAAGAAAATTAATAAATATATGTGAAGAGTCATCATCACCTATTTTCTTGATGATAGTTGATATACGTTTAATAAAAAAAGGAGGAAAATCCATACACTTGCAGTAATCCTCTCGTCACTTTTCCATATATTAAATAAATTGCATCCTTTATCTTTTTCGATCTTCTTTCTCTACTTTTTGGGTATTTATGTTATATATACTAGCGTGCACTTGTCCGTCTTTTCTAATATCCACACGTGTGAAATTTTAACAATTTTATTATATTCATTAAATTTTAGTTTTATTTTAAATTATATAAAATAAGAAAATAAAATGAAATAAAATATACATAAATCATCATATAACACTTAATAAAAAAAGAAAAAAAGGTTAAAGATCTAAAATAAAAACTGAATAAGGGTACATTTAATATATAGATATAGATGTTTCAAATTATAATATATAGAGTAGTCATGTAGTATATGAGTTAAATTATTATGATATCTATATTAAATTAGAGAAAAAGGATATGCATGTGTAAATGTGTAAATATGATCGATCAATTACTATCAAGTATTTTGTTAAATCACAATCCATATTTTAAAGTTAGTTGTATGATATCGGTGCATTATTAAATGACATTGTAAAATCAGTGTATTATATTTAATCTCATTAAATTATTACTTAATTAATAAATAATAAATACGTTTGAATTCTCAAAGTTCTTACCAAAAGAATACTATATAAAGAACTTGAACATTGCTATGCATATTCCTAGAACAAGAGAAAATAGAGTTGTAAGAAAATCTTCAAACAAAAATGGCAAAGCTCATTTGCCAATCTCTTCTATTGGGGCTTTTTTGCATTGTGTTGGTCAGTGTTTCAGGTAAGAAAATTAACAAAAGTTTTTTGTTCTTAAAGGAAAATATTTCATTTTTCAATTTTCATGTATGTTACTGTTTGTAAATCATTGTTAACATGTGAATCTATAGTTTTATAATTTGTGAATTTAAGTTTTCGAAGCAGGAGCAACACTGGATTTCATCAGTCCAATTCAATGCCTCGCGGTATGCACTAATAGTTGTATGGTAACGTGCAACGCTAAGGGATTTCCTGGCGGAGCTTGTATTGGAGAGTTATGTTGTTGTTCATGAAGAATTATGTAATCAAGAGCAATGGAGCATTCGATCAGTCTCAAATAAATAGAATCTATGGGAAGCTTAAATAAATAAGCGATTATGCAGTAACAAATTGGGAGGAAGAGTTGTTTCCATTTGAATATTATGTATTGTACTCTTAGTAATTAAGAGTTAATTATATATCTCTAAAATGTGAAATATCAATAAAGTTTGTATTCAGAATACAACAACTAGTCTTTGATGAAAACAAATAAAGTGAAGCATAAAACGGTTAAAGATACATTAGGATCAATAAGGTTTGATAAATTTGATTTTCTAATGATGGCACATAAATGGAATATAACTTAAGCCTCATCTCAAAGTAAAGGAGGAGAATGTGTCTAAGAAATCAAGCAAGTGTCTTCAAAATTGGAAGTATCGGACAAGCCTTGAAGTATGGGAAAGCACTTCCAAGTGTTTCTGAGTGGATAAACATTATAAAAGCATAACGTATTTTTCTCGTAAAGTATAAGGTTAATCACACACACATAAAACAAGTTTTTAAAATTATTTTTCTTAATAAAATACTTCTTAAATATGCATTGAAGTCATGCCACATAAGTTGACATTTATACAAAATACACATTTAACCTCTGACGCAAAGTTGAGTTAACCTCAATTACAGAGGTGAAGTAACGAATGACTTCATAAAAACTTTCCAACTAACCCCTCGATTTTAGAATAACCGAGGGGGTAGTTGAAATGATAATTGGTTTGATCCCCAATAATAGCTTTTTATTGCGCACCATACCTCTCGATTTTAGAATAACCGAGGGTGTAGTTGAAATGATCATTGATTTGATCTCCAATAATAGCTTTTTATAGCGCCACATACCTCTCGATTTATGACCAAGACTGAGGGGATATATAAATTCTTCTTTTAATACTCATTACATTGTTTACATAGTATAATAGTAAATTAATGTGTTTACAAACTACATTGTTTACACAAAATACTACATTGTTTACCCACAATATTAAAGTAATAATATATAACAAATTTTGAATCTGATTTATTGTCATTACTGCCAGTGAAGATCAAATTTGGATCTTGGGGAATATCAAATGTTTGATCCTCATTTTATTGAATCTTGGGTATGATCAAATGTTGGATTTCATGCATTTCTTTCCGATATAAAAATAAAAAGGGTTATTTAAATAAATAAAACTCGGTTATATGATTATTTAAGAATATAAACATTGAACTCAAATAATTTTATACTCTTACAATTCATCATAGAGAACATTTCCAAGCATCTTTAAATTTCAAAGTTTTTATGTCAAATATTTCATTATCAATTTTTGATATTCATAATGGTTTTATAATGTATTTTAGGTTTCATGCGGATCACTAATGGTAGTATGTTAAGCGTTGATACTCGTTAAATGGACGACAAATATTTCTTTTAAGGACGGTGAAGAAACTAAACAAACACGCTTATGTTTCCCCCGGTTATGACTCAAAATCGAGGTAATATTTATTTATTTATAAATAAAAAATACAATAAAATATGTTTTATCCCAAGTGCCATGTACTTCTCGGTTTCTGTTAAAAACTGAGGGGAATAAGAGTTTTTTTTAAATTATATTGTTTACCAAAATATTAAAACACATTGTTTAAAGAAATCCAGATTTTTTGACAAATCCAATTCATCATCATCGTTGTTATTCTTGGAGCACAACAAATATTTGTTGTTATCCAGATTTTGTTGTATACCCTTTATGCACATTGTTTCCAAGTTCAATTAATTGCATGCATCCAATTTATGATAAGTTATTTGTTTCAAACATGAGAATTTTTTCTACACTTGTAATCCATCCAAGAGATCTATTCCATAATTTCATTATCTTGAGCAAATTTTTTCATAGAAAATTCTTTTACAAGAAAGAGAATAATATATATAGTGGTGGATGTAGAGAGTGTCTTGTGGATTGATGTGTTGGGAATATGTTGAACGTTGTTACTTTATGAATGTAGGGTAAAGATTCGTTGTTGTAGCTTAGTAACTAAACCATTTGGTTTATTTTAAAACCGAGGGTAAAGGTTTACATTTTTCAATTAAAAATAAAATAAAATAATGATTTTTCCCTCAGTTTTATAAAAATAACCGAAATAATATATTACTTGTAAAAACGGTGAATGATAAAAAAATTGAAAGTAACATGTCTAGTTTCTTTTTCAATTTTTACCATTCACCATTTTTGTGTGCATGCAATTTTAAGTATGTTTAGAAATAAATTTCTCAATGTTATCAATAGAGGAAAACAATAAATTATGGATTGTTTTCTTTGATTGACAACATAAGAAGATTATTCTAAAAATACAACAACAACATCAACACTTTTATATGAGATATATTGCAAGGGCAAAAAAATATTTTGTTCAAGATAGAAGAACAACATTCAACACAAAACATTGGATATTTATTATGCCTTGCAATCCATCCTAAATATGATGCGTATAAGTTAGGTTTAGGGTAAAATATGATTACTGAGCGCTTTTATGGTAAAATCTGATTATCTAATCTCTCAGTTATTATAGAAACTGAAGGAACAGATCCTTAATTTACACACACAAAAAAAGTAACCACCTTTAAAGAAATAAAAACATAAATTGCATCTGTTGTGATTCGAAGCATGTTTTGAATTATTTTTCCCATTAGTTATATTCAGAAACAAAGGGAATATGTGATATTTATTTTAAAAACATAAATAAAACATGACGTTCCTCGACATTATACCTCAATTTTTTGTTGGGTGATATGAAAGATTTGTCATGAAATGTATTACTTGTAGTAGCGCGAGAGTTTTTAGAAAAGCTCTAGGAAAATTTCTGCTCTTGCCAATCGATTGGCCCTTCACCAAATTGATTGGTTTAGTGCAAAAATAGTCCATAAGCAATAAGGACGACACCTTAATGGCAATCAACAACTATATATCTTTTCTTGCCTTTTTAAACTTATTAATCAATTATTTTTAGGCAAATCAATCGATTGACTCATCAATTATGGCCCTAAACAATTTCCTTTTCTGTGCCAACCTCTAGCCTATTAATTGAGGTCTCTTCCCACATATTTTCACATTCAGAAACATGAGATCTCATACCCCACTCCTCACTCTCTCTCTAAAATATTTTTTCTTTACTTTTCTCACTCAATTTTAGTTGTAACGCTTTTGAGAAAGTCGTTTTCCGAGTGAGGCATTTGAAATTATGGAATGGTAGATTTGAAAGTTCACAAAGGAAGTTTTGTTTTTACCTTTGGTTGAACAATTAATCTATTTAGGTATTATTTATTTGGTTTTAAACTAAGCTCGTTTGGCTTGGGTATTTAGTTACTAAGTCATCGGTTCAGTTCGGAGGCTCAACCCGTGTAAAAGTATTCATTGATTCGAGATCAGCCCAGTGTTAAAATCTCATATTGGTTGGTGGTTATCATGTGTAAAAACTCATTACATTTTGTAAGCTCAGCCCGTTGTTACACTTGGATTTTCAGCTAGTATAAAGTCAACAAATAATGTCAATGTGAAGAAATTTACTGTGAGAAACCATTAATGAAGTGTCTTAAAGAACATTATTGATAAAGCATCACCAGACAGATGATAAGGAATCAAACGAGCCTTTGGCACAAGGATATATAGTTTGGAGGACTCTCAGGGATAAATCCCTAAGGTTGAGATTGTTAGGAAACATGTCTAGAATCTTGAGAAGGGAAGTCGACAGAAGCCTTTATTCCATCAAGAGGACTAGTCGACTAAACCACATAAGAGAAAGGACTTAGTAAATTTACAAGTATGGAGTCCTTGATATACTACGACGACAACATGTTAGGGTAGTTACCATTAAAGGTTCGTGAAGAAGTTGGAAGCATATACAACTCAAATATGGGTTATTAACAGAGAGTGTCAGGGATGTCGCGTAAACACACTATTGGGAACTTAAAGATTGAATGTGGAGTAAATGCAATAATCCTTTAGTGGTCATAACCGTTGTCGAATGTTACTTTATAAATAGAATAAATAACAGACTCATACATGGGATCAAGGGTTTCAAAATTTCATACATACTCTTTATACCACTAGAGTACTGAAGTCAAAGAGAAAAATAGTCGAGTAAGAAACATGTATGCGTCTGAGTCCAGTGTTTTTCATAAGTTTTTTGTTTCCTTAAACAAAACATGTACCTTTACTTTTGCTTTATTTAATGTCATTTATTTCATTTTATCTTATCATTTATCACAACCTGACTTCAATTAAAGTCTCTTTCTACGTGATGCAACGACTGCATTCAATTCACACACATGTGTGTTTAGACAAATAATTTGCACAAATTACTTTGGATATTTTTCGAGTTAATCTCACAGAATTTCAAACTCGTGATTGTTTACCAAAAAAACCGGTAAAAAATTGGCATGCCCAGTGAGACTCTTTTATGCGAGTATTTTTGCAAAAGAGAGGTGTCTTACGTTATTTTCTTTGTAGTGTCTTCCATTTGTGTGGTTCTTGGTGTTGTATGCACTTGCAGAGTGTTAAGCGAACTTCTGAAATGTCTCAAAAAAATCAAACACCTTCCCAAAGTAATACTTCAAACCCGAGAGGACAACCGACAGTTACTAGTGTCAGCTATTTTGTAGCTCCAACCTCCATTGAAGAAATTCCCACTTCCATAAGCCAAGTAATGGTGTATTCCGTACCGCCATATGTGAGAGTTTCATCACCAGAGGCGTCAATCGCACCAACTTTTTCTAGGGAACTACAAAATTTAGGAGATTAGAGGTCTCCTTATCTAGGTTTCTCGTTACCTAAAAAAGAACAACCATTTGGCATGCCAACTGCAATGATGGAAAGCCTACACCATAGTACATCAATGTATTCTGAAAACACAATGGCAACATCGTCACCCTTTAATCCGTATTTGTCCTCAATACCCACCATGGGAAACTTTGTCCAATTAGGACAACCACCATGAGGTATGGGGTATTTTCCTCCCTAGAGGCCTTTGTCCTTAACTACTAACCCTCTTCAAGTCATGAGCAGTTAATGGATGAAATCAACTATGATATGGTTCACACACTTACACAATAGATAGGAAATGTGTGTATCCCACTTATAGAAAACACGAATATAAGTTATCAACAATTAACCCATCAGATGGGTATGATTGCTATTTTGTTTTGCGCACCACCAGTGCTAGCGACTCTAGTGCCTAACATTCCTCAAGGGAATAACCCTCCAGAAAATAAGGTTGTTGAAAACAATCAAGGGGCAAAAGGCCTCTACATGGTCCTAGTTCAACCCAACGGTTTGAAGGTCAGAGTCTTCAACAGTTTTGTCCATATCAACTAGTTAAGGATGATAGCTCTCTGAAGTAGTGCGAAAAGATATCGAACGAGCTAAGTCAATGCCAAGAAAAAAGTAGAAATGAAGAGAAAAATATGGAATTACTGGCACTTCTTCAAGTCGTGATGGAGGACTGGTGATTTCAATTGTTGTTTGAGGTTGCCCAATGGTTTGGCCATTCCCTTTTCTATGAGACAATTTGCAAAAACAGGAAAAAAGAAAGTGTTTACATAAAAAAATTTAAATAACAGATAAAGGAATGGTTTGGTTTCTTTTGGTCCAAGAAAAAACCAGCCATATGGTGGTTGACTCGACAAATATAAAAGCCATGTGGAAAGAAAAATGGAAGTTAGAGCAATTATAAATGATTTCATTCCACTTAATCCTTCTAAGGAATAGGAGATAATCATAGTGAATCGGCACGCACACCTGTGACGTGTACTTTGGTAGAAAAGTTAGTTATAATAACTTGACAACGAGCATGACTGAGATGACGTGGCACAAATGTGAACAGTGACAGAGTGGTTACAAACAATGCCATATTTCTCCCTCAGATATGGATCCATAGTTACATTTTTTAGGGGGCATCTGTTACACTTGGATTTTTTCAGTTCGTAGAAAGTCAACAAAGAATGTCAATGAGAAAATATTTATTGTAATAAAGCATTAATGAAGTGTCTTAAAGAATATTAATGATAAAGCATCGACAAAAAAATGATAAGGGGTCGAATGAGCCATCGACACAAGGATATATGGTTTGAAGGACTCTCAAGGATATATCCATAAGGCCGAGATCATTATGACACATGTCCATAATCTCGAAAAGGGAAATCGACATAAGCCTTTATTCCATCAAGAGGACCAGACGACTAAACCACGTAAGAGAAAGGACTTAGTAAATTTACAAATTTGGAGTCCTTGATAGGAAACATCGAAATCACGTAGAGCAGTTACCACCAAAGGTTCGTGAAGAAGTCTTCTCATATTTATGGTGGTTTATATGAGTATTCTCCTTAAGATGATAACTTGTCTCTGTTGGTGTAAGCCCTAGAGGCCAATACTTTTGGTACTTGTATCGAATTATTTAAGGGCATTTTCTTTATTATGGTTGATTAATAAAGTCCCTGGAATAGATAGTCCGTTTAATGTATTAAGTGTGACTTAATCATGAGGACACATTAAACATAAGGACACTATTCTTAAAGTATCCGTAGTCGAGCTTTAGTGTGAAGTGGGATAACATTAAAGCATTAAGACTATTATGTTTGTAGACTGATGATCACATCTCATGGATCATGGATAAAGAGTTATCAAGTCTTAAACATAGGTATGAATATTAGGAGTAATATTTATACCGGATTGACCCGCTATGAGAATACTATATAGAAAGTTATGCAAAGTGTCATAAGTTATTCTCATGGTGATAATAGTGTATACCACTCTTCGACCTGAAACCACTATGGATCCTAGATGTAGAGTCGAGTGCTTTATTGCTGATCCAACGTTGTCCGTAACTGGATAACCATAAAGACAGTTGATGGGTACTCCACAAAGCATGCTGAGGGACATGAGTGTCCTAGATGGAATTTGCCAATCCTGCGTAACAGGATAAATGTCTATGGGCCCAATATTGAACTGGACAAGGGTGACACGGTCTATACCTTGTGTTCAATATAGACATAAGGGCAAAGGGGTAATTATACACATAATTATTATCACAGGAGGTTTTGTCAGATCACATGACATTTTCGTGACTTGGGTAGCAGTGATGTGTTGCTAGATACCGCTCACTGTTTATTATGTTAAATACGTGATTTAATATAATTGCCAACGCCGCGAAAACCTATAGGGTCACACACAAAGGACGAATTGATGAGAGATAGAATAATTAAGGAACATCGTAAGGTACGGTGTACTTAAGTAGAATACGAAATATGGTAAGGTACCAAGTACTTAAGTGATTTTGGCATATTATGAGATATGGGCCAAAATGCACTTAAGTGGGCTTTTAGGCTTGAAGCCCACACAAGTGGTTCTATAAATAGAACCCCTTGGGTAGAAGCATTGTAACTCACTGAGACAGAAAACACAACTGAAGAGTTGGAATTTCGTATCTCTCTCTCACTCAAAGCCTTCATTCATAACAGCTAGCACTGCGATTGAAGGAATCCGTTCGTGTGGACTGAGTAGAGACGTTGTCATCGTTCAACGTTCGTGATCGCCCCGTGGATCTGTATCAAAGGTTTTGATCATTATCAGAAATCTGCACCAAAGGTTTGAATCACCACAAGAGGTAACGATTCCATCACTGATCATGCCCATTCGTAAGGATCACTAAATGGAGAAATTTTTAAATTCCGCTGCGCCTTGGATGGCTATTCTCCTACAGTGGTATCAGAGCCACTTACGAAACCATGAATCTGATATTTGTTTTTGTTCTGTAATAATATGATTAAAGACAGAATGAATCAAAGGTTAAATTGAGATCGATCAAGTTACATATATGTGATATATGTAATCCTGATGCAAAATACATTATATATGATATAGTGTTCTCGTTTCGTTCATTCAAACCCTCAATGATTGTTTTCCTTTGAGCGATAAATGGTCGTTTGCTTCTTGATCCGACATTAGTATGGTGAAGCAATGACGTGTTGATCAATCATACTGAATTAACAATCGAGATGTGTTTGACGGTCTGAAATTGGTGCATCAGGGTTAATGACGGCACAAGGGTTGTGTTGTCAGAGAGTTATGCGATTGGGGTTTGACTGCACAAGAGTTGTGCGTTCTAAACACTTTTCCGAACAGTGTTAACCGGTTAACGCGTATGGTTAACCGGTTAACGCAATACGAAATAAATTTTTTTAATTTTCAAACAGTGTTAACCGGTTAACATATTTGGTTAACCGGTTAACGCAAGGCGGAAAACAGTTTTCCAAGAAATTTTTCAACAGTGTTAACCGGTTAACGCAAGGCAGAAAAGAATTTTCTAAAAGTTTTCAAACAGTGTTAACCGGTTAACGCATATGGTTAACCGGTTAACGCAAGAAAAAATTCACCCGTTCGGCTAGAAAAAGTGCTTTGAAGTATCAAGTGTTGATACGAAAAACGACGTCAATTTTAAATGAATTGTTCATTAAAATTTTCGAGCAGGGGCGCTGCCCCTTCGACCCCGCAAGGGGTGCTTCCCCCTTGACCCCTGTCCGCTGACCGGGCAGCGGAACACCCGTTCCCGCTGTCCGGGCAGCGGACCCCCGGCTAACTCTGTGTAGTGTGATCGATCGTCGAAATTTAATTTGATTTTAATTAATTAAAGGAATTAATAATAATAATAATAATAATAATAATAATAATAATAGTGTTTATTATTGTCTTATGGTGATCGGTTATGGCCTTAGTTTTCCTTTGTTTTGTTTTGGGTTTTTAAAATACGACCTGCGTGTCGTGCCTCTCTCTTAATCTCCCAAATGTAACTTCTTTTCTCATCTCACTCCCTCGTATGTAAAACGAGTTTCTTTCATGTAATGTAATGATATGAAGAAAGCAAAGAAGTCAGTGCCAAAGGAGGACAACCTTGAAGATCTTGCTTGGAGAAGCTTAGATCGTTGTAGGTTAGCTTAGGTTCTCTCATTGGCTTGGGAGAACAATTGCGCTAGGGGCCATAACTGTTTCATTATGTATGTATGTATGTTGATGCATGTGAATGTATGTTTATGCATGTGAGAGACGGTTTATATTCTCAGAAACACTTTTCTCAATAACACTATATACTTTGAGTGATTTTGAGTTTGATACAATATTGAACATACCGAATCCTAATGCTAAGACTCCTATTTATACTACTTCGATAGTAACGGTACCAAATTGTATTTTCTTCAAAAAATGACACGTTCTCGCTTGCACGTGTTTCGCCTTTCATAGGCCTCCACACGCCCTTTGAAGGAATAGATAAGGCCAAAATATGGTTATTAGCCTCATTTTGAATTATTTCCATCCATCTCATCTTTGAATCGTTTCAGAAACTTCTAAGTTCTATTATAATGCTATTTCGACAATATGACAACTTATTTGCCAAGTTCTAGTCGAAAGGTTTCGCCTAACTTTCTGTTGAAGTCAGCTTGGATTTTCTAAATATTTCCTTAAGTTTTATACTTGACTTCTTATATCTTTTTTAGCGTCGAAATTACAGCTAACACCCGACTAAATTAATCCCAAGCGCACACTTGTTGAACCCAAGATTTGTCAACACGATCTACCATTTCATGCTACTCCCTTGCACAACACACCTAGTCCCAAGGCTTTCAATCGATCGGATTCTAATTGCACAATCTTGTCCAAAACCTTCAAACCCTAAAGATCTTGAAGAAAAAACACACACCGGTTTTCTTATTTGAATCCCTCAAAGATCTCAACCCAATATTCTTAGTACAACAAACCTAATTGGATGTTATCAATCCTAATCTAGATGGCACCCAATCAAAAATGATTATGTGTAGTATGATTGTGTGTATTCATAGATTTAATTGAAGATAATGAGATGCTTTGAAATCCTGGATTCATGTAGGTTTTACTCACTCTAGAAACCTTACCAGAGAATGATGCTTGTATGAAGTATTTATATGTATTGGTGATTTAGGGCAAAAGGAAATGCAAAGAACTTGAGAAAAATATGATTTTTTTGAAAAATTACATCGGATAAGTCGACCTACAGAAGTTATGTGTCAACATGTTCGATGCATAGGTCGACATATCCAAAGTCATGTGTCAACATATAACTATTATGCGCTTCTTATGTGTTGACCTGAAGACTCAACATATGGGGCATAAGGTACATACTTTAATACATCAGCATACACGTCGACCTATAGACTGCATGAGTCGACCTATAGCTAGAAAAGGTTTTCCATAGGTCGACCTATAATTGCATGTGTCGACCTGTAATGCTGTTTTTTTAGAAAAATGATTTTTCATGCATGTTTGATGCATGAAACCTTTTCCACATTGTTTCCAAATAATTTTATGCTTCCTAATGCTAAGACGCACATAGAGATTCAGAGGATACCATCCAATATACATTAACGCTAAAGTATCCTAGTTTTGACATTATACAAAACACATCTAACGGAGGTTGCACTCACATACTCTCCCTTTTTTATGATGGCAAAACTTGAGACAAAGCGTTTGAAATGAAAAGCTCCCCCTAAATGTATGCACCCCACAACTATGTGCCCCACAAGTTCATCTTTCTTCTCCCCCTTTGACAATATAAAAAAGAAACGAAGCAATCCATGAGAAGAATCTTAAATCACACATAAACTAAAATAACATAAAAATGCGGTTTGCAAGGATAAGAGCATCAATATGATAGCACTCACATAGAATGATTTACATATTGAAAAGGAATTCTTAAACATAAACAAAAGACAATAATGCAACAATAGAACATAATTGTCACAACTTGTGCCAAACAATCACAATCATAAAGAATGAAAGATACAAAGTGAACATAAAATACTTGACATGCTACAAAAGCGACACGATTGCATGACATATTCCTTTGGTGTTCCCGAAATGCTGCACACACATGTACTCTAGCAAGGTGATAAACAAAGTACCACCAACCGAAAACAGAGATGAAAACATAACAATGACACACAATCAAGAATATTGTTAATAATGTAACATGCTCAATCATAAATCATGAAAAAAATAGATAACAAACCGATGCACCAATTACTATATTTCAAGAAAAAAGAAGATAACATAACATCACTATAAGCATATAAATTGACATACATCAATTGGACATCGTTGGAAGTGAACATACATGAACTATCTTATATGTCAAGAACATAAATCATATCAACCATAAACAACATGCGAAAAGAAAAGCTTACACACAAAAACGGAAAATGAAACGATAATACCTTGTTTGCGAAATGATGAGGAATGCACTCTTATGAAGTATGCCTTTCAAAAAAAGGTTAGATGGACAAGATATATTCAAAGTGCATTAACATAACATTTAGGAAAGTGTTGAGATGTTAAGAATTCCCAATTCCCGTCGAATGTTAAAGAAGGGTTCGATCGCAAGTGATTTTGTAAAAATACCGGCAAGTTGATTTTTACTATCAACATGCTCAAAAACGACATCGCCTTTCTCAACATGACTACGCAGGAAATGATGACGTATCTCAATATGTGTCGCAACGCGAAAAAACAACTGGCGGGAAAAACAAACAAACAGAGCCACCACCGTGCGTTATTTATCCCCAAAGGAGGGAAAGGAAACGCTCGAAGTAAACCTGGAAAGGAAATGGTCTTACGACTAGAGATTGCAAGGATCGGGAGTCGATTACGCAAGGGGAAGGTATTAGCACCCCCTCACGTCTGTCGTACTCGACGGGATCCACGCTCAAGAGAATAGAATAAGGTTGCTAAATAACTGCTCAAAAGAATGCATACACTGGAATAAAACACAGATGGAAGAAGAGGAGAACGGGCTCGCTAGGATGTCGCATCCTATGCCTACGTATCTCATCTGGAATGAGAATCAGAGCTACCGTAGTTCGGCTAACGCACACCGAAACAAAACGCACACAAAGACGCTGAAACATCAGAGCAAACACACAACTGGAAACGGAATGCCAATCGCTGGTCTTACATCCAACTCCACAAGAGAAACAGGAAACAGGAAACCGAATGCCAATCGCTGGGCTTACATCAGACTCCAAACACACGCACAAACGGGAAACCGAATGCCAATCGCTGGGCTTACATCAGACTCCAAACACACACACAAAGCAGAAGGGTTGAAAAAGAAAAAGGCGAACACACAGGCTAACAGGGTGTCGGGAACTCGAGCCTGATAGTTGTCAAGCAAAACACACACAAAAAGAAAAAGGGCGCCCGGAGAGACCTCACACGATCTCCTGCCTACGTACCTCATCTGGTATGAGGATCAGGGCGACGTAGTTCCCCTGAACAGGGGAGAAACTTCTATCCTAACCAGAGAGTGGGAAATGACAAACTAAAAGGGAGACTGACTCGAGCCTAATAGTTATCATGTAATCCATAATAGTCCTAGGTTGAGGTTTCTAACAAGAGCTTGACTCACACAGGCAGTCAGTCAACTCAAGTCTATCCCTACGTACATTCAACTTCCTCGAAAGTTGATCATACGACTCCTACAGAAAGGAAATGAAAAGAAAAATAGATAAACATCAAAAGCAGTCAACACACACTATACACAACCAAGGGGGCTCAAGCAAGGTTGGGCTTTAGTCAAGGGGTTATATCGACCTTGACAAACAAGCCAGATACTGAAATGGGTAGTCAGGCTCTTAACCTCTAACATTGAGAGTTAGGGTGAGCAGATGAAATGGAGATGAGGATTATGCCTCATAGCTCTTAACCCAGGCCTGGGTGAGCTTGAATCAAAGAATGTGTGGGAGTCCAGAATGTGGGACTCTATTCCACATGACTTGACACAACAAGATTTTGGGTTTTTATTCAAAGCGCATCAACACAGGGTGTGAGCAAGATGAATGACACGACTGAGTAGCAGGGGATGGATTGCACATCCCTTTTGTCTGCCAATGCCTCTTCACTTAGGAGGTCTTTAAATATACAAGGCACAAAGATAAACAAGCACAAAAATTGCCTCATAAGGAGGGCTTCAGACAGGTGTCTGCCAACATAACATGACAGGTCTTCCAGACTACATGGAGATCAAGGAAAATACCTAAGTGGTATGCCAACCACAAGCCAAGCAAAGCAACTTAAATAATGAGTTAAAGCGGCTAAAGTACCTGTAAGAAAAGCTAAAACAGTCAATATTTACATTCAGACAAATAAACAACAGTCAATAGATCTCAACAGACAGACAAATCCAATATGCACAATGAGTAAGCCATAAGGCAAACACTTAAGTGAATTATCATCAAAGCCTACAAAACAAAGAAATGTTAGCAAACAATAACAAATGGCCAAGCTCAAATGAAGAAGCAACATCAATCATGGAGATGCATGCTTGAACCTGAAATTCACAACTCAAAATGTGAGTACAAACCCCTAGGGCAAAGCCTAGGGTCAAAAGTGAAGAAGAAATTCAAAACAGAAGCTAAAAATCAACATGAATCATCCTTAATCAATCATGAACATGTCTTAAAAAGTACCAAATCAAAATCATCAAGCAAGGTCATCATTCAACCAAGAGAAGGCAATGCACACAACATGATCATCAATTGGACATACAAGATGAGAAAATGCACATTAAATCAGAAATGGCTCAAACAATTCTGGAAATTTTCATGAGCATTTAACACATCAAACATAATTAGCATACCAAAAATCATAAACAGAAGAGATCAATTGATATGGAAATAAAAATGATCAAATAGGACATCCAATTGTGTGACATACATTGTCACACCATATAAACATGTACATAAAACAGGGATGGAACATGGGAAAAATATCAAACCAAGCCTCAAACATCCATTAACATGTTAAGAATCATCATGCAAAATTTCATGGCATTTGGATCAATATCAAGCATTTCACAAAGGAAAGAACAAGGCAATGTCACAAAAATATACATGTTTACATAGTCTAACACAATTCAAAATCCAGCCAGGCACAATTCCAGAAATTAACATCATAAAGTTCTAGACATTTCAAGGATCAAGTAGCAAAAAACCTAGAATTATTTGGATCATTCTACAATTAGTTATGATTTTTTGAAGATCATGGAAAAAATGAAATAAAAATTGAAAAAACATGAAATAATGAAAAGAATTGAATAAAATGGCAATTGCTCCCAGCCGGAATCGAAGCGAGGGGCGCTTCCAGAACGAAACGACGTCGTTTCATCAGTGCCCTAGCCAAATGCAGAAACGGACGCTATGCTGACGCTAGTGGCAGAAACCACCATCTTCTTCATGAAGACAGTGGTTGTTACTGTTCACAACGATTTTTTTTTCAAGAATTTTAAAATTCATACACCAATGGAAAGCTTGCAACATGAGGAATCCAAATCTACCATTATTTCAACCTAATTCCTAAAGAATCATGCAAATTGAAGAAAGGAAAATTATGGATCCAAACATTCAAATCATCATATCTCCATGAATAATGCACCAAATTTCATGTTCTTTATATCAGCGGAATCAGCAAGCAACGATCTACAAGATTATGTACATAAAAACAGGAATTAAGAGATGCGAAATTTTGACCTCTTGAAGCTCCAACAATGGCAGTAGCAGATTCAAGGCTTGACACTTGTGTAGATCCACTCCTGAACACTTGTAATGAATCCTGAAGTTGAAATTGAGGCCTGGAGATGCTTAGATCTTGCTCAAATTTGAAACTCCATCTTCATCTTCATGAACTTGCCATGCTTGATTTCCACACGAATCCTTCAAAACAAAGTTGGATCTGCATTAAATCAAGATCATAGAACCAAAATATGGAAGAAAAACTCAATGTTATGTGGAAGAATTTTGAATTTTGGTTGAGAGAAAATTTTGGAGGGAGAGAGAATTTGGATCTAGAAATGGTGAAAATCCCCAAATTCTGTTATGATTATGGTATTTATATGCTGTACTAATCACACTGAAAATGTTAATTAGCAATGGTTAATGGTAATTAGCAAAAATAAGGTGTTTCGATAAAATTGGAAAATTGGTGGTGTGTGAAGCATGCATAGGTGAACAGTGCCAATTGCATGGTTAAATCCACTTAAAAACTTCCAATTAACACAAGGGCAATGGTGATTAGTTCCCATGATGCACCAATTTTGAATTTATGAATTTCCCTCCAAAATCTTCATGGGTAAGCAAATGATCATATGTTCAAATTTCATGTAATGTGATGAATGATTTGGAAAGTTCATGTCATGAGAAGAATTTGGCAAAAAGGAGCACTCAATTTGGAGTTATGAGTCAAAAGTTATGGCCTTTTGAAGTCCCATGCACACTTGACAATGATTTGATCATATCTCCTCAACCATTCATCATAAATTCATGATCTTGGACTTTTTGGAAATGGGAGAGAGAGATCTTCAAATTTCATGTTGGAAATGAATTCATTTGAAGCTTCCTTGATGATGTAAGATCGAGTTTGAATTTGAACCAAAACCTTTCCATTTTTGGAAACTTTCAATTACAGGTCACTTTCCATTTTTGGAAACTTTTGCCATGACCTCAAATTCTTCAAGATATATATTTGTAATGACAAATGAACCTCTTTTGGACATGAATGAGATGTCGAAACTCATTTCTCCCCCTCCTAGTCCTCAATTGGCTTTCTGTTGACTTTTATGAGCCCTAGATGACTTGAACATGCACAGATGACTTTGAAGTGCTCTGATCAGCCTGAGCCTCAACCACTTGAGGAAATGGCTCCAAAATGAACCCTAGCTTGTACAAGCTCAATAAAATCAATATGAGGATCTCCATCTCAATAAAGACCTCATCTCCTTGAGAATCCCTGGTTGGGAGAATGCCATTGATTAGGGTTGACCAGAGGTCAAAACCCTAATCCTAAAGAACATGATCAGGCACAATGAACCCCTTTAGGATGACATAACCATGATGATGGTGACATATCCTTGCCAACAAGATAATACTCAACCTCCTTGAGGAACCAATAAAACCCTAATTGAAGCAGAAACCCCCAGGTGATTGATCAATTCAATAAGACCCTCAGGCATGAATCTCTAAACCTTTCTATCTTCTGAGAAAGACTTAGGAGGATGACTTGTCTATTTTCACATGATATGCAATATGCAATGACTAATGTCCTACAAAATGAAATGCAATATGCTAAGTTAGTCCCAAGAGAGGAGGGCAAATTTTGAGGTGTTACAGCTGCCCCTATTCAATCCACTGTGAACCTGTCGATATGAATAGCCTCGGCTTTCAGATGATCAGGGTGAAGAGTGGTTGAATACCGAGAACAGACGAACAATTTGCGCTCCGCTGGGGATTATTATCTTTTTCTTTCTTGAACCCCACAACTTTTTGATTTTTCTCTTTCTTGGACCCCAGATTTTTTTTGATTTGGGCGGATGATCCCTGATCACCGCATTTGGACCCCGATAACTTCATATTACCCTTGCTGCCAAACAATGAACCTCGTTCTCCATTTTCTTGTGACAATTCCGTTGGCAATGTCGGAAATAACACCAACCACCACTCTGATGGCGACATATCAGAGGGTATTCGACCAGACATTTACCAATGACTGGGAAGGAACCCGACGTTTACTGACATCGAACACTGATGTTTGCTGACACCAAAGAAAGGATACTCGACCAGACATTTACCAATGACTGGGAAGGAACTCGACGTTTACTGACATCGAACGATGATGTTTACTGACACCAAAGAAAGAATATTCGACCAGACATTTACTGATGACTGGGGAAAAACTCGACGTTTACTGACATCGAACAATGATGTTTACTGACACCAAAGAAAGGATATTCGACCAGACATTTACTGATGACTGGGGAAGAACTCGACGTTTACTGACATCGAACAATGATGTTTACTGACACCAAAGAAAGGATATTTGACCATACATTTACTGATGACTGGGAAGGAACTCGACGTTTACTGACATCGAACAATGATGTTTACTGACACCAAAGAAAGGATATTCGACCAGACATTTACTGATGACTGGGAAGGAACTCGACGTTTACTGACATCGAACAATGATGTTTACTGACACCAAAGAAAGGATATTCGACCAGACATTTACTGATGATTGGGAAGGAACTCGACATTTACTGACATCGAACAATGATGTTTACTGACACCAAAGAAAACAGACATTACGGGGATCGACACGACACTTACCGGTTTCGCAGGGATGACATATACATATGTCAAAACCAGGCAGACGCTTGTCGGGGACTAACTGGGGAATGCTGTTGATCCAAAATCACGATGATGAACTCCTCAGAGTAACACCTTCCAACTTCCATCTCGCACGACAGAAATTCTTCCTTCAATATCGCACTACTGGGGAATATCGTTGACCCAACGTCACGATGCTAAACTCCTCAGAGTAACATCTTCAAACTTCCGGCGAAACCAATTCTCAAACGGTAACCACGGCTTGAGTAACTGATGCTTGCAATGCTGAGGCTGATCTTCCAACCAAATAAACCGATTCTCAAATGGTAACCACGGCTTGAGACTAGCTTATGCTTGCAATGCTGATGCACGATTTTTTTTACAGCGTAATGCTCCATAACTATGGAAATGCTACGCAATGAATTATGCAATATGCTATGCTTCTCTAAATGATGAATGCCTAAACAAGTATCCCCCTCAAGGGACTCTTCTGGGGAGCTCGAGGCACTCTGCTGAGGAACTCGCTAACGCTCCAACCTCCACCCTACTGGGGAATAGCACTGCTGCTGGGGAAAGGACCACCCTTACCAGGGATAACCTCCACTGAACCCGATCTGCTTGGGGACTTCGCTGGGGAAGAAACCACCAACGCACTATGCGGGGAAAACATCAATCTTCCAGACTTGCTGGGGATATAACAATCCCGACACTGCTTGGGGAAACTGCCACCTTCATTCCTGACTGCTGTGGAAACGCCGATCTTGAACCCGCTGGGGAGATAACAATCCAGACCTGGCTAGGGGAAATAAGGAATATCTGGCACAGAACACCTGTCGACTCGTCGAACCCCGGTATTCACTATCTAACCATAGTGTCAACTTTCCACTTTTCAGAGCTCCCAGACTCGTCTGGACTTTTCTGATTCATCACCTTATATTCTTGACTCCTTCGTACTCTTCGGAGATCGAACCCCTCAAATTGGTATCAACTTTCCAATTTTTTCAGACTTTGAAGAGTCTTCTTGATTAATCCTCAAGGATCGTCGCACGTTTCTCGCCGTCCTTTCACCATTCTCAACTCCTTATCCCTGATCGGACTCCACGGGGATCTTTTGTCACAAAGCTTCACATCACAACCTGCAAGTGAGTGAAAATATCTAACAGCACCTGCAATAGAGATCGTTAGATAAAAACGTGCCCCAGGCGTGCCAAAATTTCAACACCTAGGTCACTCAACCTTCCGAATAAGATTTCAAGCTTTCAATCTTATAAACATGCATTGGAAGGGATCTCCATGTCTCAAAATGCAAAGATTCTTTATCAAAAATAACTGGATGTTTTTGCAATCAAAGCGGTAATGAAAACAAAAACAAAATTATTTGACTGAATATGCATTTTATTGATTGAAAAAGTGTGGCTTAAACCGAGCAATACACATGAAGCAATTCCTGAAAAGAGGTAATTGCGCACAAAAGGAAAATCTATCCTAATAGCAATGTGAAACCGTGATCTCATCGAGTTCCAACTCGGTTACACCCCATATGTCCTCAAGACTCTCCGTGCTTTTTGCCTTCTGAACAAGACGCTTCCGACTGATCCCTGCCGGGGATTATCCACGTGTCTTAACCAAAGATACAAACGATCACGCTAGACGCAGTTGTTCATTTCAATCCCTTTTTTGCCTGGACCGCCCTTTCGGGTTTTCAGTCCACTGGGATACCCTTTTTTGCCCAAGCCGCCCTTGTGGGGTTTTCGACTTGCCGGGTGTACAATTTTTCCTTTTATCCCTAATTTTTGCCCGAACCTTTTTCATTTTTTTCTGGTTCGCCGGGATGCCCATTTTTGCCTGGACTATTTTATTCTTTTCGTCCAGCGGGTCTCTTATACGAAGTATTTTTAACTGCGTCCGCATTCACAGGGGATGGAAAATCCTCGCCATCCATGGTCGTCAACAACAAGGCTCCACCAGAGAAAACCTTCTCGACCACGAATGGACCATCATAATTGGGTGTCCACTTGCCCCTACGATCGTTCTGAGGAGGAAGGATCTTTTTCAACACCATATCGCCTGCATGGTATACCCGAGGTCGTACCTTCCGGTCAAAAGCCCGCTTCATTCGCTGTTGGCGCAACTGCCCATGACAAATGGCCGCCAACCTCTTTTCCTCAATCAGGCTTAACTCTTCGTACTGAGTCTTTATCCACTCAGCCTTTTCCAATTTTACATCCTCTCACTGACGGAATCTGGACCTCGACCGGTAGCACGGTTTCTATCCTATACGAGTGAGAACGACATTGCCCCAGTAGACGCACCGAGGTTCGATACCCAGGCCACAAGCTTCGCACTCAGCCCCATTGTTGGTGCATTCAAATGTCAGCTTAGCAGCACAAGGAATGTGGGGATCCCTTTGGCGTAACAAAAACAGCACCAACTCCACTATCATTCTCATCAACGGCCCCATCAGACATCCGAATCCGTTCGGATTCAGGGTCAGGCCCCTCCTCCGGGATCGGTTCCTCACAATCTTTCGATTTGAGAACCTCGATGTCCTCATCAGGGACATCAAACTTCATCGGCTGATAGTCATCAATCGGTTGCTCGGCAAGGTGATCAGACAATACACTCCCCTTGGTTGCTTTCTGAGAGGTATACTATATATCAAAATCAGTCAAAAATCATTTGCCATCTCGCAACCCGTCCGGTCAATGCTGGCTTCTCATGCTGACTTTTCAAATACATACCTGATCGGATCCATCTTGGAAATCCACAAAGTGGTACGAACCAACATATACTGTCTCAGTCGGCGAACAGCCTATGCCAAAGCACAACAAGTTCTCTCGAGCCGTGAATATATTGTTTCACAGCCGATAAACTTTTTGCTAAGGTAAATTGCATGCTCTTTTCGACCAGACTCGTCATGCTGCCCCAGTACACACCTCATAGACCCCTCGAGGGCTGTCAAGTACAGGGTTTACGGTCTCCCTCCACAGGGAGGCATCAGAATCGGAGGCTCCTGCAACTTATTCTTTTATTTCTCAATGCCCCTTGGCCGTCATTATTCCACCTGACCGTTTGATCTTTTTTTTTTCATATGGGTTCATACGTGGCTGTTAGATGAGATACGAACCGTGAGATGCAGTTCAATCTATCTAAGAAACCACGAACCTCTTCTGTTCTCGGTTCAGGCATTTCTTGAATTGCTTTTTTTTTATTTTTTTTAGCAGGATCGGCCTCGATTCCTCTTTCTTTCACTATAAGCCCCAGCAACTTACCGGACCGCACTCCGACAGTGCACTTATTCGGATTCAACCTCAGTTTGAATTGTCTCAGCTAGTCAAATAACTTGGCCAGATCTGCCAGATGCCCCTCTTCTGTTTGGGACTTTGCTATCATGTCATCAACATAGCATTTAATTTCATGATGAATCATATCATGAAACAAAGTCACCATAACTCTTTGATACGTGACACCGGCGTTCTTGAGACTGAATGGCACCACCTCCACTCTTGACACTCGCCTCCAAGGCGGCCCCAACCTATACCTCCTCGGTACCCAGGTTAACAAGCTCAACTCGCTCCTCGTGCGGTTGAATCACCTTCTCCTCCTGTTTCAACAACCTGGCTAATTCCTCCGACAGTTCACAATCGTCTTCGCCTTCTTCTTCAGCATGATAGATCGGATTGTCGAAGTCATATGAGGGTGTAACAGGATTGTTATCAATGAGATCCGGAGAATACAACAGTCAGAACGAAGCCAATCAAAAGGAAGGAAAAATGAAAATAAACATTGCCATTTTTTATTTTTGTTTTAAACTGCAAAAATAAATGAAAAACAGCGAGCACCGCTTTTACTACAAAAACATCCATTTATTAATGATGCAAAATGTTGCAAAATGAAACACATGAGGTGGCCCTTACAATGGACCAATACGTTTCGGGCAAAACGTATGGCTTTCATGCAAACAGAATTGAAAAACAAGAAATATTACTCTTCACATAGAGTGACAGTGATGATCTTATCAGCCTTCCAGTTCTGGACTTCCATCCCTGGTACGCACGGTTTTATCCAACCACCGAGCTCGCTGTCACTGTCAGTCTCTTCACCCACCGCACAGACGTGACCTGAATCTTCAGCAATTGCACCCACCATCACCTGACCATGCGCCGACATGGGATTAGCATTAACATTCGGAGATGGTGCGAAATTGATGGTCTTGGAGTCTACCAAGTCTTGGACAACATGCTTAAAGGCTCTACAACCCTCAATATTATGCCCTGGTGTACCAGAATGGAATTCACACTTGGCGTTCTCATCATAGTTAGGGGGCCTCTGATCTGGTCTTACCGGAGCCATCGTCCTCGGCTGAACCAACCCAAGATCCATCAACTTCTTAAACAGAAAAGCATATGTCACGGGTGGCCTATCAAACTGACGATCAATCCCCTTTCCTCTCACTTGGTACCCAGCTCTCTGTGCTCTCTGTTGAGGTGGCTGACGTTGTTGTTGTACCAATTGATTACCAGCAGGAATGGTTACCGCAGTAGTGTGCTGGTAGTAACGATCCCTATCGTGTCCCCTTTGGGCATACACAACACTCGATTCACCCTCATTCTTGTGCTGACCGTTCCCAAATGGCTTCTTTACTCCAGATGACGGAGCATTTCCCTGTATTTTCCCTATTCTCAGCCAACTTTCGATTCTCTCACCAGCCACTACTATGTCTGCAAAGCTAGTGACGGGACAACCCACCATCCTTTCAGCAAAAATCCCCTGCAGGGTACCCATGAATAGATCAGACATCTTCCGATCCACCAGCGGAGGTTGGACTTTGGCAGCCAACTCCCTCCACCTTTGTGCGTATTCTTTAAACCCCTCATTAGGCTTCTGAGACATACCCTGCAATTGGGTACGGCTAGGAGCCATGTCAGCATTGAATTGATATTGTTTAAAGAAGGCATCCCCCAAATCCTGCCAGCTTTTGATATCCGATGATCTCAGCTTGGTATACCATTCCAGAGACCCGCCAGACAAGCTGTCCTGGAAGAAATACATCCATAGCTTCTGATCCATTGTATAGGCAGATATTTTCCGGACAAAAGCCTGGAGATGAGTTTCCGGGCAAGAACTCCCATTATACTTGTCAAACGTGGGCACTTTAAACTTTTGCGGGATCACAATCCCCTCAACCAGCCCCATGTTTGTCATATTGATAGCCCCAGGAGTAGCATGGCTTTCCAGAGCCCTAACCTTCTCTGCTAGCACCTGAATTTCCTTGTTTGGCGGCGGAACACCGTACTGACCAAACTGTTCGTTCAGCACAGAGAACTGATCTTCCTCTCTATCCTCCTCAGCCCCAAAGAAAGGAGGAAACTGATCATCCTTCAGATTATTGCCCATAGGACCTGGTATACCGCCTACAGCGAAACCAAAACCTCCCCCATTGTTGATCACTACACCAGTAGTAGTCTTCCTTTCGGGGTCACCACCGTCCCTAGAACCACCAAGACCATGGTTGGAGACACCCTCTAAGTTAATACCACTATTAGTAGCAAAAGCCCGCTCAAGCTTCTCCACTTTCTCAACCAACGCCTTCTGCCCCAAGGCGAACCCTTGCATAACATTGATCAGCTCACTCATCTTCTCTTTCAGTTCGAGAATGTCTGCGTTGGATGTATCCATCAGTTGGGGTCTGTTGCGCCTGGTAGGGTATCTGTGTGGACGTGCTACGTGCAAGGGAATGATTCGGCGTGCGCGAGCAATGATTCCTGTGTCAATCAAACACGTTAAATACTGACACCTGCAAAACAGAAGATAGGTTAATATGACTCACGCATGAATGCACTGTCTATCCGTATGAGGAACATTCTGTCCTTTGATCCTGGTTTCATCGAGACGGATAATAATTTCACAACAATATTCTGACATCAGGATGTCTCTCAACCGGGATCTCAATTGAGAATGTACCCTGAGTATGGATAGACATGAGTTAGATATAGATGAATGCGAAATGTGGATGATGCTGATTGTCGCATCCGCGAAAAAACAACCGGCGGGCTGAAACAAAAACACAACACAGAGCCGCCACTGCGCGTTATTTATCCCAAGATAGGGAAAGGAAACGCTCAGAGAAACCTGGAAAAAGCATGGTCTCGCGACCAAAGAGAAAGGGTAAGGGAGTCGGTTATGCAAGGGGAAGGTATTAGCACCCCTCACGTCCGTCGTACTCGACGGGATCCACGTTCTAAAAGAAAGAAAAGGTTGCTAAAACATCACACACACACACGCACCGAAGACAACACAGGTGGGGTTAAGAGGAAGGGAGCTCGATAGGACGTCGCATCCTATGCCTACGTATCTCGTCTGGAACGAGAATCAGAGCTGCCGTAGTTCGGCTCACGCACGCCAAACAAGACACACACACCCACAGGCAAACCTGGAACCCGACAACCACTCGATGGAATTACGTCAGCTTCCGAACCAAACAAACACAATCAGGATACGTACAGCCAATCGTTGGGCTTACGTCCATATCCTGACACACAAGAAGATAACAAGCAAACACACACAAAAAGAAAAAAAAGTGCCCGGAGAGACCTCGCACGGTCTCCTGCCTACATACCTCGTCTGGAACGAGGATCAGGGCGATGTAGTTCCCCTGAAAGGGAAAGAAAGAACATGCAAACTAGTAGGGAGTCGGGAACTCGAGCCTACAAGTCATCAAGCAAGCCAGAAGAGACGCTGAGACGTCAGAAGAAACGGCACACACAGACTAACAGGGAGTCGGGAACTCGAGCCTGATAGCTGCCAAACAAAACACACGCAAAAAAGAAAAGGGTGCCCGGAGAGACCTCGCACGGTCTCCTGCCTACATACCTCGTCTGGAACGAGGATCAGGGCGATGTAGTTCCCCTGAAAGGGAAAGGAAGAACAGCCAGAAACCAAGGGAAGACACACTACCAGGGAGCTGGACTCGAGCCTAGTGTTATCATGCATCATTGCCCTATGTTACGGTTTCTACCTATTTGCACAACTGCAAGCTAATCCTATCCAGGAAAACAAGCATATAAGCATACAAGCAAACAGAGCAAACAAATATTCACAAAGCACACACTATAACCAGTCAAGTGAGGCTCAAACAATGGGTTTGACTGCCGAAGCAAGTCATCTGTACATGGGTAGTATTCGCTCTTAACCTTGCCATTGCGGGGCTAAGGTGAAGCAGATAAAAGGTGAGTGAAGATTAGACTTCACAGCTCTTATCCCTGACCAGGGAGAGCTTCAGACAAAGGAGCGTGGGTCCAGAATGGAGGGACCCTTCTACGCTCAAGACTCTGACTCGATTGTGCAACAGCACAAGATCTTGGGTTTGTGTCCCAATGCGTCAACACAGTGCCGTGTGAGCAGAGGGACGACTCAACAGAATAGTGGGGGATAGATTGCATATCCCTTTGATCCACCAATTGCCTCATAGAGGTCTTTACCTGCTTGGCACAAATGTAAACAACCACAAACATCGCCTCTTAAGGAGGACTTCAGACAGTTGCCTGGCCAAGTAACAGGCCAGGTCTTCCAGACTACATGGAGAATAGAAGTCCTACCTCAATTGGTTAAAAAAACCAAGCAGCAGCAAGCAAGTTCTTAAAGAACTGTAAGCGACTAAATGTACCTTAAGGTGATAGCAGCCATGGATCTTGAAGCTTTTGGATGTATTTTGCCAAAACAGATGAACATCAAGGATGAGGAAGATGATTGGAGAAGTTAGATTAGCTCAAGGTCGCTCCAATTGCAAGATTTCTCAAATCACCATTGTTGAGCACACTTTGAACAGTTGTGATTTTGAAGCTTTTGGCAATGGATCTACCAAAACAGTCGGAGAACAATGTCCAAGGAACACGAAGCAACAAGAATTTTGCACTTTGGTGAAGAATTGATGAAGTTTGGATCAAAAATGTGGAATGAAGATTCTTGAGATTTTGGAAAATTGGAGGGAAAGTTTGTTAGATTTCTTGAGAATTGCAATTGTGTGCAATTCAGTTACAATTAGCACTTTATACTTCAGCTTAATCACCTTCTAATCACCAATTAACCAAAAATGAAATAATTAGCATAATGCCATTTTTCAATGCAAGGGCAAAAATGACTTTTCACATTAGGGCACATGACAGCAATGTGACAGCTCAGACACCTTCTAATTATCATTTGGAATGTGTTGGCTTTGGTCTCATGTTGATTGGCCTTGTACAATTCATTTTCATTATGCTATGCCAAAATTGCATTTAAAGTGCAAGTTCAAAAGTAGCCTAGCCAAATATTGCATCTTGAAAACTCGTGACAGTTCAAACCACCTCTATTTGGCATATGTGATGTGTTGCAAAAACTCCCATTCCAAAATTCCAAGTATTTCTCAAGTTGGACCATTTTGCCCTTGGATTTTCATTAGTACACTTGAAAATTGACCTTTTGCATTGACCATTTTTGAAGAATTTTGATTATGCACCATGAAAGTACATGTTAAATGGAGTTTGCTCATAAAAAGATCACTCATTTTGGACACTCCATGTGAAAGTTATGCCACTTTGATTATGGGTCATTTTTTGAAAATGAATGGACCATAACTTGTCAACCATACATGGGAATTTCAAGTTCTCGGACTTTTTGGAAAGGTGAGACCAAGATCTAAAACTTTCATGTTGAACAAATTTTCATTTGAAGCATTTTTGGACACGTAATTTTGTGGTGAAAAACTTTCCATTTTTGGAAACTTCCATTACAAGTCACTTTCTATTTTTGGCAATTTTTCTCCTGACTTTATTTTCTCCATTCTTGAGCTTTGAAATGTCAAATAACACTTGTTCCAACATGAATGAAGTGTATCCAACTCATTCCCACCTCCAAATCCATAAAATCAAGCACAGTTGACCACAGTTGACTTTTCAACTGATAGATGAATTTGGCAATGCACTGATCAATCTGAGCCCCAATCTTCTGATGAAATGGCTCAATGATGAAACCCTATCCTCAATAAGCTCAATACAATCATGAAATGATCCCCATATCCATTGTAGACCCCATCTCCCTGCCATGCCCTGATTGGCCCAATGCAACTGATTAGGGTTGACCAATGGTCAAAACCCTAATCTCAAGGAATATGCTTCAACACTTGAATCTTCTGATGATAAACCATGATAATGATGATGCATCACCTCAACCAAGATGTAGCTCAATCTCCTTGAGAATCAAAACCCTAATTTGAACCACCATATCCTCAGATGATTAGTGATCCAATCCAATGAAACCCTAGCTTGCACATAACCTCTCCATCTTCTGATCAAGACTTAGGAGGATGACTTGCACAATGTGACCACATGATATGCAATATGCAATGCCTAATGATCTAAAAACGATATGTAATATGTTAAGCTAGTCCCAAGAGAGGAGGGCAAATTTTGAGGTGTTACAGCTGCCCCTATTCAATCCACTGTGAACCTGTTGATATGAATAGCCTCGGCTTTCAGATGATCAGGATGAAGAGTGATTGAATACCAAGAACAGACGAACAATTTGCACTCTGATGGGAAAATAATTAACAATGCCTGTCAGAATCGGAAAAGAAACAATCTCTAAACCAAAATCCGTCTGGAACGGAGAAAGTCGGCCTTAACACCGAAACAACAACGTCGACCTGGATATCAAAATAAATGGTAACGCAGGGATAACTATGGCCTGACCACCACATTCGCTCGGGATTATTATTCTCTCTTCTTTTTATGCTTTTCTTGAACCCCGAAATTTTTCTGCGCAAATGATCCTCGGATCTCTGCATTCGAACCCCGCTCTCCTGTTTCCTTGTGATAATCCCGCTGGCAACGTCGGAAATAACACCAAACACCACTCTGATGGCGACATGTCAGAGGGTACACCTTCAACCAGACACGGACTGATGACTGGGAAGAAACTCGACGTTTACTGGACATCGAACGATGATGTTTTACAGGACACCAAAGAAAACTCGACCAAACATTAAACAATGACTGGGAGAAAACTCGATGTTTACTGGACATCGGACAATGATGTTGACGGGACATCGAACAAGGATGTTGACAGGACATCGAACAATGATGTTTACAGGCATCATGCAATGATGTTTACAGGCATCAAACAATGATGTTTACAGGCATCAAACAATGATGTTGACAGGACATCGAACAATGATGTTGACAGGCATCAAACAATGATGTTTACAGGCATCAAACAATGATGTTTACAGGCATCAAACAATGATGTTGACAGGCATCAAACAATGATGTTTACAGGCATCAAACAATGATGTTGACAGACATCAAACAATGATTGACCAGACATTAAACAATGACTGGGAAATAACTTGACGTTGACTGGACATCGAATGATGATGTTTACTGACACCAAAGAAAGCTCGACCAGACACTAAACGATGACTGGGAAATAACTCGACGTTTACTGGACATCGAATGATGATGTTTACAGGCACCAAACAATGATGTTGACAGGCATCAAACAATGATGTTGACAGGCATCAAACAATGATGTTGACAGGACATCAAACAATGATGTTGACAGGACATCGAACAATGATGTTGACAGGCATCGAACAATGATGTTGACAGGACATCGAACAATGATGTTGACAGGCATCAAACAAGGATGTTGACAGGACATCAAACAATGATCGACCAGACATTAAACAATGACTGGGAAATAACTCGACGTTTACTGGACATCGAATGATGATGTTTACAGGCACCAAACAATGATGTTGACAGGCATCAAACAATGATGTTGACAGGCATCAAACAATGATGTTGACAGGACATCGAACAATGATGTTGACAGGACATCGAACAATGATGTTGACAGGCATCAAACAATGATGTTGACAGGACATCAAACAATGATCGACCAGACATTAAACAATGACTGGGAAATAACTCGACGTTTACTGGACATCGAATGATGATGTTTACAGGCACCAAACAATGATGTTGACAGGACATCAAACAAAGATGTTGACAGGACATCAAACAAGGATGTTGACAGGCATCAAACAATGATGTTGACAGGACATCAAACAAGGATGTTGACAGGACATCAAACAAGGATCGACCAGACATTAAACAATGACTGGGAAATAACTTGACGTTTACTGGACATCGAACAAGGATGTTTACTGACACCAAAGAAAGCTTGACCAGACACTTACTGATGACTGGGAAATACTGTTGCTCCAAACTCACAATGCTGAACTCCTCGGAGTATCGTCTTCACTGTCCGGCAAAACCAAATCTCAAGCGGTAACCACGGCTCGAGTCGCGCTGATCGCGTAACATTTCTATCTCTGGCTGACGGAACGGTTTCCTCCAATATCGCACTACTGGGGAATACCTTTGATTAACCACTTCTCAAACGATAACCACGGCTTGAGACTAGCTTATGCTTGTAATATGATGCATGACTTTTTCTGCGTAATGCTCCACCATTGTGGAAATGCTACGCGATTTATTTTTCTATGCAACATGCTATGCTTATTCTACATGATGAATGCATAAAAAGCGTCCCCCTCAAGGGACTCTTCTGAGGAGCACGAGCCATTCTGCTGAGGAACTCGTCAATACTCCGATCTCCACCCCGCTGGGGAATAGCACTGCTGCTGCTGGGATAAGGCAAACCCTCGCTGGGGAAGAACTTCCTTTGCACCCAATCCGCTCGGGAAACTGCTGGGGATAAGAACCACCAACACTCTGTGGGGATACAACGGTCTTCGACTTGCTGAGGATATCAATCCCGAACCTGCTTTGGGAACCCTCACAGATACCTGACGACTTCACTGGGGAAATGCTCACAGATACTCTGCTGGGAAACAGCAACCTCCAGGCCTGGCAACTGGGGAAGCATCGATCTGACACCTGCTGGGGATAACCATCCTGACCCTGCTAGGGAAGCGAATGCCACTCCGCTGGGGACAATCCATGCAATCCATAGGTAGAATCAACTCAGCTGGGGATGCAGATATCAGTCTGCTACGGAAACTCATCCAATCCATTGGTAGGATGAACACTGCTGGAGATATATTTCATTGAAACCCGCTCCACTCGGGGATAGCCACCTTCGGGCCTGGCTGCCGAGGAAACATCGTTTTAAACAGAGCCGAGGATAATCATCATGGCTCGGCTAAGGGATCCACAGACCTTGGATCTGCTGGGGAGTTAGCCCTCACAACTCCGCTTGGGGGCCCCGCTGGGAAACTGAGAAAAGTTGGTACAGAACACCCGTCGACTCGTCGAACCATGGTATCCACCTCCCAATCTCGTATCGGCTTTCCACTTCTGAGAACTCCCAGACTCGTCTGGACCTTTTCTGCTCCATCATCTTGTATTCCCAATCGCTTCGTGCTCGACGGAGAGCGAACTCCTGGGACTTATACAGAAATTTCAATTTTCCGACTTTGAAGAGTCTTCTTGATTAATTTGCAGGATCGTCGTACGTCTCTCGTCGTCTCCTCACCGTTCCTTCAACTCGCCTGTCCCTGATTGGACTCTGCGGGGAATTTCTACAGACTTTTCAGTCTTCCGACTTTGAAGAGTCTTCTTGATTATCATTCAAGGATCGTCGTACGTCTCGACGTCTCCTCGTCATTCCTCGTCCCTGATTGGACTCTGTGGGGATCTTTTGTCGAAAGATTTCATATCACTACTTGCCAGCGAATGAAGATATCTAACAGTACCTGCACAAGAGATTGTTAGATAAAAGCGTGCCCCAGGCGTGCCCCACGTTTCAACATCTTGGTCACTCAAACTTCTGAATAAGATTTCCAGATTTCAATCTTATAACCATGCATCGGAAGGGACCTCTATGTTTCAAAATGCAAATATTCTTTATCAAAATAAACGGATGTTTTCGTAATCAAAGCGGTAATGAAAACAAAAACAAAATTATTTGACCGAACACGCATTTATTGACTGAAACAAAAAGGATGGCTCAGAACTGAGCAATACACGGGAAGCAAACCCTGGAAAGAGGTGATTGCGCATAAAAGGAAAAAAACTATCCTAATGGCAATGTGAAACCGTGATCTCATCGAGTTCCAACTCGGTTACACCCCATATGTCCTCAGACTCTCCATGCTTTCTGCCTTCTGAACAAGACGTTTCTGATTGATCCCTACCGGGTATTATCCATGATGCTCTAACCAAAGCGCAAACGATCATGCCTGACGCAGTTGTTCGTTTCAATCCCTCTTTTGCCTGAACCGCCCTTTCGGGTTTTCAGTCCACCGGGATACCCCTTTTTGCCCAAGTCGCCTTTTCAGGTTTTCAACTTGCCGGGTGTACATTTTTCATTTTTATCCCTAATTTTTGCCCGAACCTTTCTTTCTGTTTTTTGGTTCGCCGGGATGCCCATTTTTGCCTGGACTATTTTATTCTTTTTGTCCAGCGGGTCTCTTTATACGAAGTATTTTTTTAACTGCGTCCACATTCACAGGGGATGGAAAATCTTCGCCATCCATGGCCGTTAGCAACAAGGCTCCGCCAGAGAAAACCTTGTTGACCACGAATGGACCTTCATAATTCGGCGTCCATTTGCCCCTTTGATCGTTTTGAGGAGGAAGGATCCTTTTCAGCACCATATCTCCCACGTGATATACCCGAGGTCGTACCTTTTTGTCAAAAGCACGCTTCATCCTTTGTTGGTACAACTGCCCATGACAGATGGCTGCCAGCCTCTTTTCTTCGATCAGGCTCAACTCCTCGTACCGGGTCCTTACCCATTCAGCCTCTTGCAATTTCACGTCCATCAGGACTCTCAAAGAGGGAATCTGAACCTCAACAGGTAATACAACCTCCATTCCATACACCAATGGGAAAGACTTTGCCCTAGTAGGCGCATCGAGGTACAATACCCCGAATACAAGCTTCACACTTGCCCATACTGTCGGTGCATTCGAATGCTAACCGGGCAACAAAAGGAATATGGGATCCTTTCAGTGTAACCAAAGTAGTACTAACTCCTTCTTCACATTAACCCCATCAGACATCAGAATCCGTTCGGATTCAGGGTCCAGCCCCTCCTCCGGGATCGGTCACTCTCAATCTTTCGATTGGAGCACCTCGAGATGTCCTCATCAGGGAACTCAAACTTCCTCGGTTGATAATTCTCACTAGGTCGCGGAGCGATGTAATCAAACAATACACCCCTCGATTGCTTTCTGAGGGTATCAAAAATCAGTCAACATTCTTTGGCACCCTCGCAACCTGTCCGGTCAATACTAGATCCTCAAACCCATACTTGATCGGATCCATCTTGGAAATCCACAAAGTGGTATGAACCAGCATATACTGTCTCAGTCGGCGAGCAGCCTATGCCAAAGTACATCAAGTTTTCTCGAGCAGTGAATGTATTGTTTTCACAGTCGGCAAACTTTTTTGCTAAGGTAAATTGCATGCTCTTTTCGACCAGACTCGTCATGCTGACCCAATACCCCTCGTAGACCCCTCGAAGGCCGTCAAATACAGAATTGACAATTGTTCCTTCCACAGGAGGCATTAGAATCAGAGGTTCCTGCAATTTATTCTTTTATTTTCAATGCCCCTTGGCAATCATTATTTCACCTGACCGTTTGATCCTTTTTTCCTTGAATATGGGTTCACACGTGGCTGTTAGATGAGATGTGAACCATGACAGGTAGTTCAATCTTTCTAAGAAACCACGAACCTCTTTTTCTGTTCTCGGTTCAGGCACTTCTTCTTTTTTTTTTTTTTTTTTTTAGCAGGATCAACCTCGATTCCTCTCTTACTTACAATAAACCCCCAGCAGCTTACCGGCCCGCACTCTGATAGTGCACTCACTTGAATTCAACCTCAGTTTGAATTGTCTCAACTGGTCCATTTAGCTTGGCCAGATCTGCCAGATGCCCCTCTTCTGCTTGGGACTTTGCTATCATGTCATCAACATAGCATTCAATTTCATGATGAATCATATCATGAAACAAAGTCACCATGGCTCTCTGATACAGGCACTGGCCTTCTGCTTCTCCAGAGGACAGTCTTCTCTCCATGGCAGCTTGTGCACAACGACATTGCTATCCGACCCTGGCATATCCTGACATGACCAGGCGAAGGTATCCACATGTCCCTTCAACAGGACTACCATTCTGCTCTCGACTCGCCTCTGAAATGGCCCCAATTTTCCTTCTGACCTCGGCGGTATACAGGTTAACAATCTCAACTCGCTCTTCCTGCGGCTGAATCACCTTCTCCTCTTGTTCTAACAACCTGGCTAATCTTCCAGCAGATCACAATCTTCTTCGTCTTCTTCTTCAGCATGATAGATCGGTTTGTCGAAGTCATATGAGGTGTAACCGAATTGTTATCAATGAGATCCAGAGAATTATTTTTGAATTCGGAACGAGACAAATCAAAAAAAGAGAAAAATGAAAATAAACATTGCCATTTTTATTTGTTTTTAAACTGCAAAAATAAATGAAAAACAGGGAACACCGCTTTTTGACTGAAAAACATCCATTTATTAATGATGCAGAAATGTTGCAGATTATGAACATGAGGTGGCCCTTACAATGAACCATTACGTGTCGGGCAACACGTAAGGCTTTCATGCAAATAAAATTGAGAAACAAGAAACATTACTCTTCAGGTAGAGTGACAGTGCTGATTTTTCAGGCCTTCCAGTTCCCTGGTACACACGGCTTTATCCAACCATCCAACTCGCAGTCACTGTCAGTCTCTTCACCCATCGCACAGGCGTGATCCAAATCTTCAGCAATTGCACTCACCATCGCCTGACCATGCACCGGCATGGGATTAGCATTAACATTCGGTGATGGCGCAAAATTGATAGCCGGAGTCTACCAGATCCTGGACAACATTCTTGAATGCTCTACAGCCCTCAATGTTATGCCCCGGTGTACCCGAATGGAATTCACACTGGGCGTTCTCATCATAATTAGGAGGCCTTTGATCTGATCTTAAAGGAACCATCGCCCTTGGCTGAACCAACCCAAGATCCATCAACTTTTTGAACAGAACAACGTATGTCACAGGAGGCTTGTCAAAATGGCGATCAACCCCTTTTCCCCTCACCTGGTACCCAGCTCTCTGTTGAGGTGGCTGACGTTGCTGTCGGACTGACTGATTACCAGCAGGGATGGTTACCGCAGTAGTGTGCTGGTAGTAACGATCCCTACCACGTCCTCTCTAGGCATACACAGCACTTGATTCTCCCTCATTCTTCCTTTGGCCATTTCCGAAGGGCTTCTTCGATGCTGATGACGAAGCATTACCTTGTATTTTCCCCATTCGTAGCCAACTTTCAATTCTTTCTCCGGCCACCACAATGTCTGCAAAGTTGGTTACCGGACAACCCACCATCCTTTCAGCAAATGCCCCCTACAGGGTACCCATGAAGAGATCAGACATCTCTCTGTCCACCAGTGGAGGTTGCACTCTGGCAGCCAACTCCCTCCACCTCTGAGCATATTCTTTAAACCCCTCGTTATTCTTCGGAGACATACCCTGCAGCTGGGTACGACTCGGAGCCATATCAGCATTGAACTGATACTGTTTAAAGAAAGCGTCGCCAAGATCTTGCCAGCTCTTGATATCAGACGACTTAAGCTTGGTGTACCACTCCAAGGATCCTCCAGACAGACTGTCTTGGAAGAAGTACATCCAGAGCTTCTGATCTGTTGTATACGCAGAGATCTTGCGAACGAATGCTTGAAGGTGAGTCTCTGGGCAGGAACTCCCATTATACTTATCAAATGCGGGCGCCTTGAACTTTTGTGGGATCACAATCCCCTCTACCAGCCCCATATTCGACATGTTGACAAATCCCGGAGTAGCATGGCTTTCCAGAGCCCTGATTTTCTCAGCCAGCAACTGAATCTCCTTGTTCTGTGGCGGAGCACTGTACTGACCAAAAGGCTCGTTGTGCATGAAGAATTGATCAGCCCCTCTGTCCTCCTCTCTGTCATCATCGACCCCAAAGAAAGGCGGGAACAGACTATCCTTCAGATTATGCCCCAGACCGGGCCCACCACCAGTAGCAGCACCAAATCCACCAGCATTGTTGTTCACCATACCTACAGTTGCTCTTTTTTCACCGTCTCTGGATCGACCCAGCCCCTGGTTGGAGACACCATCCAGGTTAACAACACTGTTAGCAGCTGAAGCTCGCTCGATCTTCTCGACCTTATCAGCCAGAGCCTTCTGACCAACTGCAAAACCCTGCATGATGTTGATCAGCTCAGTCATCTTATCCTTCAGCTCGAGGATATCTGTGTTTGGGAGATCCATTAGTCTGGGAGTATTGCGTCTGGTGAAGTATCTGTGAGGATGAGTCGAGTGCAATGGCACAGTTCTACGAGCGCGAGCAATGGTTCCTGAAACAGGCAAGCACGTCAGAACCCGACACCTACAAAACAGCAAACAGGTTAATATGCATGAATGCAACGTCTATCCATATGAGGAAGATTTTGTCCTTTGATTCTGGTTTCATCGAGACAGATAATAATCCGCCAATAACATTTTGACATCCAGATGTCTCTCAACCAGATTCTCAATCCATAATACTCCCCATATGGCTAGACGTAGGTTTAGTGCAGATGAATGCAAAATGAGAATGATGCATGAATGCAATGCATAGTGCCATCCCCTAAGTCCTCTGATCATCTGTTGCTCTGAGTCACAACCCTGATCTCTGAACTAATCACAACCATCTGAAGGAGAATGTAACCACAAATCCGACTCAAGGGTTCCGAAATAAACGGAACTGACAGATACACCATCATCATCATCATCACCAAACAACCCCTGAGCAGATAACCTGCAAACCTCTGAATCGGCCCGGGGAATCCTGAAATAAACGGATCCCCACTGATAAAATCGGCCCAGGGAATCCTGAAATAAACGGATCCCCACTGATAAATGCCACGGACAGCACTCCGGCGTCTCGGCAATAAACGACCATAAATCCGACTTATAAATAGGACTCTGATCCGCGGAACAAAAAAGTCACCATCATCTGAACATGCATCTGACAGAACCACCCTCCCCTCACAGGTAAATTCTAATCAGGTCACCCTAAGGCGGATAATAGTCTCGACAATCGGGCAAAGATACTCAATGGGTTTGCCCTTTCGGGTGTGCCATTGTAGCTCCCTTAAGATCGTCTAAACCAAAGATCCGGGAAATGATCGGTCACCAGAGTCAACAGCTCAAATGAAGTAACTCAACCAAAGTGGAATATTCCACAATGGAAAGCACTATCAGATGAACCTCGTCCGGCTTGTGGCATGTCACGTTGCAACAATATGCTGATTTAGCAAATGAGGAACGTGAGACCACACTAATCCTAGGTGTATACTCGGGCCTGGGTTTTAGCCCCACTCAGAACACCCACCCCAAACAGAGGAACCACCTGCACAGAGGGCGGCAACATGATAGTATGATGCATGCAAATACTTATGCAAATATATATGCTGTTAGAATAATCAATGCAATAAATACAACAAAACAAACAACCTAAACTATCCTAGAACGCTAGGAGAGACTCGCTTAGGGAAGATGGACCAACACAGGTCAACATCTAGCAGTGTTCCCCAGCAGAGTCGCCAGCTGTCGCATCCGCGAAAAAACAACCGGCGGGCCGAAACAAAAACACAACACAGAGCCGCCACTGTGCGTTATTTATCCCAAGATAGGGAAAGGAAACGCTCAGAGAAACCTGGAAAAAGCATGGTCTCGCGACCAAAGAGAAAGGGTAAGGGAGTCGGTTACGCAAGGGGAAGGTATTAGCATCCCTCACGTCCGTCGTACTCGACGGGATCCACGTTCTAAAAGAAAGAAAAGGTTGCTAAAACATCACACACACACACGCACCGAAGACAACACAGGTGGGGTTAAGAGGAAGGGAGCTCGATAGGACGTCGCATCCTATGCCTACGTATCTCGTCTGGAACGAGAATCAGAGCTGCCGTAGTTCGGCTCACGCACGCCAAACAAGACACACACACCCACAGGCAAACCTGGAACCCGACAACCACTCGATGGAATTACGTCAGCTTCCGAACCAAACAAACACAATCAGGATACGTACAGCCAATCGCTGGGCTTACGTCCATATCCTGACACACAAGGAGATAACAAGCAAACACACACAAAAAGAAAAAAAAGTGCCCGGAGAGACCTCGCACGGTCTCCTGCCTACATACCTCGTTTGGAACGAGGATCAGGGCGATGTAGTTCCCCTGAAAGGGAAAGAAAGAACATGCAAACTAGTAGGGAGTCGGGAACTCGAGCCTACAAGTCATCAAGCAAGCCAGAAGAGACGCTGAGACGTCAGAAGAAACGGCACACACAGACTAACAGGGAGTCGGGAACTCGAGCCTGATAGCTGCCAAACAAAACACACGCAAAAAAGAAAAGGGTGCCCGGAGAGACCTCGCACGGTCTCCTGCCTACATACCTCGTCTGGAACGAGGATCAGGGCGATGTAGTTCCCCTGAAAGGGAAAGGAAGAACAGCCAGAAACCAAGGGAAGACACACTACCAGGGAGCTGGACTCGAGCCTAGTGTTATCATGCATCATTGCCCTATGTTACGGTTTCTACCTATTTGCACAACTGCAAGCTAATCCTATCCAGGAAAACAAGCATACAAGCATACAAGCAAACAGAGCAAACAAATATTCACAAAGCACACACTATAACCAGTCAAGTGAGGCTCAAACAATGGGTGTGACTGCCGAAGCAAGTCATCTGTACATGGGTAGTATTCGCTCTTAACCTTGCCATTGCGGGGCTAAGGTGAAGCAGATGAAAGGTGAGTGAAGATTAGACTTCACAGCTCTTATCCCTGACCAGGGAGAGCTTCAGACAAAGGAGCGTGGGTCCAGAATGGAGGGACCCTTCTACGCTCAAGACTCTGACTCGATTGTGCAACAGCACAAGATCTTGGGTTTGTGTCCCAATGCGTCAACACAGTGCCGTGTGAGCAGAGGGACGACTCAACAGAATAGTGGGGGATAGATTGCATATCCCTTTGATCCACCAATTGCCTCATAGAGGTCTTTACCTGCTTGGCACAAATGTAAACAACCACAAACATCGCCTCTTAAGGAGGACTTCAGACAGTTGCCTGGCCAAGTAACAGGCCAGGTCTTCCAGACTACATGGAGAATAGAAGTCCTACCTCAATTGGTTAAAAAAACCAAGCAGCAGCAAGCAAGTTCTTAAAGAACTGTAAGCGACTAAATGTACCTTAAGGTGATAGCAGCCATGGATCTTGAAGCTTCTGGATGTATTTTGCCAAAACAGATGAACATCAAGGATGAGGAAGATGATTGGAGAAGTTAGATTAGCTCAAGGTCGCTCCAATTGCAAGATTTCTCAAATCACCATTGTTGAGCACACTTTGAACAGTTGTGATTTTGAAGCTTTTGGCAATGGATCTACCAAAACAGTCGGAGAACAATGTCCAAGGAACACGAAGCAACAAGAATTTTGCACTTTGGTGAAGAATTGATGAAGTTTGGATCAAAAATGTGGAATGAAGATTCTTGAGATTTTGGAAAATTGGAGGGAAAGTTTGTTAGATTTCTTGAGAATTGCAATTGTGTGCAATTCAGTTATAATTAGCACTTTATACTTCAGCTTAATCACCTTCTAATCACCAATTGACCAAAAATGAAATAATTAGCATAATGCCATTTTTCAATGCAAGGGCAAAAATGACTTTTCACATTAGGGCACATGACAGCAATGTGACAACTCAGACACCTTCTAATTATCATTTGGAATGTGTTGGCTTTGGTCTCATGTTGATTGGCCTTGTACAATTCATTTTCATTATGCTATGCCAAAATTGCATTTAAAGTGCAAGTTCAAAAGTAGCCTAGCCAAATATTGCATCTTGAAAACTCGTGACAGTTCAAACCACCTCTATTTGGCATATGTGATGTGTTGCAAAAACTCCCATTCCAAAATTCCAAGTATTTCTCAAGTTGGACCATTTTGCCCTTGGATTTTCATTAGTACACTTGAAAATTGACCTTTTGCATTGACCATTTTTGAAGAATTTTGATTATGCACCATGAAAGTACATGTTAAATGGAGTTTGCTCATAAAAAGATCACTCATTTTGGACACTCCATGTGAAAGTTATGCCACTTTGATTATGGGTCATTTTTTGAAAATGAATGGACCATAACTTGTCAACCATACATGGGAATTTCAAGTTCTCGGACTTTTTGGAAAGGTGAGACCAAGATCTAAAACTTTCATGTTGAACAAATTTTCATTTGAAGCATTTTTGGACACGTAATTTTGTGGTGAAAAACTTTCCATTTTTGGAAACTTCCATTACAAGTCACTTTCTATTTTTGGCAATTTTTCTCCTGACTTTATTTTCTCCATTCTTGAGCTTTGAAATGTCAAATAACACTTGTTCCAACATGAATGAAGTGTATCCAACTCATTCCCACCTCCAAATCCATAAAATCAAGCACAGTTGACCATAGTTGACTTTTCAACTGATAGATGAATCTGGCAATGCACTGATCAATCTGAGCCCCAATCTTCTGATGAAATGGCTCAATGATGAAACCCTATCCTCAATAAGCTCAATACAATCATGAAATGATCCCCATATCCATTGTAGACCCCATCTCCCTGCCATGCCCTGATTGGCCCAATGCAACTGATTAGGGTTGACCAATGGTCAAAACCCTAATCTCAAGGAATATGCTTCAACACTTGAATCTTCTGATGATAAACCATGATAATGATGATGCATCACCTCAACCAAGATGTAGCTCAATCTCCTTGAGAATCAAAACCCTAATTTGAACCACCATATCCTCAGATGATTAGTGATCCAATCCAATGAAACCCTAGCTTGCACATAACCTCTCCATCTTCTGATCAAGACTTAGGAGGATGACTTGCACAATGTGACCACATGATATGCAATATGCAATGCCTAATGATCTAAAAACGATATGTAATATGTTAAGCTAGTCCCAAGAGAGGAGGGCAAATTTTGAGGTGTTACACTGATGCATGAATGCAATGCACTGTGCCATCCTCCAAGTCCTCTGAAAATCAACTGTATTGGATTCCTGGTCTCTGAACTGATCTCAACCATCTAAGGGAATAAATGACCATAAATCCAACCCGGGAGTTCCGAAATAAACGGAACTGAAGGATATACCACCATCATCACTGGGAAGTCACTGATCTGATAACAACATGATCATCTGTACCTACCCAGGGAATCCTAAAATAAACGAATCCCCACTGATAAATACCACGGACAGAACTCCGGCGTCTCAAAAATAAATCCATAAATCCGACTTATAAAAAGGACACTGCTCAAGAACTGAACCAATAGTCACCATCAAAGTCACCATCAGAACATGCATCTGTAAGATCAAACCCTCCCCTCACATGTGAATTCTAACAAGGTCATCCTAAGGCGGATAATGGTCTCGACAATCGGACAAGATACTCAACGGGTTTGCCCTTTCGGGTGTGTCGCTGCAGCTCTCATAAGATCGTCTAAACCAAAGATCCGGGAAAGAACGGTCACCGAAGTCAACAACTCATATGAGGTGACTCAACCAAAGTGGATACTCCACAAAGGAAGAGCACTCTCAAATGAACCTCGTCTGGCTTGTGGTATGTCACGTTGCCAAAAACATGTTGACCTAACATGAGAGGCAACATGAGACCACGCTAATCCTAGGTGTATACTCGGGCCTGGGTTTTAGCCCTACTCAGAACACCCACCCCAAATCAGAGGAACCAACCTGTACAGAATCCAGCACAGTGATAATATGATGCATGCAAACATCTATGCAAATATATACACAGTATAATAATCATAAATGCAATAAATAAAGCAGCAAAAACAACCAAAACTACCCTAGAGAACGCTAGGATTGACTCGCTTAGGGAAGATGGACCAGCAACAGGTCAACTTCTCTTTAGTCCCCAGCAGAGTCTCCAGTTGTCGCAACGCGAAAAAACAACCGGCGGGAAAAACAAATAAACAAAGCCGCCACCGTGCGTTATTTATCCCCAAAGGAGGGAAAGGAAACGCTCGAAGTAAACCTGGAAAGGAAATGGTCTTACGACCGGAGATTGCAAGGATCGGGAGTCGATTACGCAAGGGGAAGGTATTAGCACCCCCTCACGTCCGTCGTACTCGACGGGATCCACGCTCAAGAGAATAGAATAAGGTTGCTAAATAACTGCTCAAAAGAGTGCACACACTGGAATAAAACACAGATGTAAGAAGAGGAGAACGGGCTCGTTAGGATGTCGCATCTTATGCCTACGTATCTCATCTGGAATGAGAATCAGAGCTACCGTAGTTCGGCTAACACACACCGAAACAAAACGCACACAAAGACGCTGAAACATCAGAGCAAACACACAACTGGAAACGGAATGCCAATCGCTGGTCTTACATCCAACTCCACAAGAGAAACAGGAAACAGGAAACCCAATGCCAATCGCTGGGCTTACATCAGACTCCAAACACACGTACAAACGGGAAACCGAATGCCAATCGATGGGCTTACATCAGACTCCAAACACACACACAAAGCAGAAGGGTTGAAAAAGAAAAAGGCGAACACACAGGCTAACAGGGAGTCGGGAACTCGAGCCTGATAGCTGTCAAGCAAAACACACACAAAAAGAAAAAGGGCGCCCGGAGAGACCTCGCACGATCTCCTGCCTACGTACCTCATCTGGTATGAGGATCAGGGCGACGTAGTTCCCCTGAACAGGGAAGAAACTTCTATCCTAACCAGAGACTGGGAAATGACAAACTAAAAGGGAGACTGACTCGAGCCTAATAGTTATCATGTAATCCACAATAGTCCTAGGTTGAGGTTTCTAACAAGAGCTTGAATCACACAGGCAGTGAGTCAACTCAAGTCTATCCCTACGTACATTCAACTTCCTCGAAAGTTGATCATACGACTCCTACAGAAAGGAGATGAAAAGCAAAACAGATAAACATCAAAAGCAGTCAGCACACACTATACACAACCAAGGGGGCTCAAGCAAGGTTGGGCTTTAGTCAAGGGGTCATATCGACCTTGACAAACAAGCCAGATACTGAAATGGGTAGTCAGGCTCTTAACCTCTAACATTGAGAGTTAGGGTGAGCAGATGAAATGGAGATGAGGGTTATGCCTCATAGCTCTTAACCCAGGCCTGGGTGAGCTTGAATCAAAGAATGTGTGGGAGTCCAGAATGTGGGACTCTATTCCACATGACTTGACACAACAAGATTTTGGGTTTTTATTCAAAGCGCATCAACACAGGGTGTGAGCAAGATGAATGACACGACTGAGTAGCAGGGGATGGATTGCACATCCCTTTTATCTGCCAATGCCTCTTCACTTAGGAGGTCTTTAAATGTACAAGGCACAAAGATAAACAAGCACAAACATTGCCTCATAAGGAGGGCTTCAGACAGGTGCCTGCCAACATAACATGACAGGTCTTCCAGACTACATGGATATCAAGGAAAATACCTAAGTGGTATGCCAACCACAAGCCAAGCAAAGCAACTCAAATAATGAGTTAAAGCGGCTAAAGTACCTGTAAGAAAAGCTAAAACAGTCAATATTTACATTCAGACAAACAAACAACAGTCAATAGATCTCAACAGACAGACAAATCCAATATGCACAATGAGTAAGCCATAAGGCAAATACTCAAGTGAATTATCATCGAAGCCTACAAAACAAACAAATGTTAGCAAACAATAACAAATGGCCAAGCTCAAATGAAGAAGCAACATCAATCATGGAGATGCATGCTTGAACCTGAAATTCACAACTCAAAATGTGAGTACAAACCCCTAGGGCAAAGCCTAGGGTCAAAAGTGAAGAAGAAATTCAAAACAGAAGCTAAAAATCAACATGAATCATCCTTAATCAATCATGAACATGTCCTAAAAAGGACCAAATCAAAATCATCAAGCAAGGTCATCATTCAACCAAGAGAAGGCAATGCACACAACATGATCATCAATTGGACATACAAGATGAGAAAATGCACATTAAATTAGAAATGGCTCAAACAATTCTGGAAATTTTCATGAGCATTTAACACATCAAACATAATTAGCATACCAAAAATCATAAACAGAAGAGATCAATTGATATGGAAATAAAAATGATCAAATAGGACATCCAATTGTGTGACATACATTGTCACACCATATAAACATGTACATAAAACAGGGATGGAACATGGGAAAAATATCAAACCAAGCCTCAAACATCCATCAACATGTTAAGAATCATCATGCAAAATTTCATGGCATTTGGATCAATATCAAGCATTTCACAATGGAAAGAACAAGGCAATGTCACAAAAATATACATGTTTACATAGTCTAACACAATTCAAAATCCAGCCAGGCACAATTCCAGAAATTAACATCATAAAATTCTAGACATTTCAAGGATCAAGTAGCAAAAAACCTAGAATTATTTGGATCATTCTACAATTAGTTATGATTTTTTGAAGATCATGGAAAAAATGAAATAAAAATTGAAAAAACATGAAATAATGAAAAGAATTGAATAAAATGGCAATTGCTCCCAGCCGGAATCGAAGCGAGGGGCGCTTCCAGGACGAAACGACGTCGTTTCATCAGTGCCCTAGCCAAATGCAGAAACGGACGCTATGCTGACGCTAGGTGGACGCTAGTGGCAGAAACCACCGTCTTCTTCAGGAAGACGGTGGTTGTTACTGTTCACAACGAAATTTTTTTCCAGAATTTTAAAATTCATACACCAATGGAAAGCTTGCAACATGAGGAATCCAAATCTACCATTATTTCAACCTAATTCCTAAAGAAACATGCAAATCGAAGAAAGGAAAATTATGGATCCAAACATTCAAATCATCATATCTCCATGAATAATGCACCAAATTTCATGTTCTTTATATCAGCGGAATCAGCAAGCAACGATCTACAAGATTATGTACATAAAAACAGGAATTAAGAGATGCGAAATTTTGACCTCTTGAAGCTCCAACAATGGCAGTAGCAGATTCAAGGCTTGGCACTTGTGTAGATCCACTCTTGAACACTTGTTATGAATCCTGAAGTTGAAATTGAGGCCTGGAGATGCTTAGATCTTGCTCAAATTTGAAACTCCATCTTCACCTTCATGAACTTGCCATGCTTGATTTCCACACGAATCCTTCAAAACAAAGCTGGATCTGCACTAAATCAAGATCATAGAACCAGAATATGGAAGAAAAACTCAATGTTATGTGGAAGAATTTTGAATTTTGGTTGAGAGAAAATTTTGGAGGGAGAGAGAATTTGGATCTAGAAATGGTGAAAATCCCCAAATTCTGTTATGATTATGGTATTTATATGCTGTACTAATCACACTGAAAATGTTAATTAGCAATGGTTAATGGTAATTAGCAAAAATAAGGTGTTTTGACAAAATTGGAAAATTGGTGGAGTGTGAAGCATGCATACATGAACATTGCCAATTGCATGGTTAAATCCACTTAAAAACTTCCAATTAACACAATGGCAATGGTGATTAGTTCCCATGATGCACCAATTTTGAATTTATGAATTTCCCTCCAAAATCTTCATGGGTAAGAAAATGATCATATGTTCAAATTTCATGTAATGTGATGAATGATTTGGAAAGTTCATGTCATGAGAAGAATTTGGCAAAAAGGGGCACTCAATTTGGAGTTATGAGTCAAAAGTTATGGCCTTTTGAAGTTCCATGCACACTTGACAATGATTTGATCATATCTCCTCAACCATTCATCATAAATTCATGATCTTGGACTTTTTGGAAATGGGAGAGAGAGATCTTCAAATTTCATGTTGGACAAAAATTCATTTGAAGCTTCTTTGATGATGTAAGATCAAGTTGAATTTGAACCAAAACCTTTCCATTTTTGGAAACTTTCAATTACAGGTCACTTTCCATTTTTTGAAACTTTTGCCATGACCTCAAATTCTTCAAGATATATATTTGTAATGACAAACGAACCTCTTTTGAACATGAATTAGATGTCGAAACTCATTTCTCCCCCTCCTAGTCCTCAATTGGCTTTCTGTTGACTTTTATGAGCCCTAAATGACTTGAACATGCACAGATGACTTTGAAGTGCTCTGATCAGCCTGAGCCTCAACCACTTGAGGGAATGGCTCCAAAATGAACCCTAGCTTGTACAAGCTCAATAAAATCAATATGAGGATCTCCATCTCAATAAAGACCTCATCTCCTTGAGAATCCCTGGTTGGGAGAATGCCATTGATTAGGGTTGACCAGAGGTCAAAACCCTAATCCTAAAGAACATGATCAGGCACAATGAACCCCTTTAGGATGACATAACCATGATGATGGTGACATATCCTTGCCAACAAGATAATACTCAACCTCCTTGAGGAACCAATAAAACCCTAATTGAAGCAGAAATCCCCAGGTGATTGATCAATTCAATAAGACCCTCAGGCATGAATCTCTAAACCTTTCTATCTTCTGAGAAAGACTTAGGAGGATGACTTGTCTATTTTCACATGATATGCAATATGCAATGACTAATGTCCTACAAAATGAAATGCAATATGCTAAGCTAGTCCCAAGAGAGGAGGGCAAATTTTGAGGTGTTACAATATGCTTAGTACGAGAATGTAGCATCGGGTTCTTAGTTAGGTTAATGGCACTAGTGTTGTCTCACATAATTGGAATACGACTTAGTTTTATATCAAAATCAAATAATTGTTGTTTAATGCAACTATATATTCTGCCTCGGCAGTTGACAATGCAACTGAAACTTGTTTCTTACTATGCCAACTAACTAAGGAATTTGAAAATATATGACAAGTCCCATTAGTACTTTTCCTATTCGATTTGCAACCGGAAAAATCAGAATCGGTGTAACCAACTAAGCTACAATCACTCCTTTTGCCTAATTCCTGAAGGTTTTACGTGAATATGTAGTGTCTCTCTCACTTAATGGTTGATCTTAAGTCAATATGGATGCTCTCCTCATGACCCATCATAAATTATTCTTTCCCTTGTTTTCCTTAGTGTACCTACTCATTTTGTTAATAATGAAATAGTAAAGACTTTCCCGACGGTGAAGAAAAACGACCTAGAAGTCATTCCCAAAGTATCCAACACAATTCTCGCTTCACACGTAGCAGTAAGGGCTTCGGAGAAACTTTTTTGAACCGACCAAAGGCCTAGTAAAATCAGCCATGTTATAAGGGCCCAACCCAAAGCAACATCATAAAAAACTAGCGAACCAATGGAACCTCACTAGAGAGCTAGGCACCATATCCGAGTTACCGATGCTTTAACCACCATCAAATTTGGTTATACAGATCCCCACGACACACGATGGATCAAATGGAGGCAGTTTTAGCAATTTATCATATATGAATTCTACCACGCGCCATAGTAGATATTACCTCATTCTCACTCTTGCAACTTACCTTATTAACTCATTTGATTGAGCGTTGGAGTGTTCACCTTACTTTATTAACATGAGTACTATATAAAGAACTTGAACATTGTTATGCATATTCCAAAAGCAAAAGAAAACAGAATTGTAAGAAAATCTTGAAAGAAAAATGGCAAAGCTCATTTGCCAATCTCTTGTATTGGGACTTTTTTGCATTATGTTGGCCATGGCTTCAGGTAAGAAAATTAACAAAAGTTTTTTGTTCTTAAAGGAAATGATTCTGTAATTCATTTTTCATGTATGTTAGTTTTTATACATCATTGTTAACATGTAAACTAACAGTATAAAGAATATTTTTTTTTAATGTTGGAGTTTGTATTCAACGGTCATGTTGTTGTTTAAGATAGAATTATCTAATCAAGAGCAATGGAGCATTCGATCAGTCTCAAATAAATAGAATATATGGGAAGCTTAAATAAATAAGCGATTATGCAATAATAAATTGGGAGTAAGAGTTGTTTCCATTTGAATATAATGTGTAGTAAATAAGAGTTAATTGCATGTCTCTAAAAAGTGAAATATCAATAAAGTGATCGAGTGTTTGTATTCAGAGTAGAACAAGTATCTACAATTAATTTTAATGCGAATTAAATAAAATTGTCTTCTATAGAATTATTCAATATTAAGAAAAAGGTTTTGATTTCATTAAGAATTTCTCTCCAATATTGAATCCATCAACAATTAGGTTCATTCTTACTCTTAGCTATAACCTATGAATCTATAATTCAACAAGTAGATGTGAATAATGCCTTTCTGAATTATTCTCTTCATGAAGAAGTCTATATGACTAAGCCTCTTGGATTTGTGAGTTCTGATAAAACTCTTGTGTGAAAACTCCATAAAGCCCTCTATGTCTCAAGCAAGCCCAAAGGGTCTAGTATGAAATGCTAACTCAAGATCTACTTCAATTTGGGTTCACTCATTCTAAATGTGATCATTCGGTCTTTACATATTGTTGTCAGCAATGCATTTCTCTCTATGTCATTGTGTATGTAGATGACATATTGATTATTGGTTCCAGTTTGGGACTTATACACAGTCTAATCAACAAAATGCATGTTTAATTTTCTTTAAAGAACTTGACATGCCTGCTTATTTTTTAGAAATTTGATGTCAAATTTCAAGGTAATGGTTTTCTTCTTCTTACTTAATCCAAATACATAAAGGACCTTCTCTCAAGGTCCAAGATGCATAATGTCAATGGTATTTCAACTCTTATGCTTAGTTATTGTAAATTATACAAGAATGACTCAAATTAAGTTGCAAAGAAAATATATTTATGGAACGAGGTACTATTACGATACTCTCAAATTCTGGTTGTGTAATCAAAACCATGAGCTTATTATAGAGGATTTGGATGTATCCTACAATTTACCATCTATGGGATGAGTGATGTCTTGACGGAGTTTAAGGCCATTGGCTTTTGGTGTTCTATTTTCGATGATCCCTACTATACCTCCGCGAGGGCCAAGGCCTCCCTAATTCAAAACACATGTTTCCAATATGTGCAAAAGACACTTGCTAGAAGTTTGAATATTGGTTTACACATGGTGGTGAGATATGAAATAAATATGGTGATGTAATTCAATCTCCCCAATGAATGTGGAATGAATATGGTTTACACAAGGACTGTCACTTGTCAAAACCATTGAAACAGTTAACAAAAATAGGAAAAAAATGCCAGACCCCTCTCATTTCCCTTCTTCCATTCTCTCTCACCTCTCCCTCATACCCTCATGCTCTACAACTAGGGAAATTTCCGGTCACCCACCTCGTATGAGAAATACCCCGGAGAAGACGGTTGAGGCAGCGCCTCCACCGTCTTCTTCGGTGGAACACAACCACAACAACTCCAAAAAAACATCCTACTCCCCCCCTAAACCAAACCTTCTAAACTCAAATTTAACCTCAAACCCCCTAAAAACCTCTTGCTGGAGTTTCAAAATTGAAAACCATAATTAGATTCACATATAAGACACACTTTATGATCCTTCACGGTAGAAGCGTCCAACAAGAACGTCAAAAAGATTATCATGTATTAGATTCACATATAAGACACACTTTATGTCCTTTGACACTATATCCATCCAAATTACCATATGTAGGAAAGTCGTTGATTGTGAAAAATAATATTGCACGCATCTTAAACTTTTCACCAGAATATGCATCATCAACTTCAACGCCTTCCTTCCACATAAGTTTAAATATTAAATTAATGGACCTAGATAAAAATCTATGTCATTTCTAGGTTGTCGTGGTCCAAAAATCATCATACTTAACAACATATATTTGTGCTTCATGCAGAACCAATGAGATAGGTTCTAAATCATGAGAAGAACATGCCACGAAGAATGGTTAGTACTCAGATTACCAAAGGGGTTCATTCCATCAGTGGCAAGCCCAAGCCTAAGGTTTCTTGGCTCAATGCCAAAATCGAGATACGACGAATACATTTTCTTCCATTGCAAAGAACCCGCTACATGGCGGAAATTTCCATCATATTTTCTTTCATATGCATGTCAACTAATATTCTTTGCGTCATTCACATTATCCAAAAGTCTCTTGAATCTTGAAATTATCGCTAAGTACCATAACACCTTAGCAGGATGACACTTCCTACTAACATTGTCATTATCATCATCATTGTTGTCCTTCAACTTGTAACGCGACACACCATATTTCGGACATTGATCCAAATTTTCATATTTGTTCATGTACAATATACAATCATTAGAGCATACATGTATTTTGATATACTTCAAACCTATTGGACACAATATCTTTTTGGCATCATAGCAACGATCTGGAAAATTGTTATCTTCTAGTAGTACTTTTTTTCATCAAATCAAGCAATTATGTGAAACTTTTATTTGACCACCCATTTTCCCTTCAAATTAAACAATTTTAACACCACAAACAATCGTGCAAAACTTTTGCATCCCTTTTATAAAGGGGTGTCCTTATCACTATATAAAGTAATATATATATATGGGCTTTCCTAAAAGAAGATTCTCCAATATCACAGAACATATGTTCTAGTCGATCATCCATATATTCATCTTAACCAACTTCGTGAATTTATGATGCCATGTTTTTCTTTTTATCCACTTTAGCATGTCACGTCCATATAGTATAATTTTGACATATACCATCACAACATAGGTGATAGAATATTTCTTCCTTTGTGCCTTTATCGACATTCCCGCAAATAACACAAGGACAATAAAAGATACCCGCCATTTTTGGGAAGATTTTGTTCAACATATTCAAGGAATTCAAGAACTCTTTTCTCATATACCGGACCTAATCTATTAGCTTTCATTCAACTACGATCAATAATAAATTCTGAATTTTATATTAAAAGAATAATGTAAATGGCACACAAAACCTAAACCTAAAGCATATTCATAACAATAATATAACACTAAACCTAAAGGATATGCATATCCATCACAACAATATAACATTTAACAACAAAAAACAGAATGAACTATGAACCAAGAACAATATGTCCATTGTGATTGTATTGTTCTGACAGAGTTGATGGAGTTTCAAAAACACAATGAAATAAATGAAAATCAGCCATGAAAAGTAATGATAAAATCAACAAAAAAGGAATAAAAGCAATGAACATCAGTCATGAAAAGTAACGTTACGTATTTCGAAGAGGGGGAAGAAACCAAATGAATGAAGATGGTGAACACAAAAGGAAGATGGTGAAGATTTTGTTTCAAATGAATGAAGACGGTGAAGATTTTTCTTCCAAATGAACGAGGATCATGAAGATTTTCATTCCAAATGAATGAACATGGTAAAGATGAAGAGTTCGTTATTGTCATCGTCTGGTTCGCTTAGAGCACGTTAAGAAGAAAATAAAGAATAATGTGTTTGTTTTAATTGAGAGTAAAGTCTTTCACCACGGGTGATAATAAAAACCGCAGTAAAATACAAAACATGTTACCACGATGGATAAATAGAACCGGAATTAAAAAAAATTCAATTTTTATTAAATTTATGAATTTAAGGGGCACACACTTTTTTTAATAGGAAAAATAGAAAAATGTTGTTGTTGCGATTCCAAATTTGTAACACTTAGTTTATCAACCGTAATAAAATATCTTCTAATAAAATTAACAAAAAAATCAAACGCTTCCAATTTAAGAAATTATAATGGTGGACAGAATGAACATAATAAAATAATATTATCAAAAATATATTTTGTAATAGTGGATGAAAGTAGATTTCTTAATTTATAGGTTAGTGTTAGAGTGTTAACCTTACCGACACTATTGTCATTATATTGTATTAGAAGAACTATTTTTCTTTATCTTATCTCTCGTTCCATGATCGTAATCCAACCTGATTGGATAAAAAAATTCATTTTATTATATGAGAATTATCACTCATTATCAAAAGAAGAAGTGATCCAGCTAATATGACTCAATGGATTAACTTCCATTATATGACAAGTATCAATAAAAATGTCTAACTTCCATATCGTTCCATCACTAGTTATGTAATCGAATAACTGTACAGCAATTGAGAATAGTTATATTTTTCATTGTAAAAGTAGATAAATAGTTATATTTTTTTGTTTAAGGGAAAAATTAGAGATATTTGAACAAAAAAATATACGGTGTATGAGTGTGACTTTTTTATGTCAATTTTTTTCTGTAGCATATAATTTTTACTTCTAGAGAAAATTAATAAATATATGTGGAGTCATTGTCGCCTATTTTCTTGATGATAGTTGATACACGTTTAACAAATAAAAAGGGGGAAAACCATACACTTGTAGTAATCCTCATGTCACTTTTCCATATATTAGATAAATTGCATCCTCTATTTTTTCGATCTTCTTTCTCTATTTTTTTGTGTATTTATATTATATATTACTAGCTGTGCGTCTTTTTTAATATCCACACGTATGAAATTTTAACAATTTTTTATTATATTTAATAAATTTTAATTTTATTTTAAATTATCTATAAAATTAGAAAATAAAATGAAATAAAATATACATAAATCATCCTGTAACACTTAATAAAAGAAAAGTTAAAGATTTAAAATAAAAACTGAATAAGGGTACATTTAATATATAGGTATAGATATTTCAAATTATAATATATAGAGTAGTCTTCTAGTATGAGTTAAATTATTGTGATATCTATATTAAATTAGAGAAAAAGGATATGCATGTGCATTATTAAATGATAGTGTAAAATCAATGTATTATATTTAATCTCATTAAATTATTACTTAATTAATAAATAATAAATACGTTTTAATTCTCAAAGTTCTTACCAAAAGAATACTATATAAAGAACTTGAACATTGCTATGCATATTCCTAGAACAAGAGAAAATAGAGTTGTAAGAAAATCTTCAAACAAAGATGGCAAAGCTCATTTGCCAGTCTCTTCTATTGGGGCTTTTTTGCATTGTGTTGGTCACTGTTTCAGGTAAGAAAATTAACAAAAGTTTTTTGTTCTTAAAGGAAAATATTTCATTTTTCATTTTTCATGTATGTTACTGTTTGTACATCATTGTTAACATGTAAATCTATAGTTTTATAATATGTAATCAAGAGCAATGGAGCATTCGATCAGTCTCAAATAAATAGAATCTATGGGAAGCTGAAATAAATAAGCGATTATGCAGTAACAAATTGGGAGTAAGAGTTGTTTCCATTTGAATATTATGTATTGTACTCTTAGTAAATAAGAGTTAATTATATATCTCTAAAATGTGAAATATCAATAAAGTGGTCAACTTATGAGAATTTGTATTCAGATTAGAACAACTATTTACAATTAATTTTAATAAGAATTAAACTATAATTATCTTTGAAAGAAGAATTCAATAGTGAGGAAAGTGTGTTTAAAAGCAATAATTTAAAAAAAAACACTATTAAATATCGGTCTCTTAATATAGTTATTTTTCAAAAAGAAGAGCCATCTGCCTTGTAATAGAGCTTAAAAATGTTTTTTATCTTAGCATATTATACATAATAGTACTTGAACCTTCGGTAAGGAATGATCTTGTTGAATTAGTCATATATGCAACTCCGGAAAATAATGTTGAATGTGACATGTCATTTTAGAGGAGAGTGATACTTGGAAACACTCCGACATCTAAATAAGGGATGGTCGAGTGTGAGAGGTATTTAGATTAGAATAATATAGATATCTTAATTTGACGTTTGTTGTCTCGTTTTCAGAAGATTTTTAGGGTATATGAAGGTCAAAATATAAAATCATTGTCAAAATAGACAAATGTAAAACTGTTATTCGTTATGTCATATGAAGGTCCTTCTTCAATGATTGCTTAGATCAGGTATCGTTCTAGGCCAAATCAATGTTTGTTTTTGATGCCCTAAAACCTTGCTTCGGCACAATCCATGGATATGTATTTTTCTCATGCACCATTGGTTTATGATTATCATGATCTACCAATATTAATAGCTTCCTTCTTTTCATATCTCATTATGGGGTTATACACTTTTTGATCCATATGTTGTTGGACCATGATCATTGTCATAGTCAAAGAAGGAATAATGTTCTCAACCTCCATTATTTCTAGCAATGTGAAATCTTCAACTCAAATTTATATCACAATAATATCCTCTCTCAAGTATGAGTCCATCAATTACACTCTCCCTAAACGGATGCCCTTCTGGAATCATGTTTTGTAGGTTATTGATCAAGGAAGCTCTCTTGAAGATGGACATGCTTTTGATTATGACAACTAGTCTTTGATGAAAATAAATAAAGTCAAACATAAAACGGTTAAAGATACAACAAGATTAATAAGGTTCTATAAACTTGATTTTCTAATGATGACACATAAATGAAATATAATTTAAGCCTCATCTCAAAGTAAAGGAGGAGAATGTGTCTAAGAAATCAAGCAAGTGTCTACAAAATTGGAAGTATCTGACAGGCCTTGAAGTATGAGAAAGCACATCCAAGTGTTTCTGAGTGGATAAACATTATAAAAGCACAACCGATTTCTCGTAAAATATAAGGTTAATCACACACACATAAAACAAGTTTTTAAAATTATTTTTCTTAATAAAATACTTCTTAAATATGCATTGAAGTCATGCCACATAAGTTGACATTTATACAAAATACACATTTAACCTTTGAGGCGAAGTTGAGTTAACCTCAATTACAGAGGTGAAGTAGCAAAGGGCTTCATAATAACTTGCCAACTAACCCCTCGGTTTTAGAATAACAGAGGGGGTAGTTGAAATGATCATTGATTTGATCCCCAATAATAGCTTTTTATTGCGCAACATACCTCTCGATTTTAGAATAACCGAGGGTGTAGTTGAAATGATCATTGATTTGATCTCCAATAATAGCTTTTTATAGTGCCACATACCTCTCGATTTATGACCAAGACTGAGGGGATATATAAATTCTTCTTTTAATACTCATTACATTGTTTACATAGTATAATAGTAAATTAATGTGTTTACAAACTACATTGTTTACACAAAATACTACATTGTTTACACACAATATTAAAGTAATAATATATAACAAATTTTGAATCTGATTTATTGTCATTAATGTCAGTGAAGATCAAATGTTGGATCTTGGAGAATATGAAATGTTTGATCCACATTTTATTGAATCTTGGGTATGATCAAATGTTGGATTTCATGCATTTCTTTCTGATATAAAACTAAAAAGGGTTATTTAAATAAATAAAATTCGGTTATATGATTATTTAAGAACACAAACCTTGAACTCAAATAATTTTATGCTCTTTCAATCCATCATAGAGAACATTTCCAAGATTTTTTAAATTTCAAAGTTTGTATGCCAAATGTTTCATTATCAATTTTTGATATTCAGAATGGTTTTATAATGTATTTTAGGTTTCACGCTGATCACTAATGGTAGTGTGTTAAGCGTTGATACTCATTAAATGGACGACAAATATTTCTTTTAAGGACGGTGAAGAAACTAAACAAACACGAGGTAACATGCAAAAGGTGTAACATGCTTCATTGTTTGTTCAAAAACATAGGACCCAAAGTCAAAATTTGTTTTGGTCCCTACAATATAAATGAACTTACCCAATCATGTAGTAAGGTTGGAAGTATGATTAGTTGACACCCAATTATCAGCTTCAATTCTATGAAGTACTACATACTTCATACTCAAGCAACCTGTTGACAACTTCCCTTTTATAGGCCATTCATTTACCTGTTTTGCATTAATTTTTCTGCAAATGACATTTACACAAACTTCCACTTCAACTTGTTCTTCTTTACTTTTTCCCAGAAACCTGTTTATGATTTCAGGAGTGAAATCCACACACCTTCCTCTTACATAAACCTTTATAAACTCCTTACTCCTCTTGTTATCACAATCCTTAGAGATATTCACAATGAATTCTTTAACAAGAATCTCATAACACTTGCCAAAACAAGTCACGCTTTTTATCAACCCAACTTCTTGAATCAGACCTATCACTTCTTTGCACTTAAAGGCATCCTTTCCAAGTTCCCTTTCCAAGGCCAGTCTTCTTTGTTAAATAAATTCCCACTTCTCTACATTCTCCACAAAGTGAAAGGAGATATTGTCAATTGGAACTTCGGGAATATTGGATGGAACCTTCTTTCCAGAAGCTTGCTTTCTTGTAGTAGAAACGATGTCTTGAACATCATGTTCGACATCAAAGTCAGAATCCCTATAACCAGATGTGACTTCCTTCTTCTTCAGGAATCTCTTCTTAGTGAGAGGAGTAACAACCTTGCTCCACCTTTTGTAGGACCAACACTAGTACTTCTCTTGATATCTTTAGAGGGTTTGCTAGAGGACTCAACAACTTTCCCTTTTCTGCTCTTTAATCTTTTAGCTAGTCCTAGAGCCAATTCTTACCAATGGGATCATCATCAGAGTCTAGATCATATAAATTCATAATGTTTGTAGATTGATCATTCTTCTCACCAGAGTTTTCTTCTTTGTTAGACAAATCACCAAACATGCTATCATAATCATCTTTTTCCTCAGATTTTTCAGGGGACTTAGTAGGAACATGCTCACTATCAGGCTTTCCATCAGATTTATCAAGAGAGGTTTCAATAGGGATATCAGTTTGGGACAAGGATATGGATACGTCCGGCACAACAACAGTCTTAGGTTTAATACCCAAGACTTGAGAAATCAACACACGAATATCTTTATCAACATTGTCTCTTTCAACAATAATCATACTAGATTTACTTAGAGTCGTAACAAATCTATGTTTATTAGTATTTTCATATGTTTCAACATTTGCTATAACTTTTGGAACAACATAACTTTTTGCAGAAGCATCAACATTAGGTTCGGCATTAATAAGATCAAGGTACATGCTAGTCATAGAATGGGGTTTCTTGATAGCAGTAGAGGGTTCAAATTTTCTTACATCACTAGCATCCATTTGAACAAACATAAATGGAGATTAAGATTTACTTACTTTAGAAGGTTTGTCCTTTTTTGAAGTAGTTGTTATAGGCTTCCTTATAGCGGTTACATGGCCATGATAAATAGAGAGAGGAACGATATCAGTAACAACTTCAGAATGATATACATCAGTACAGACAATCCTAGGGTTGATTTCTCTTTGGTGCGCCTGCTAGGTGTTGAGACGGAAGGTTGAGACATTTTGGAATTTTAATTTTGAGAAATGAAGTTCAAAGAGAATGTAGTGAGATGAAGGTAACCAAGAATGATGATCAACAGGTTTCTGAGGGTAGAGTGAACAATATTGATGGAGTAGGTAGGATGGCGTGTTGTGAAAATAAGGAATGTCTATAATGATTTCCCTAGATTTTCGTGCACCATTATGGAGGGAAGAGAAAACATGATTTGCACGCCTCCACATCAGTAATTGCTATAATTCTTCAAATATGAAAATACTCAATTCTCCCCTTAACTTCTCAAACTTATTTGCATCCAATGCTTTAGTAAAAATATATGTCAGTTGCTTCTTAGTGTCTACATGCTTAAGAGTAACAATTTTGTCTTCATCAAGATCCCTAATAAAATGATTAAGAATATCAATATGCTTAGTCCTACCATGACATCCTTCTTTACATTATATTCTTTTAGCATTTATTTCATCCAAATTAATTGAGAGCAACTGCTTCCTTTTGCAATATATTCAACCTCAGCAGTAGACAATGACACACAATTTTTATTCTTGCTGAACCAAGATACAATATTATTTCCCAAGAAGAAACATCATCCCGAAGTGCTTTTTTTATCATAAGCACTATCTGCCCAATATGCATCATAATACCCTATAAGCATTGGAATTCCATTATGAGAATACAACATTCCATAATCACTAGTACCATTGATGTATTTTAGGATCCTTTTCACTTGAGTAATATGACTCGTTTTAGTTTCAAACTGATATCTTGCATATACTCCTACACCAAATCTAATGTCAGACCTGCTAGCTATAAGATATAGCAAACTACCAATGATACTCCTGTATAGGCTTTGATCCATATCTACACCTTTTTCATCTTTAGTGAACTTTAAGTGGGTTGGTGCAAGTGTCCTTTTGTGACTTGCATTTTCCATATCAAACTTCTTCATTATACTCTTAGCATACTTGCTTCAAGAGATAAAGATAATATCATCCATTTGTTTGACTTGAAGACTAAGAAAGTAACTCAATTCACCACCAAGACTCATCTCAAATTTTGATTCCATCTGATTTGACATCCCTCCAAACACAATGTCATCAACATATATTTGTGTTATCATGAGTTTACCATGCTATTCTTTAATAAACAAGGTCCTGTCTGTTCCTCATTTCCTATAACCATTATTGACAAGGAACTCAGTTAGCCTCTCATACCATGCTTGCTTCAATCCATAAAGAGCTTTTCTTAGCTTGTAAACATGATCTGGAAAGTTTGGATCTATGAACCCCTTGGGTTGTTAAACATACACTTCTTCATTAAAGTACCCATTTAAGAAGGCACTTTTCACATCCATCTGAAATAGCTTAAGTTTAAGCATACAAGCCACTCCTAAAAGCAGTCTTATGGACTCAAGATGAGAAATAGAAGAAAACATATCATCAAAATCAACCCCTTTAATTTTAGTGTATCCTTGTGCAACAAGCCTAGTCTTGTTTCTAGTCACAATTCCCTTTTCATCAGATTTGTTCTTATAAATCCATTTTGTCCCAATAACATTCATCCCTTTAGGCCTAGGAACTAGATCCCATACTTCACTCCTTATGAACTGTCGTAGTTCTTCTTGAATAGCATTGATCCATAATTCATCAGTCAAGGCCTACTTCACATTTTTAGGTTAAAACTTTGAGACAAAGCAAGCATTTGATACCACATCCCTGGATCTAGTGGTGAACCCTTCATTAGGATTTCCAATAATAAGTTCCTTTGGATGATCTTTCTGAATTCTAATATAGGGACCTTTGTTGGCTTGAGGATTATCTGGTTCAGTACCTACTGTCTCACTATTTGACTCAATATCTCCCTCATTTTCAAAAGTATCAGTCTATTGATATGATGTTCCAACATCTTCTTCGACATTAGTACCTTTTTCCGTGTTGGAACATCTTACAAGGTTAACTACAACATTAATGGATTCCATAATAACTTGGTCCTTGAGTTGAAGACCTTGTAAGCTCTGTTGTTTGTAGAGTAACCCATAAATATTCCTTCATCACTTTTGGGATCCATTTTTCTTCTTTGTTCTAGATCATCCAAGATGTAACATTTTCTCCCAAACAAATGAAAATATTTAACAATAGGCTTCCTCCCTTTCCATAATTCATAGGGTGTAGAAGACATCCCATCTCTCAAAGTGACACAATTGTGAATATAGCAACCAGTGTTCATGGCTTCAGCCCAAAAAATGGTAGGGAAGATTCTTTGCATTAAGCAGGACTCTTGTTGATTCTTGCAAGGTTCTGTTCTTGCATTCTACAACTTCATTTTGCTGAGGAGTGATTGAAGATGATAATTCATGACCTATACCTTCATAGAAGAAAAATTCAGAGAATTTGGAATTTCTAAATTCCTTCCCATGGTCGCTTCTGATTCTTATAATCACACTTTCCTTTTCTCTTTGGGGAAGTTGACACATATCTTTAAAAACTTCAAAAGTTTCTTATTTTTCTTTGATAAAGTTCACCTAAGTAAATATTTAAAAATGATCAACTACTACATATGCATGCCTTTTCCACCAAGACTTTTAACTTGCATAGGCCCTATTAAGTCCATATGAAGAAGTTCAAGGACTTTGGAAATGGTCTGATGTTGCAACTTTGGGTGTGACATCTTGGTTTGCTTCCAAATTCGACACTCACCATAAACTTTACCCTCCTTAATTTTGAGCTTGGTTATGCCTCTGATAGCTTCTTAAGACATAATCTTCTTCATACCTTTGAGAGTTAGATGTTTGAGTTTTTAGTGCCACAATTTGACATCATCAACCTTGGACATTAAACATGTGGAAGAATAAGTCATTTCTTGTGATACCCACAAGTAGTAGTTGTCTTTAAATCTAACTCTCTTCATCAGAACATCATTCTTTTCATTTGTAACCAAACATTCTGACTTGGTGAAATTGACTTTTAAACCTTGATCACATAATTGACTAATACTGATCAGGTTTGCAGTCAATCCTTTCACCAGAAATACATCATTAAGTCTAGGAAGTCCACTACATTCTAACTTCCCAATTCCTTTAATTTCACCTTTAGCTCCATCACCAAACGTGACAAAGCTTGTGGAATAAGACTTAATGTCCACTAAATACTTCTTGACCCCAGTCATGTGTCTAGAATAACCACTGTCAAAATACCAGTCTTCTCTAGATGGAGCTCTAAAAGAGGTATGGGCTATAAAACTAGTATCACCAACCTTTGGTTTCCACTCCTTTCTAGCTTTAATCATCACATGATTAGCCCTAGGTTGTGTTATATGTTTATACAATCTGTAGGTAAAAGGTTTTATGTGACCATATTTACCATAATAATGACATTTCCAAGGCAAGAACTTGGCTTTAGTTTGAGTTTCCTGATGTCTTGTAGGATGTAAGAACATTTGGTTTGACATTATGGGCCCATGCTTCATTCCAGTAGGAATAAACTTTGTCATAGGGGTTTTTCCCTGTCTGTTCAGAGATTCATTATCACTTTCATCTTTAGAATCATCATCGAACCAAGAAACATACATTCCCTTCTTTTGTTTCTTGAGATATGTGGGACATTCTGATATAACGTGACCAAAACCCTCACATCCATGACACTGAATACCTTTTCCTTGATTGGGCTTTTCCTCTGTTCTTGTTTATCTCTAAAAATCACTATTCTTACTGATGTCGAATGACATGTTCTTGAAATTAGGTCTTGACTTCCTATCCATTTTCTTTAGCACCTTGTTGAATTGCCTTCCAATAAGCACAATGGCATTAGAAATTCCTTCATCAGTTTCCAAGTCACATTGATCCTTTTCATCTTCAGTGTTGGATATAAAATTTATGCTCTTGTTCTTCTTTTCATATCTATCACTGATATCCAATTCAAAAGTTTAAAGTGACCCAATAAAATCCCCCACTCTCATGTTGCATATGTCTTGGGATTCTTCAATAGCTATGACCTACATGTCAAACTTCTTAGGCAATGATATGAGAATTTTTCTCACCACCAGCTTCTCCTCTGACATCTTATCTCCCAAGGCACTAGATGAATTGGAAATGTCAAGGATATTCATGTGGACATCATGAATGCACTCATCATTTTTCATCCTGAGATTTTCAAATTTTATGGTGAGAAGTTGAAGTCTTGACATTTTGACTTTAGATGTGCCTTCATGCGTGGTTCTGAGAATTTCCCAGGCTACTTTAGCCTCGGTACATGTATTTATTAACCTGAATACGTTTTTGTCAACCCCATTGAACAAGGCTTTCAAAACTTTGGAGTTTCCCAGAGCAATATCATCTTCTTCCTTAGACCAATCTTCTTTTGGCTTCAAATCAGTTGTGTCATTCCCATCTTTGTCCTTCACCATAAGATGTTGCCAACCTGACAACAACTTTCTAGGTTTTGCTATCCATAGATTTTAGGAAAGTCACCATGCACGCCTTCCAGTAATCATAGTGGGTGCCATCCAAAATAGGTGGTCTATTAACAAATCCCCCTTCCTTGTCCATAGTACCATAAAGTATCTTCCTTGGAGCTCACCCATAAATAGAACATGATGTCTGCTCTAATGCCAATTGAAATTCTGGTATGCATATCCCAGATGTCGTATACGATGTCACGACACCAGGATCAGGACATTGTCACAACACAAAAAATATCAACATTCAACTAAGTAGCGAGAAGTAAATAACACAAATAGTTGTTAGCCCAATTCGGTGCAACATCACCTACATCTGGGGGCATCCAAGCTAGGAAGGAAATCCACTATAACAGAATTAGTTTGAAGTTCTAAACAACCTCTGGTTTTACAAACTTCTCACCTAATCTTCATCCGTATAATTTTTATCTAAGACTCTCCTAGATATGAGACCCCTCTCACTTCCTTTCAATCACACAATAGTGACAACAACTTCTAACAGTAAACAGAAAACACACTTCCAATGAAACATAATTCACTCTTGCTTAAAAGCTCATGAGTGATTCACAATTACAACTAAATAAAACAAGTCCAATTCAAGTATCAAAGAGATACTAGAATGGCTCACAAATAACAACGATAACTAAACCCTAATAATGAAAATTTCCATCGCAACTTCATTACTTTCTTAGGTTTGGAGTCGTCCTTTAAATAACTCTAGAAATGCATTGGCTTCGGGCTTGACCAACAACAAATCCAAGGACTGCTACGCAATCTTCTGCAGAATTAATTCCAATCATATCAGATATTTCCTTAAATGTTTTGACATCCTTACTTTGGAAACAAGGAAAAGCACAAGATGTCATTTGCTTCCAAAACACACGTTTCTTGGACCACACAACTCGTGAAACAAATCTTCAGAGAATCTTCAAATATCTCACGATAGAAACAAATCTTTCAAGAAACTGAAACATGTCACACTATGATGTTGTACCAACATGTCAGGACATCTTTCCCAACATCTTGCTAGAATACATGTTTTCTCAAAATGCAGTCAACCATTACACACCAGACTTAACAAGTATCGTTTGCTAGCTAGTGCGCAAATAGTGAATGAGACTTAACGTTAAATCTAATGGAATAAAAAATTGTTAAGAGAGTTTTTATCTCGGTTTTATTAAAAAACCGAGGGAACATATCTGACGTGAAAATTATAAAAAAATAAAGGCGCCTTTTTAGTTCGAATAAAACATAAAATTGCAAGTGCTGAGAATTGAAGCTCAACCCCAACCAACTTTTTATGTCAGTTTTTGTGAAAACCGATGTAAAAGATTACCTTTTTTACAAAAATAAATAAATAAATGACGTGTTTCAGATCTTTTAACCTCGGTTTTTCAATAGCTGAGATGAAAGCTTCTTCATGAAATGTATTATTTATAGTAGCGAGTACAACCATGTTTATAACTACAACATTGCCAAAAAGTGTGGAACACTACTGACATGATCTATGAAGGATCTACTGAAATCAAGAAAGAAAGGATAAACATGTCAATCTAGAAATTGAAACACCAAGTGAAAATGAAATTAATATTCAAGGATGGTTCTCTTATATCTTAGAGATGCATTATCATCATTTAAAAATGGGAGAATGTGAATCTATGTGTAGGTACAACCGTCAGTTGGTTTCGATGATGAAAATTAATGACAACTATCAAACAACTTTTAAAGATGATGATAACTCTATAAGTCAAGTGGCTTTCGGTGTTGATAGCTTGTTAAAAGAAATCTTCGTGACTGTCAAAGAGAGAGTTTATATCAATTGTCCAGTGTTTCCTTATGATAGCATCTTAATAAGAAGAAATATCTCAAGTCTCATCAGTTAGAAGGTTCAACAAGATTCTCCGCTTTCCCCAAGATGAAGACTCGATCGGCGATGAAAATTAACGGCCTAGAAGTTGTTCTCAAAACACCTTACAATATCTTCACTTCACACGTAGCAGTAAGGGCTTGGGAAACAATTGTTTTGAGTATGACAAAGGCCCAATAAAACAAACTTAGTTATAAGGGTCCAACCCAAAGCATCATTAGAAAAGACCAACCAATAAATGGAGCCTCAATAGAGAATTGTGTATCTGATCCAAGTTACCAATGGATCAATCATAGTCCAATATTGCCAGACAACTTGCTATGATACACGATAGGTCAAGCCAAGATAATTTTAACCGTTGATCATATATAAACTTTGTCACGTGTCATAACAAACATTATCTCATTCTCACTCTTGCAACTTACTTCGCTATTATCTCACTTACTTAATTGTTGGAGTATTAATCTTGCATATCCACACCAATCCACCGCACCAAAAATTCTTGCCATCATATTAGAAGGAGTCTCTCTCTTCATCCTCATCTTCGTCAGATCAATTCGTCGTTCCGTTATATGACAAGTATAGATAGAAATCCATTATTATTGTCCAACATCCAAATAGTTCCATCACTAGTTATGTATAATAAAACTATATGACAATTAAGAATATATTTTTCATTGTAAAATAAAATAGTTATATTTTCTATTTTAGGCAAAGTATATATATATATATATATATATATATATATATATATATATATATATATATATATATATATATATATATATATATATATATATATATATATATATATATATATATATATATATATATATATATATTTGAACATAAAACAATACGGTGTTTGAGTGTGGCTTTTTTATGTAAAAAAAATATTTCTGTAGCAATTAATTATTAATTTTAAACAAAATAAATAAATATATGTGAAGTATCAGTGTGAGTGAAACACTTAACAAGAAAATGGAAAACCCTACACTTGCATAATGCTATTGTCACTTTTCTATATGTTAAATAAATTACATTATCTATATCCACTGATAGCTGATAATACTTCTTCTAGACATGTAGACTACAATCTGCCTCTATCTTTCTGATAATACTCATTTGGGTATTTGTGATAAGTATATTTCACATAAATATGAGTTAAATTATTATGATATGTATATTAATTTATTACTTAACACATTTTAATTCTCAAAGTTGTTACCAAATGAGTACTATATAAAGAACTTGAACATCGTTATGCATTTTCCTAGAACAAAAGAAAATAGAGTTGTAAGAAAATCTTGAAACAAAAATGGCAAAGCTCATTTGCCAATCTCTTCTATTGGGACTTTTATGCATTGCGTTGGTCATTGTTTCAGGTAAGAAAATTAACAAAAGTTTTTTATTCTTACAGGAAAATATTTTATTTTTTATTTTCCATATATGTTAGTTTTTGTACATCATTGTTAACATGTAAAAATCTATAGTGTTTAAATTTGTGAATATAATATTTGGAAGCAGGAGCAACACTGGATTTCGGTACAGGTTATCAATGCGTTGAGATATGCACTAATGATTGTCCTGTAACGTGCAAGCTTAAGGGATATCGTAGTGGAACTTGTCTTGGACTGTTTTGTTGTTGTGCAATGTAGAATTACTCCTATAGTCCTATGTAATCAAGAGCAATGGAGCATTCGATCAGTCTCAAATGAATAGATTCTATGGGAAGCTAAAATAAATAAGCGATCATGCAGTAATAAATTGGGAGTAAGAGTTGTTTGCATTTGAATATTATGTATTGTACTAGTTTTGAATATGAGTTAATTGCATGTCTCTAAAATGTGAAATATCAATCAATAAATAGGAGGTTTAGTGGTGATTGACAATAAAATTGTTAAAAATAACGACGGTTCAATCCTTCACAACTATGATCGAGGGAGAATTTATCTCCGAACCAGTGAAAAAAACATGAAACACGAAATCAATGGCACTTTTTTTAAATGGCCATATGCGTTTTAATAAAGCTTAAAAATGTTTTTGGCAAAGTATATTTTACATAACAGTATTTGAAACTTCTGGTATGGAATCATGTTGTGAAATAAGTCGATCGTAGGCAGCTCTGAAACGTAATGTTGTATGTGACCTGTCGTCTTAGAGGAGGGTAATACCTAAATATTTCGACGTTGAAGGAAGTGACTATCCAGTGTGAGAGAAATTTAGATTAGAAAATTGTGGTCACCTTAATTTAATTTAATGTTTAATTTAATGTTTGTGGTCACTTTGGCTTTAGCAGTGAGTCTGTGCTATAACATTGAGTCCAAATTTTATAGGGCTAATTTATTTTTTTAATTACTAAAGCAATACATGTTACACATATTTTTTAAAAATAGGAGAAAAATCATACTTTGTTTTTATAATCTATTTTACATCTACTTTTTAATAATAGGTGTAAAATTATAATTCGTTTTCAAAATCTAGGATTTTATATCAATTTTTTTATAAATATAGTATAAATTTGTAGTTTTTTAAGTTTTTTTTTTAATTAGAATAGAGATTTTGGATTAATTGGGTCGACCCAAGAGTTTATGAAGGCCTAAAATCTTTCAATGTAAAGTCATCGTCGAAATAGACAGACATAATAGTGCTATTCGTTTTGTCGTATAACAGTCATTCTTTAATGATTTTTTCAGGTCAAGTGTTATTCTAGGGAAGATCCACAATTGTTCCCGAGACCCTAGAACATTCATTCATTATCTCTAATGTTATTGGACCATGATCATTGTCATAGTTCAGGAAGGAATCACTGTTATGGAAAACCCCTTTCACAACGTTTGGAAAATGGATACTATTAGGGTTGACCAACAATTGTGAGTTATGACGTGGTTGTAAGTATGTTGTTTTCCATCGCGCGCGTGTGACTGTTGTGATAAACTGGATAGCGCGCTATCTATCACAACGATTGTAGTAAACAACTGTTGTGCAATATTATAAAGGTCATGAGTTCAATTCCCATAGATTGTATGTTATATAATATTTGGCGCACTACCTCTCACCATGGTCTTCTTAATCAACCATGGTGAAATACTTTATATATTTTTTCTATATATAGCCCTTGTTATTTTATACCTGAATTTTATACATAACTTACAAACCTAAATATTTTTTACATCAAAGCGAAAAATATTATTTACATCAATCTAAAAAATATAGCAAACATATATTTACAAATCAACTTCCATTTATCCTCTCATCACTATATCATCACCACTAATACAATCATCAACAACACTTCTTCATTATTAATACAACATAAATACTCACATTTCCAAAACTACCAAAACAACCCAAAATCAGCGAATGCGAAAAAGATGCGAAAAAAAGATTGTTACACAAAATCATGTTTAAACACCCTTGTCAAATAACACATTGAAGCAATACACCCAATGTATATGGATGTCTTTTAAGTCATCGATGGAGAATGGTGTAATGTCGTTAAATTTTTATATAAAAAATGAAGAAAATTGAATATCATGATTTGAAATATAGAAGCAAACTTAAACATGAATATGTTATTCTAAACATTTAATGACATAATATATACCTGATTCCAAAAATCAACTATGTATGAAAAAACAATGTTTAATATGTGTTTCATGACATAATGCTGATGAGAATCCATCATTGCATATATTTAGTTGAAGACTCCGGGTAAAATAAGTGAAAGTTAAGCTAAAATGAAGAAGAATGACCAAAGAATGAGTAAAAATAGTTAGGTGTGAAAATTGTGGACTTAGTAAAAATTTGAGTGAAAAGGGGATCAAAAGCGTGCATCCACTAAAATAATCATGCGCAGCATCGCGCACACAATTATGACATAACGGCTTCATCGCGCGCGCAATGCAATGTATCACGCGCATGATATCCACTTTTTCTGGGCTTTTCTGACGTGTTCCGGTCCATTCTGACACCTTTAAAAGTGAATTTTATGCACTTTCACAAAGATTACGAAATTGGTAGATCAAGGAATGATTTTGAGAGCACAAATGGCGATTTTAAGAGCATTGGAAGTCATTGGAGGCCATTACTTCAAGGGATTTCACATGTTATTTTCATCTATCAATTGTGGTATTGTTAATTGAATTACAAGTAGCTAAGCTTCTCTAGGTTAGATTGTGTTAGGATGAACCTATTTTTATATTGTTGAATTCTATGTTTATTTGACTATTGTATGAACCTTTTGATCTATAATTCCATTCAATTGCTTATTATTCTTAATGTTTTGTAAGTAAGATATTCTTTTAATCTGATCTTGGGCACATAGGGAATACTGACCATTAGTCTATGTTTTGGACATAGGACAATTTTTGTACTTACGCTGGTTAAATAGGAATAAGAGACCCTAAGTAATGGCATAGAGAATTAATGTTTTATACATCACCTAACCCTACTTACGCTGGCGGACTAGGGATAGAAAGCTTCGAGTAATGGTTAGTGAGTTATTTCGTTAGGGATCACATATAACGATTTTGTTAATTCGTCGTGGTGTTATAGTGATAAGACCATTCATGCAAGGCATCAAACATCAACAAAAGAGGAGTAGGGGATTCTAGAACACAACCTGACCGCTTTCGTGATATTATTTACTCGTTAATTTATTTTTGCACTGAAACTCGAAAACCCCCCTTTTTACTAGTTTTCTATTCATTGTATCCATTTTATATCGCTTGAAGGTAGTCCATGTGGATTCAATCTTTTTATTACTTCAACATAATCGGTACACTTACCGAGAAGTTATCAAGTTTTTGCCACCGTTGTCGGGGACTATTGATTTTCTAACAAGGCGACGTTTGTGCAATTTTTTATTTTTTTAGTATTTTAATTTTTGTTTTATTTTCTTGTTTATCGTAGTGCTACTGAGATATTTTTTGTTTATGTATGCACAATTCAGGATCAACATTAATACCATTGGATCTAGAAATTGAAAGAACCGCATGTGCTCTCAGAAAAGCAGTTAGAGAAGCAGCTCTGGATGGAGGAATACCAGAAGAAGAGCAACTATCAAGCTCTTCTGACTCTGAAGAAGAAGTAATGATGGTAGTTGGACAACCCCTAATGACGGGGGATTACTATAAATGAACTAATGAAGGACAGGTTTCAAGAGGGTTTATACTGGTAGGCCTTGCTAACTTTGACATTAAAAATTATGTACTTTCAGGTTTAAGAGAAAATATGTTTGACAAAATATGTTTGCACGCTTCTATGAAACAACTTCAATGTGTAAACTAACTGATGTCATTGGAGACCAAGTTAAATTGAGGTTGTTTGGATTCTCACTGACTGGAAGGGTGAAATATTGGTTATTTTGTCTTACAAATGGAACGATACGGACTTGGAAGGAATTGGAGGATAAATTCCAGGAAATATTTTTCACTATTACTCAATTTAGCAAGCATTAAGCAGAAATTTTAAATTTTGAGCAGCAGGAAACTGCGTCAGTTTATGACTCTCGGGAAAGATTCAAACTTTTGTTACGCATATGCCTGAATCACAACATGAATAATATCGAGCAGATGAAAAACTTCATCAAATATATCAAGAGTCAAACTTACATGTTATTGGATGCTTTCGTGAGAGGTACTACCCGACAAATGATCAAATCACAAGTAAAAGACCTTATTGAGAAGATGTGTATGAATGCGTACCGTTCTTAGAGTGAAAAGTCGGTCAATATGGAAACTGTGGGCATGCCTTAAGGTATGTTAGCTATTGATACTAATACTGATGTTTTAGCTCAGGTTGAATTGTTAATTAAAAATCTACCTAAAAGCATCTTAAAGAAAAGCTAACATGAGTCAGGTACAAGCACTTAGGTTCCATTTCTGCGGAGGAGGACATGCGAATGGAAGGTGTTCGTTGGAAGGGACGAGTGAGGAGGTCCTATTTGTTAATTTTCAAACGAACAACCCGTATTCTAGCACATACAATTTGGGTTGGAAAGATCCCCCAAATTTCCGTTAGAATAATAATCAAAATTCAAATGCTAACCAATGGATGCAACAAAGCCAACAAGCTCCATTTCAAAGGAAGCTATCACAGTTGGAAGTGACCTTGCATAATTTCATTAAGGTCACTCAAAATTTCTTTGATGAAGTAAATAAGAACCATAAAATTATGATTAGAAACCATGATGCATCAATCAAGAATTTGGAGACATTGATTGGTCAATTATCTAGACAAATGGTTGCTTTGCTAAGCTTAAGTGGGGGATTCACCGATAACATCGTTGATAATTCTAAGAATGAAACATGCAAGGTTGTGGAAATGGATTTTGGGTAGTTACTAAAAAAGGGTGAAGTTGAAAGAGTTCAAGAGGATGAAATTGAGAAAAGGGAAGGTAGAATTGAAAAGAAGGAGAGTGGAAATCAAGGTGACAAATAGGAAAGAGGAGTCACCATTGATCAACTTATATAAAAAACTCTCCTTGGAGGAGAACACAAAAGAAAATCCTGAATGAACCAAATCAACTTTTACTAGATTACACAAAACCACCATATCCCATCATTAAGAAGAAACTGGTACATGAGGATGAGGCTGGAATATTTGAAAATTTTAAAGAAGTGTTGACATAACTTTAGGTAAATATCTATTTTCATGAAATTTTAGAATTAATTCCTAAGTTTTCTAAGTTTATGCAGGCATTACTGAAAGGTGGAAAGCAGAAGTTGACTCAAGAACAGGTTAACATGACAGAGAAAGAGAAGATGGCAGAACCACCAGAAGTGCCACCAAAGATGAAGGATCTAGTGAAGTTCAACATCACTTGCACCATTGGTGGGTTTAAAATACCACATGCTTTATATGACTTAGGACCTAGCATCAATGTCATACCGCTGAGAAAATTTAAGGAATCAAAGATAAGAGAGATCATACCGAGCAACATGACACTCACTTTAGTCGATTCATCGATGACACATCTGTTTGGTACTATACAAGATATGCTAATTAATGTCGATAGTTTGGCCTTACCTACACACTTTATGATGATTGACATGAAAAATAATTCAGAAGGGTAAGTAATTCTCGGGTGCCCATTCTTGGCAATTGGGAAGGAAAAAATAGATCTGGAGATAAGTGAACTGATTTTGAAGTTCAATAAGGAAAATGTGGTGTTTAATGCATATGAGTGGACACCATATGTGGTGGATCTAGAGACATGCTACCAATTGGAATAAAAATGTAGTGAAGTGCACAAAACAATGAAAAAATGAGTTTTCACCGGTGTGAGGGTATCCCTTGCGCCTGAGGTGTTTTAAGCTTGGGACACTAAGCTAATGACGGAAAAGAAGCGTTGGATGGGAGGCAACCCATCCTTTTTAATCAGTTTTCATTTTGCATAATTTACTTTATTTCTATTCAAGACCATCCTCAGTAGGAATTGGCAACTCAAGCATAACCCTGACATGAAGATCTATGTTGTCTTTAATACATAAGTTTGTAGCTGTTTTATTTTTTCAGATTTACAAGTTTATCATTTTAGCATTGAAAAGATGATCCTAAAGAAACTTGATCATCACAATAACAACTGGCAACGTGAAGGAGAACGATGAGAAAAGAATCAACGGACTTGTACTCAACCTACAGAAACCTCATCTAGTAAATTTTAAGTCAAATATTTCCATTGTTCACTTTTCTTTCTTTATACGTGTATCCATGCATTATTCTTTTATCTGGTTTGATCTATTTCAAATTAAGTTATCTGGTTTGACCGACACATACTGAGGCAATATTTTGTTTATAACTTTGAGCCTTTGCAAACCTCCCTGTAGTAATATGTATATCTATTTCCAACAAATTTGAGCCTTAACCTTTCTTTCGGCGACATGGCCTAAAATACTTAGCCATGCGACTTGAAAGATTTTTTCTTTCCATCCTCTCTTTGGAGTTAGATAGAAGTATAGTTCCTAAAGTATATGAAAAAGATTAAGTTTAGGGTTACTCTTGGAAGTGAGCAAAGTTTTAAGTTTGGGGTTACTCTTGGAAGTGAGCAAAGTTTTAAGTTTGGGATTGGAGTACTAAAGAAGATGGCCAAAATTTCAAAAACATTTACGAAAAAAGAAGTGGAAAAAGACACTTCTTCAAAAAAATGAGAAAAGAAAATAATGATATTATAAGAAGGACCAAAAATATCTAGTACCTTCATAAAGGAACGAAGACATATGATGATAGAAGGAGAACTAGGCACCTAACTCCAAAGGTTTAAACCTACTTTCCTCAAAATATCCTACCCAAACATAAGCCAAGTTACAACCTGAAAAGACCTCTAATGTGTGTGTTGTGATTTCTAGATGAACTATATTAGAACATGATCAAGATAAGTATAATTGATTTTGCATGTTCATTGAGAGATCACCCTCTCCATTGAGTGAGTTATAGTGACTTGAGTGACAGGTTGAGTACTCGTCAATGTTGAAGACGTTTTCCGAATTCGCCGGATAGAAGTTGGAAGCTAGAACAATGGTCAGGTAAAAGAAATATTTAATTTGGTGATGTTCGATTATTATTTTGCGACTCGTTGTCTGTTGAAATGTATAGTTGCAGGTGACTTACTTGAGGACAAACAACGATTCAAGTTTGGGGTTGTCATGGTAGTTTGTCATTGCATATATTTAGTCAAAGAATCGGAGTAAAACAAGTGAAAGTTGAGATAAAATGAAGAAGAATGACCAAAGAATGAGGAAAAAATAGTTAAGTGTGAAAATTATGGACTTAGTGAAAATTTGAGTGCAAAAAGGAGCAAAAACATGCAACCACTGGAATAATCACGCACATTATCGCGTGTGGGATAATGACATAAAGGTTGCATTGCGCATGGAATGAAAGCTATCATGTGTGCGATAGACACGTTTTCTGGGATTTTCTAACGCATTATGGTCCATTCTGACACCTTTAAAAGGGGATTTTCTGCACTTTCACAAGGGTTACCAAATTGAAAGATCAAAGCACGATTTTCATGGGTACACTTGTGATTGGTCTGGTTATAGTAAGGTTAATTATTACTTCATCATTAGAAGGTAAATTGAGCATGAGATTAACAACATGAGAGCTTGCAACACTGCCTCCAACAGGCTAATTTTGTGGGCCTCTAACCTGTCAGTGAGTGATAGGATGCTTCACTACTTCATAGCCTACATCCTTATGCCTAAGAACTCTAACCACTCCCAAATTAATGATACTGAAATGCAAGTCATTTATATGGTAAAGAATCGGTTAGAGATCAATTGGGAATATGTAATCATGCATCATATGCACCACCAAATAGGTCTATATGGTGTTAGGTTAGTAGCAAAAATTATGGAGTATTGTGATATCGACTTAAGAGGGGAACCAAAGAAGAAAATGAGTTCCAAAGAATGTGAAATATCCATTGGGGCAGCAGGAAAAAACATGGGAATTTTCAACTACAAAGATGGACTTTTCAAGCATAGAGATATTGCTCCTTCCTCTTCATCGGCTCCACCAATTCCCGAAGGCGGCTACACTAATAAGGATCTCTACAATAAGATATGATCCATTGAAATCCTTGTGACTATCAGCTTTCGTGACCTCCACCTTCAGATAGATCAACTCAAACACCAAAAGCAAGAGGAGGAAAGTGAGGATGAAGATATGGAAGAAGACGAAAGTGACTAAAAGGCCATTATGCTATGTAATGTTGTGTCTTTTTTTGTCTTTATACTTTAGCACTGTTATGATGTTATGTTGTTTCCATTCCTGTTTCATTTCCTTATGTATCGTACTATGTTGTTGTTGTATCTTTATGCTTCATTATGCAAGACATATCATGTTGTTATCGTTATTTTTTATAACGTTTCGTTATGTTTCATTGTGTAAAAGAATTGTGTTGTGTTTTACTTGCAAAAGTTTCTGTTTTTGCTTCATATATATTTTATCAACTTTCAAGACTTTTCTCCATCCCTTTTGCTAATGACAAAGAGGGAGAAGATATATGGGTTTGTGTATGTATACTTGTCTCTAACTTATGCAGCGACAAAGTTGTCGAATTCTCTATGAATCAAGGAAGCACTTTGATCAGGGGGGTTATCGAAGTTAGGGGGAGCATTCACTCAAGATTTTCTCAATTGTTCTACAAGATTCACTCACTTTAATTTTTAAGGGCTTTCATCATAAAAAAAATGGGAGATTGTGAAGCCAAGCTCCAACATTGTGTTTTGATGAAGACAACTTTAAACTCTCGAGACCATGTGCATATATGAAAGGATGAGCAAAAGCATCATGAATCAAGGCTAAAATATCAAGTTTCATTTCAACATATATCAAATAGCTTTGGAGCTTAAAAGCATTAATCACATCTTTTTGAGGTACAGGTTACAAGTCCATTATGTTATACTATAGTGCTCCGAAATATGATAATCATTTCATATGTGTGCATGAATTCATTTTTACAACATATAGAAACATATTTGAAACTGATTTTTAAGTATATTTCAACTTTATGTCAGGTGTAACCGGATACACCATTTCTGGTAACCGGTTACACAAACGAATTTTTGAGTTCTTTTATTTGCAATGTCAGCTGTAGCCGGTTACACCATTTTGGTAACCGGTTACACGTTCGAAAGTTTCAGTTTTTACACATAACGCTTCAGGTGTGACCGATTACGATTATGTGTTAACCGGTTACACTTGAAGCAGTGACACTTTTTCACTAGAAATATGATTCTAACGAATTTTATTTTGCAACCCTTAAGCATGGTAACTCTTCATAAAAACATGCTTGTTCAGAAATGTATTATTGTAGTATAAATACCTATCATATCAGATTTTGCTTCCTTACCTCTTTCATTGCAATTCAAACTTATTCTTACTTCAAAATTTCAAACAAGTGTCTTGTGATATAAACCTTTGTGTGAAACTTACTGCATTAAATTTCATTGAATAATTTAAAGTATCAACATTACTTATTAACACTTGAATAACATCTTGTGATTTTTTTACTTGAAAGAGAAGATCAATTCCAACAATTGATACATATCATCCAACTTCAACTTTTGGTATTAAATTCAGAATTGTGTGTACCTTGTTGTCCAAGATTGTTGGAAGCAAGAGAGTGAAAAATAGAGGATTGTTCTCTTCTTCTACTTTGTAAGATCATAAAGGATATGTCCTTATTGATTAAGTTAGTAACTTGTGTATAATGGCTAGGATAGGCTTGTACAAGGTTCCAACACTTATTGAAATATCTTACTGCGTAAGAGGACTAGAGTATTCTCGGATTATGAGGGAAACCAGAATATATTGTCAGTGTTTTTTGCTTTTCTGCATTTACCGTTTCCTAAACATCAACCAACTAGAAAGTTAAAGTAACACTTCATTATATCCAAAAATCAATCAAGGTACCTAATCCCCCCCCCCCTCTTAGGTGCAATATACTCTTACACATTGACACTCGATTTCCCTAAAAAGATACTTTCATCTTCAAACTTAAGGCCACATGTAAAGCTTACTCTACGCAACATTTCGGCTACGAAAGGAACATTTAATACTCTAGTTCCCGAGGCCACCTGCTCTCATTCAAGAATATCAAGAACTTTCCCCCAAGGTGAAGACTTGCCCGACAGTAAATAAGGACGACCTAGAAGTCATTCCAAAGCATCCAACACAATCCTCACTTCCCATGTAGCAACAAGGGCTTTGGGCGAAACTTTTCTTCGATGCTCAGTGTTAGTACCTTAAGATTGGCATTAATTTTGTAAAACAAATAATGTAATCACCTCTGTTGTTTTAATATGTTGGGTTGAAGAAGTTCAACATCTGGACCAACATGTCATGTAAGATGTCACGACATCGGGACTGTGACATCTCACATGTGTATAAAACTGAATCAGTTAATTCTGGTTTGGTTTGTGATTAATTAGGAGATTTGGTGAATACCCTAACTCCTGTGTGGAGATCTTGAAGATTCAATCAGAAGATTTGGTGAATATATTTGGTGAATATACAGTTCCCAAATATGGAGATCTTTTAGGAAATAAAAGATTGAAGACCTTGATTGTAGCAGAAGAATTCTGCCAGCTCTGTAACAGCAAAGGAAAGATTTGCTGCGATTTTTGAAGGCCCAAATCCAGTTGGGTGGTTAGGTTATAAATAGCAGATTGTAACCTAGGTTTTGTAAGCCTCAAACAATGTAAAAATTAGGGGGGGGGGGGGTGTGAGGTAAACCTCCCAACCTGTGGGAAGGTTACCAGGCGTTTCTCAGTGCTTGAAAGCATGAGATTATTTGTAACTCAAAGCCTGTAGGCAAGAGTTGTTATGTTCTTGAACGAAGCTGTAAAGCATGTTCAAGTTGTTTAAGCATTACATGGTAATTGTAGTGATAGGAATGGAAACTGGAGGTTTCTATCTAGGAGTGCCTAGGTATAGATTGCATTGGGTAGGGATTAAGTGAGGAGTTGTAAACGGGGGAGTTTAACTCTGAATTAATACTGCTAATAGTGGATCTTCTTCCTGGCTTGATATGCCCCTAGAGTAGGTAATGTTGTACCGAACTGGGTTAACAATTACTGGTGTTTTTACCTTCTGCACACTATATTTTGTCTGTTATAACTCAGTCTATTTCTAGTATGTTTATGAAAAGAATAACAGACTTGACACATAGCCTGCAGTCTGATTGCAAAATAGAATGTTATGACATTCATTATTGACTGCTGTTGTTGTTCGCTGTGAATTTTGGCGAACAACCTTTGGTTTATCAAAACTTGTAGAATTGGGTTACTTGCAGGATCAACCACACAAATCCTAGGACATGTGCAGATCTAAATGACTTTGAAGATATCTAGAGCAACGTTCATATCTTTCATTTTTGTTCTCCAAATATTTTATGTCGAAAGATGTTGATTAAACGTTCAAACAGACGTAAATTTGACAAGATAAGATGAATGGCAGAAAATAACTAACGAAAATATAAAGTGTCAAAACGAAAGTGCAGAAAGATAATTGACTGGAAAACGTAAAAGGAATTTGTAAAGAACTTTAAACTTTATAAAATAAACTTTGAAGAATTGGTGTTTGTTTACACATACATGTTCCAAATATGACTCTTTTCTCTCACACGGGTACTTTGAGTATTTTCAGGAATTTTGTACAAGTAAGTTTTCACACACTTTTTTCGATAACAACTACCCTATTTATATACAAATAACATAACTGTTACTAACGAGCAAATCCTAAAACTGTGACAAATGGCTTTCTTCTTTTCGCCAGATGCTTCCACGCGTCTTCTGCCAAACGTCACAACTCTTCTGAATTTGAATATTTACACTTTACGTCGAAATGACGTCTCTCTCCAGACTTTGTCGAGTTGTCGAAATACTACAACATCCTCCATGTCTGCCAAAGGCGCCTTTCCATCTGCAGATATCTTGTCAAAATGTCGAAGCTTCATTTTTGTCGAAGTGTCGAACCTTCAATTTTGTCGAAGTGTCGAACAACACTTATCAACCAAAACCGTTTATCTCATGTCGTCATTTGTCGAAAGAACCATTCTGCACACCAAATCGCATGGCGTCGAAAACGCATGTATACAGTTGTATAGACTGGTTGGTCTGTTACAGTTCAACCTTCTGTAATGTTGGAACATGTGATGTTCAAATCAATGTTGAGACATCATGCTGATAACTGGGCAGGATCAATAAACATAAGTGTTATATTTGATCTCTACTGTGTCTTTGCACTAGATGGACAAAACTGGATGTTCTTCTTTCCATGGTGGTATATTAGCAGATGTCTTAACATCTTTGGTAGAGTGCATATGAGTTCTGGGTTTTAATTGTTATAATCGTCTTGCTGTATTAGTAGCAATGTTGGATCTGATGTCATGACTTCGTGTAGAACATCTGAACTCTGACTATACCAGAATTTCAATTGGTATCAGAGCAGGCATCCTGTTCTGTTTCTGGATGAGATCCATGGGTGATACTTTTTGGTATCTTGTAAGGAGTTATGTCAGTACTGATGTTGGAACCTGTGGAAGGTTCTGTGATTTCCCTGAATGGTCCCTTGAAGTAGGTGGATGGACTATTCATGACAGGAATTGTGTGTGCATGTCTCTGGAGGTTGGCAATTGGCCTTTGTGTGGAACAGCTGTGCTAGTATTGAAACATATTCAAACTTGGTATGTTCTTGGAGGCTGATCTGGTGAAGTGCGTGGTCGTAGGTTGAGTTGTATTATGATTTCCGCTGCATAATACCTGGCTAAACTCAAACTCTGGTGAAGGTTCCCCTCATGTGGATGAAAGGCTGTTGTATTCAAGATTTCATCATAATCTACTGAAGATGTCAAAGATACTTGAGTCTTCTCAAGTCCACTCATCATGACGTTCTCCCTTCAGGATTGTAAGAATCACCTGATCACTGATTCTTTTACTCTCTTAGGTAGTGTATATGAAGATCTTGAAGACTTTCAAGGAGGGTTTGTTCCAAGGAGGTGGAACTAATGTTCTATGCGATGTTAAAACATGTTGTTCAACAAGTATGCAGCCACTGGTTGAAGAGCAGATGGTTTTAGGTGTCAAACAAAGGGATACGTGTGTTTGGAACCTACTCCTGACCTGGAAGAGGAGACATCTGTGGGGGCTAAGTTGACAAGGGTAGGGTCAACTGTTTGTATGCTCAAGAAGGTCACTTTTAGACGTCTGATCTCTAGAAGTGGAGCTGGTTGAGATGTGACACGGTGCAATTTCCTACTGTCTGTCTTATTCCTATAGATTGATCAGGATTGGATAGTTGTTCCCTGAAGTACTATGTTGTGTTGAAAGACAAGTTCCCTGGATGTTAGAAGTCAATAATGGGGTAACCTGATTGCTATTTCATTTAAGAGGATTGGGACCATGAATCTTGTTATTCAAACACCACGCTCAGAAGTGGCAGTTCTTTCAAGGAGTGAGAATATGAAGATTCAGAGGTTGGTTGAGGTAGTATGCTCTGGCAATGCATATCTACTATTGACTGGTGTTGTTTTCTTTCACTAGTACTGATGGTCAGCTGGAGTCTGATTGGTGTGATTGGAGTATGTATAGGTATAACTCATAGAGTTAGTTGCCACTGGTAGGGATGGTGTATGTCATGTTGAGACATGTCTGTACAATGCATGGATATTGGTGTGGAGTTTCCATGATTGTTAATTTGAGGGGGAGTGTTGGTTAACCTCCTCACGTTCGGTCAGCCTAGGGTCTGGTTGGCTGTTGACCTGTGTCACATGGGTTCTGGTGGTTGTGTGACACAGTTGCAAGGAAGAATTCATCTCTCTCATTCCTAAGGGTGAATTTAATCTGGGAAGACTTTCAAATCTGTTGAGGTGCTTGCAAGCAGAAGATGTTGACACTAGAAGAGTATTTTCAAAGTACTCTTATGGTGGAAGTATCTGAAAGGAATATTGGGAAAGGATTTAAGATCAATGTCTACTTGTGCCAAGTACAAGTATGTAATTGATTATCCTTGGAGCTCAATATAAATGATGTTTTTAAAAGATGTTCGAACATCTCATCTTCAGGATCCTGTGCAGAATCACAGGAAGGATAGTACATTGGTTTATGATCTATCACTTTGGCGGCAGCAAAAGCATATGATCTCTGAAAAGGGTTTCCTGGCAAGAAACATGTTCAACCTTGGTGTGTACAAGAAGAAAAAAACATCATAGTCCTGATGGTGGTTACTTGGATCAGTTTACTTCTGATCTAGGTAAGGAAGTGCATTAGCTAATGCACACTATGGAGTCAAGAACAAGTGGCAGCAGTCTTGACATCATGGAAACAACTTTGCTTTAGGAAGTGGAACCCTTGGTATAGCTGAAGGGATAGTTTCTAACTGGTCCTTCTGAAGACTCATGCATCAAAGTGTTTGATGCCTTTGGAGAAGAAGCAGGGATTCATCAAGGTGTGAGCTTGGATGACTTAACTGCAAACCTGCAGGATGGAGGATGTTTACTCAAACTTGGTTCCACAATTAAGTCTATGAGAACATTGAACTCTTGTTCTGTGAAGGGAGGAAGTTCTTTCAAGTGGCAGAAGAAGGAGATGAATTCAACAGCTAGATGTCAAAACACAATGTTATGACATTTGGTTCAACATCAGAATCTTAGTTGGTGAAGTGGCACATCAACTTGAGATAGAAGGGTCTACAAGGTTGTAGATTGGATACTTCAAAAAGCTTGAAGTTCAAGTCTCACTTGGAAGATCAGAATATCTTTGGGAGAAGTCTGATAAGCGTGGAGAGGTCAAAGAATGGCATTTGACTTTTTCATATGAGGATTCATGATGGAGGTAATCAACCAGTGGCATTTGGTCTATCTCAGAAGTGAGTTCAAAGAATCAAGACAATCAACTTATGGCAGCTGGTTATTCTTGAGGAAGTTCTGAGACAAATTACTTTGAGCAAAAAGGTAGTAAGTTGAAGACAAAAGGAGGTGTTTTCTATTCTTCTCTTGGAAGGAGTTTTGAGTTATCTATGGAAGACTATATCTTATAATGGGATGAGAATGTATATGTACCAATTTGTGTCTGGTTTCTTGTGGATCAAGCTAATGACTCAGTGATATCTGAAGATTATCAGATGGTGTTATGTTGTGAAGGATGTCCTAACTCATGTTAGAACATTTTATGAAGTGGTTTTCTGTTCTGGTTAGAAGAGAGATTGACATAGAGTATGGATGTGTTCAGCCAAGAGGGTTGAACAGAGGGTGTGCTCTTGAAGACATGAAGATGCGTCTTATGTTTTCCATTCATCAAGTGGTCTGGGTTCTCGTTGAATCAGGAAGTTTATAAAGGTCCAAATTTGGGGTGTTGGATATGTTCATATGTGTTCTCCATGTTTCAAGAGGAGAGTTGGTTGTTCATGACAGGGTGTCATACCCCAAAATTTGCCCATTAATATTTTAAGACATTCTTCAGGGCATTCCGACTCATTTTTATGACACTGATCTCATAGGAACGAAGGCCCAGCTCACGAATGGCCCAATCCAGAAAATGGCCCAAACTGGCCTATTCGCTACGCGCTCGCTACACGCTCGCCTAGCGAACGTTCGCTACACGCTCGCCTAGCGAAGCAAACGTTCGCTACCAGCTCGCCTAGCGAAGCTGACAGACAATAGAAAATTTCGGGCTTCATTCTGAGCCCATTAGGTCATGAAAAAGAGCATTATAAATACCAGCACTTCAGTAATGAAAAGAGAGGACGAAAAACGGAGGAAGAGGAACGAAAACCCTGGCACAGAAACCCTGGAGGCTACTTTAAAAAGTTCCGAGTGCAGAAACCCTGAAGGCCGCTTCTCCGCTCCGAAGCTACCGCTGCCCAACTCAATCCGGTTTCCAAGCAACCAGTCCCTTTCAATATCGCAATTGCACACAGGTTTGCGTATCATCGCTGTTTTACGTTTCCAATTGATATTCTTTACATACATGATGCATTCCGATTAAAGTATTGATATGTAATTCGATTTCGTATGTGAATCTAAGTATGAACATCCTGTATAATTGTCTATGCTATGCCTGTGATCGAATGCCATAAGAGTGCAGGTTTTCGGAAGTCATGCTGCTGTCAAACTCCAAGCCCGTGGCCGCTCGCTAGCTCATCGCTAAGCGAGCCTGCAGCGAGCCTTCGCTGAGCCTTCGCTAGGCGAAGCAGAGGCGAATGGGACAGTGGCTGCTTTGTCCCTTTGCTGTTCTATCTTATGTTTATCTAATTGCGATTTTTGTCTCACCTGGCCTGAACTCATAACTTTTATGTCTATTTTATGGTGCAATTGTCAAATCATATTTTATTTTAATGCTCTAACCCGTGTGTTGAATGGTGTAAGAGCTTCCATATCCCCAATGAAGCGGCCGACTAGGTACTCCACTTTACGTGTGGGAGACCTTCGTGGAGATGGATTCTAAATTACTTCACTTTAATGTGAAGATTCATATTGATTGCCTAATTAATTTTAATGTATTAATTTTTAATGTATTAATTTTAATGTATTGATTTTAATGTGGAGATTCATCCTAATCACCTAATTGACTTTAAAATATGGACTTTAAATAAATAATATCGGACCTCTCTTTTACCCCCGATTACGTAATATGGTCATGTCCCGCGAATATGGGGATACCCTTAGCAAAGACCCTTCGGTTAAATCATCATAAAATAAATCATGGTCCCTCGGATGTTGCCTTCGAAATTACGATTCTGTCCCTCGACGACCCTTCGGTGTAGCCTACGGTTAAATGATGATAGTCCCTTCGAATGCTAAGGTATCCTCACAACTGTTGCCTTCAATGACCAGTCGATGACCCTACGATGACCCTTCTACATCCAAAGGATAAAACTACTTACTTCTCAATAGTAAGGACAGTTTTACCCTCATAAGGAAAGGAAATGCCCGGAAAGACCTCGGATAGGTATAACTCTTAATTGCTTATTCATAATTTAAAACTACTTTTCACACCTTACACCTTTCAAAACCTCCATTAGAGAATCACCACTTGGCATACATTCGCACTAGAGTCATTGCCGAGTTATATTTTTCTAAACTATTTTCAAAACTAAACGAGATAACCACTTTGTATACATTCATTCAAGAATCAATACAAAGTTAAATTCTCCTTTTTCAAAACATTTCCTACCCATTTCTCAACCACTTTTTTTTTCAAACTAGAAAGACATAAATGATTGAGCAATTAAGAGCCCATGGATAACCATGGATACAAAGGGTGCTAATACCTTCCCTTTGTATAATGTACCTCCCGAACCTAAGAATCTAAATTAAGGTCTTTCCTGTTCTTTTCCACCTTTCCTTATTGGATAAAAGAAAAGTCGGTGGCGACTCTTGCTATCCGCGACATTGCGATAAAAAGCAAAACACATTAAAGTCAGTTCACCGTATGACAGAACTGGCGACTCTGCTGGGGATTACAAAGAGAGGTCACCTTAAAAATCATTTATGTTTTAAACTGTTCCTTCTTTTGAGGGTATTTTATGCTTGAGTGAAAGATCCTACACCCGGATCTAGTGTACCTTAGGTAAGTAGCAATAGATCATCGCGACTATCCGGCGTATACTGGAATGGTTAAAATGATGGCTACGGTTAATGTGACACTTTGGATGTCCTGATGTTCCTCATGTTTACTTGAGGAAAAATTTGGCATTCGCGTGGTGTCATCAAAGCATTAACCAGACCTTTAGAACCCTAATTGACTCATCCTAGCCATTAGAAAGTAGTGAGATAACTGACTTCGGTTCCGACTGGGGTTGGTTGAGACTCGATACTACACTCTTTGAGATTGGACTTTAGGGAAGCTTTGGTCAACCACTTGGTGTTGCACTGAAGTGGACTTAAAGAAAGGTCGATGATTTGAGATCCTTCTAGAACCCGGTTACTATTCTAGGACAGGTTGAACCAACCAAACTTCAGTGGGGAGGGTACTTACCTATGGAACTCATGCAAGCCTTAAAACTTAGGAACGATGGTTGTGTGACTTGCTTGTGCTTTACTTAACATCATAACATCATAACATCATCATAACATCATGGCATTGAACTAACCATTTCGAGGACTTAGGGATTTAACTTTGCTCTATTTTGTAAAAAAAAAAAAAAAAAAAAAAGAAAAAAGTTTCCTTTTTTGGTAGTTTATGCAAAGTTAGATTCCAAAAGTCTTTGAAAACATTTCATACATTGCATAGCATAACATTGCACAACAGGTGTTCTAAAGGGATCAATGTTCTCACGGTTTTCATGCAAACAGAAAAATGGACCTCGAACAGACTGTCAAAGATCTCCATGCTCAGAATGCTCAACTCCAGGAGATGATCTTGAACTTATCCAAGGGGCAGGAAGAACTGAAGGCTCTCTTGCTCGAGAAGAAAAAAGACAAGAAATCTGTGAGGCACATTAACCCGGGAAGAAGGCAGTTCACGAAGATCAATATGACTTTAGCACAAGCACTGCAGGGTATGCTAAAAGCAAATTTAATTACCCTCAGAGATCCTCCTGCAAAACCCAACACTACTTCTCCTAGTTATAATCCCGACGCCAGGTGTGCGTATCACTCCGATAGCCCCGGGCATAATACGAACGATTGTTGGTCATTGAAGAATAAAATTCAGGATATGATCGACGCCGGAGAATTTGAATTGGATCCGCCTGAGACTCCTAAGGTCATCACCGCTCCTCTGCCTAATCATGATAAAACTCTTAATGCTATAGAGGATGCTGACAGCGATTGCGACCTGGATAGCTGGGTCTACCCAACAATTGGTGACGGACTCAATAACTGGAAGGCTGAAGACACTATCCCGATTTCCTTTAGTCAGGAATAATTGTTATTGCTATTTTAACATTTTTAAGCATTGTGTCTATGCCCGGGGCACAATAGCTAATTTTTCAAGGGTTTTGTCATTTTCATAAGCATATTCATATTCAATAAATCAATGGACTTTTTGCATTCAAATACTGCGCTCTTTATCTTTCCTGTCATTTTTCAAACAAGCTATGTTTCTTGCACACACTCACGTAACAATTTGCCGATCCATATCCACTCTGGATCCTGTTGGTAATGACTCTGCTACTGTTCATTATGACTTTGAAAATCCGATCTACCAAGCCGAGGATGGAAGCGAGGAAGATTGTGAAGTCCCTGGAGAACTTGCCCGACTACTGCAAGAAGAAAATACTATACAGCCGCATGAGGAATCAATTGAAATTGTAAATCTGGGTACTGAAATAAACAAGAAAGAAGTCAGAGGTTTCTTGGGGCACTTGAATTACATTGCCCAATTCATTCCACACTTGACTGTTACCTGCAAACCCATCTTCGAATTACTAAAAAGGAAAAATCAAGAGATGGTATAGAATGATGAATAACAAAATCAGGAAATATCTCCAAGAACCTCTAATTCTGATGCTACCAGTTGAAGGAAGACCTCTAATCATGTATTTGACCGTGTTAGAAAATTTAATGAGGTGTGTGTTGGGGCAACATGACGAGTCTGGTCGAAAAGAGCATGCCATATACTGCCTTAGCAAAAGGTACCGACTGTGAAACAAGATACTCATAGCTCGAGAAAGCTTGCTGTGCTTTGGCTTGGGCTGCTCGCCGACTAAGACAGTATCTGTTGAATCATACCACTTTATTGACTTCTAAGATGGATTCTATCAAATATCTATTTAAGAAACCTGCTGTCTCCTGAAAGAGTTATCACTGACAAGGGTACTAATTTGAACAACAAGATGATTACTGAACTCTGCACGCAGTTCAAAATAAAACACCATAACTCTTCTCCGTACCGGCCAAAGATGAACGACGCCGTGGAGGTTGCTAATAAGAGTATCAAGAAGATCATACAAAAGATGACAGTAACGTACAAAGACTGGCATGAGATGTTACCATTCGCTCTCCACGGTTATCGCACTTCAGCGCGCACTTCGACAGGGGCAACTCCGTTCTCTTTAGTCTATGGAATGGAAGCCATCTTACCAGTGGAAGTTCAGATTCCCTCTCTAAGAATCATGAAAGAGTCGATCAGATAAATTTGATTGAAGAGACTCGCGGCTGTTTGTCATAGGCAAATATATCAGAAGCGCATGATCCAGGCATTTAACAAAAAGGTCAAGAGACAGGTGTATCAAATTGACGACTTGGTGATCAAGCGTATCGTTATACCACAAGGGGATCCCAGAGGCAAATGGACTCCCACATACGAAGGGCCATTTGTAGTTAAGAAGGTATTCTCTGGTGGAGCCATGATGCTCGCTACAATGGATGGCGAAGAGTTCCCGCATCCCGTGAACGCAGACATAGTCAAAAAAATACTACGCATAAAAGAGACCCGCTAGGTCGACGTATCTAGGCAAAAGTAGGGGCATCCCGGCAAACCAAAAGGGTTCGGGCAAAAATTAGGGATAAACATATAAAAACATACACCCGGCAAGTCGAAAACCTGAAAAGGCGGCTTGGGCAAAAAAGGGTATCCTGGTGGACTGAAAACCTGAAAAGGTGGTCCAGGCAAAAATTAGGGATTAAAGCGTAAGACTATGTCCCGTTCTCAGTCAGCTTCAACCAAGTTCCAAGGACTGAACAAGCCAATCACTTCTATCCGACAGCAGGAGATGAGATGCTTGAAGACATAATGACAGTAGTGAAATTAGAATCGATAGGACCTTTTCTGCATAGCTTTCTCTTTGTTTTCTTGAAGATTTCCTCTTACTAGGATTTCTGTCTCCTTGTACACAAATTGCCTGTTTACAGGCCCTCTTTCAAAATCAATACAATTTCATTTCCAAAAAGATGCTTTTGTTTTTACTTTTCTGTTTTGTTTGCGTAAACGTCCATTGATTTAATTTGAATTGATTTATGCATTTGAATATGATCAATGTTTACCAAAAATGCCTAGAATGGTAATAGCAATTACTACATGACTTCAGGATCGAGGAGAAGGTCTAACCATGCTTCCCAATGAATCCGTCGCTAATTCGATTCCCCGGCAACGCCAGTTATTCCCCAGAAGAACTTGGCATCACTAGACTGGTCATCTCTTCTACCCCCAGCCAGGCTCTATTGAATATCTCTGCCACCAGATAAAGGTCAAATACCCCTAGCTAAGGAAGGGTCATCAATACAAATATCTCCGACCAGAAGACTGAGATTTATTTCCCCAGTAGAGTCCTCTGGAAGAACGTTTCAGACGCATAGTGCATTCATTACATCATTTCACATCACATACCTACATACAATTTTCGTTCCGCATCATATACATTACATCATTTCATAACATATACATGTATACAATGCTCTCATTTATTCTAGACGCATAATTCACTCATTACATCATTTCACAGCACACGCATGCATACAACATTTGCATCTCATGCATCATGACATGGCATGAAGCTAACTTTATTTTTCAGGTCAATTATCCTCCTGACACAGTCAAAACAAAGGTCCATTCAGACGGGCATCTTTATCCATTACATTCAAGATTTAACTATATCCCTCAGATACTGCCTAGCGTACGGTATATTCCGAGGTGCAGTCTAGCGTACGACTACTTTCTTCTTCAGATACATCTTTCAGATATACTCCATGTCGACATTCATTCTGACATCCTCCTAACGATGGCATCTATAAGCCCATCCCAAATATTCATTGCAAATACAACATATGCAAATACTATCAGATATAGCCTAGCGTACGGTTCATCCTGATTCATCTTAACATATGACTCCTTCAACTCAGATACGATCTAGCGTACGATCCATTCTGACCTTCAACAACTCAGATACGATCTAGCGTACGATCCATTCTGACCTTCAACCACTCAAATACAGTCTAATGTACGACCAAGTTAGACCTTCAAGTCCTCGGAGGCCACTCAAATACTGTCTAATGTACGACCAAGTTAGACCTTCAAGTCCTCAAAGGCCACTCAAATACAGTCTAATGTACGACCAAGTTAGACCCTCAAGTCAGATTCTGCAAATACAGTCTAATGTACGACCAAGTTAGACCCTCAAGTCAGATGCTGCAAATACAGTCTAATGTACGACCAAGTTAGACCCTCAAGTCAGATTCTGCAAATACAGTCTAATGTACGACCAAGTTAGACCTTCAAATCCTCAGATTCTGCTCAGTGACAGTCTAATGTACGACCAAGTTAGACCTTCAAATCAGATTCTATTCAGTGACAGTCTAATGTACGACCAAGTTAGACCTTCAAATCAGATTCTATTCAGTGACAGTCTAATGTACGACCAAGTTAGACCTTCAAGTCAGATTCTATTCAGTGACAGTCTAATGTACGACCAGGTTAGACCAATTGCGGCTCGAATACAGTCTAATGTACGACCAAGTTAGACCAGATGCGGCTCGAATACAGTCTAATGTACGACCAAGTTAGACCAGATGCTGCTCAAATACAGTCTAATGTACGACCAAGTTAGACCAGATGCCGCTCAAACACCGTCTAATGTACGACCAATTTAGACCTTCAACGGCTCAAATACAGTCTAATGTACGACCAAGTTAGACCAGATGCTGCTCAGATACGGTTTAAGGTACGACCAAGTTAGACCTTCATCTGCTCAGATGCTACCTAGTGACAGGTACATCTCTGAATTGTAGTCTAGTATACGACTACTCCCTTTTCAGCAGATTCAGCCTAATGGACGGCTCACTCTGCTCAGATATGGTTTAATGTACGACCAAGTTAGACCTTCATCTACTCAGATGCTACCTTAGGACAGGTACATTTCTGAATGGTAGTCTAGTATACGACTACTCCCTTTTAAGCAGATTCAGCCTAATGGACGGCTCACTCTGCTCAGATATGGTTTAATGTACGACCAAGTTAGACCTTCATCTGCTCAGATGCTACCTAGTGACAGGTACATCTCTGAATTGTAGTCTAGTATACGACTGCTCCCTTTTCGTCAGATTCAGCCTAACGGACGACTCATCCTGCAACTCCAATATAGGCTAGCATAAGACCCATTTGGATCTTCAACTCAGATACGATCTAGCATACGATCCGGTCTGATCTTCTATCCCCAATGAAATCACCCGCTTAATGGAGGTGTCGTTCTGCAACTCAGAGACAATCTAGCGTACGATCCATTCTGATTTTTCATCCTCGGCGAAGTCATCCGCCCAATGAACAACTCACTCTGGTATTCAGATGCGGTCTAGCGTATGATCCATTCTGATCCCTTATTCCCAGCAGCGTATAACACACTCTGACTCTCCAGCGAAGGCGACAGCATAATGGATGACTCGCTATCCGGTCTATCGTATGACTCGGTACGACGTCCATGTTTTCAGATATCGTCTAATGAACGACGCACCCTGAAGTTCTCATCATCAAATTCCCTGGATGGCATCTTTAAGCCCATCTCCATCAAGACTAGCTCCTGATTGACAAGCGCAAATTTTTGGGCATTTAGTGTTCAATAATCTTCCACCTCCAGACCACGAATGGTGCACATACCATTCTACTCTCTCGGTTCAAGAATATTGAACAGGGGCAGCTGTCATACCCCAAAATTTGCCCATTAATATTTTAATACATTCTTCAGGGCATTCCGACTCATTTTTATGACACTGATCTCAAAGGAACGAAGGCCCAACTCACGAATGGCCCAATCCAGAAAATGGCCCAAACTGGCCTGTTCGCTACGCGCTCGCTACACGCTCGCCTAGCGAACGTTTGCTACACGCTCGCCTAGCGAAGCAAACGTTCGCTACCAGCTCGCCTAGCGAAGCTGACAGACAATATAAAATTTCGGGCTTCATTCTGAGCCCATTAGGTCATGAAAAAGAGCATTATAAATACCAGCACTTCAGTAATGAAAAGAGAGGACGAAAAACGGAGGAAGAGGAACGAGAACCCTGGCACAGAAACCCTGGAGGCTACTTTAGAAAGTTTCGAGTGCAGAAACCCTGAAGGCCGCTTCTCCGCTCCGAAGCTACCGCTGCCCAACTCAATCCGGTTTCCAAGCAACCAGTCCCTTTCAATATCGCAATTGCACACAGGTTTGCGTATCATCGCTGTTTTACGTTTCCAATTGATATTCTTTACATACATGATGCATTCCGATTAAAGTATTGATATGTAATTCGATTTCGTATGTGAATCTAAGTATGAACATCCTGTATAATTGTCTATGCTATGCCTGTGATCGAATGCCATAAGAGTGCAGGTTTTCGGAAGTCATGCTGCTGTCAAACTCCAAGCCCGTGGCCGCTCGCTAGCTCATCGCTAAGCGAGCCTGCAGCGAGCCTTCGCTGAGCCTTCGCTAGGCGAAGCAGAGGCGAATGGGACAGTGGCTGCTTTGTCCCTTTGCTGTTCTATCTTATGTTTATCTAATTGCGATTTTTGTCTCACCTGGCCTGAACTCATAACTGTTATGTCTATTTTATGGTGCAATTGTCAAATCATATTTTATTTTAATGCTCTAACCCGTGTGTTGAATGGTGTAAGAGCTTCCATATCCCCAATGAAGCGGCCGGCTAGGTACTCCACTTTACGTGTGGGAGACCTTCGTGGAGATGGATTCTAAATTACTTCACTTTAATGTGAAGATTCATATTGATTGCCTAATTAATTTTAATGTATTAATTTTTAATGTATTAATTTTAATGTATTGATTTTAATGTGGAGATTCATCCTAATCACCTAATTGACTTTAAAATATGGACTTTAAATAAATAATATCGGACCTCTCTTTTACCCCCGATTACGTAATATGGTCATGTCCCGCGAATATGGGGATACCCTTAGCAAAGACCCTTCGGTTAAATCATCATAAAATAAATCATGGTCCCTCGGATGTTGCCTTCGAAATTACGATTCTGTCCTTCGACGACCCTTCGGTGTAGCCTACGGTTAAATGATGATAGTCCCTTCGAATGCTAAGGTATCCTCACAACTGTTGCCTTCAATGACCAGTCGATGACCCTACGATGACCCTTCTACATCCAAAGGATAAAACTACTTACTTCTCAATAGTAAGGACAGTTTTACCCTCATAAGGAAAGGAAATGCCCGGAAAGACCTCGGATAAGTATAACTCTTAATTGCTTATTCATAATTTAAAACTACTTTTCACACCTTACACCTTTCAAAACCTCCATTAGAGAATCACCACTTGGCATACATTCGCACTAGAGTCATTGCCGAGTTATATTTTTCTAAACTATTTTCAAAACTAAACGAGATAACCACTTTGTATACATTCATTCAAGAATCAATATAAAGTTAAATTCTCCTTTTTCAAAACATTTCCTACCCATTTCTCAACCACCTTTTTTTTCAAACTAGAAAGACATAAATGATTGAGCAATTAAGAGCCCATGGATAACCATGGATACAAAGGGTGCTAATACCTTCCCTTTGTATAATGTAACTCCCGAACCTAAGAATCTAAATTAAGGTCTTTCCTGTTCTTTTCCACCTTTCCTTATTGGATAAAAGAAAAGTCGGTGGCGACTCTTGCTATCCGCGACATTGCGATAAAAAGCAAAACACATTAAAGTCAGTTCACCGTATGACACAGGGGGAGTTCTGTCTTTGCACTGTAAGTAATCATCAAGCTTATGGTCTATGTATTCTCAGTTAACAAGGTATGGAACCTTGTTAGTTAGTGGGATGATGTGGTGTGTGTCAAGGCTGAGTGAGCAGAAGAATGTCTGACCGGATGTCATGACATTGCCTTGGACAATATTGTTATTTCCTTCTGAAACTTACAGTTATAAGGAAATATGGAAGCAAATGCCAGTATGACACTATGGCTGGTACAGGTGCTGGAGTTACAATAGCTGTTTTTTGGTGAATGCACAGATTTACGGGGAGGAGAAGTACCCTTGTGCATGTGTGTATTACTAGTAGCCATAGCTAGTAATTGTTTTGCTTCTGCTGCTGATTAGACTACTGTTATGTGGTTTAAATTGCTGATAGTTTGCCTTGTGAACAAAAAGGACAGAGTGTTCACAAGATGTCATATGTGATGTCTTAACATAAGATATCCTATGTACCTGCTGGAAGTTATATAAGGAAATGTGGATGTGTGGTGCCAGATGTCAAGCTACCATTGGAGGTGAGAAAGTGGCTTTAGAAAATGGTGATAGGGAGGATATATGAAGAACACAGACAAAAGCAGTATCAAATGTTAAGACATAGCTTGTAACGTGTCTGACAACATTTATGGAATAGTCTTAGAACTGCTGTTTCTGGAAACAGTCAAGAGCTGTAAAAGGTATTCAAAGATTGTCTGGGATATTAGTGGTGATTCTCTGACTGATTCTCAGCAAATATGGATGGATCTTGACCAAGCATTTACTCCTACCGTTAATTCCTAAGCATGGTCTGGCCTATTTAAAGGATGTATCAACACTCCTCTTCTCACAAGAGCGACATTTCATTCCCTCTAAACCATGGGGTTTGTTAAGATCTGGGCATACTGCTCCTGGATCTGGTTTTGTGAAGGTGTCATTTATAAATGTTTAGCTAAAAAGGGGGAGAGAAACATTGTCCTGAGGATGCACCAGAAATAAGCAATATCTGGTAGCAAGGAGAAGATGGATTCAGACACAAAAGTCACTAACTGGGTATATCAGTTGTGTCTTGTGATCTGAGTTAAGAAGACAGTTGTGTCTTGTGATCTGAGTTACATTATCTATGTACTCAGCATTACATATTCTTCAGGAAGCCCTACTGTTGAGGGGAAGGGTTGTGGTGGAGCTGATCCTTGTACATCTTCTTCCTCATGTACACCAACAGTGGTGGTGGCATTGGGGCTGTCAAAGACAAAGAGGAAGTGCAGACCCATATTGGGTTATTTGTTTTAGCTAAAATTTGCCAAAGGGGGAGATTGTTAGTACCTTAAGATTGGCATTAATTTTGTAAAACAAATAATGTAATCACCTTTGTTGTTTTAATATGTTGGGTTGAAGAAGTTCAACATCTGGACCAACATGTCATGTAAGATGTCACGACATCGGGACTGTGACATCTCACATGTGTATAAAACTGAATCGGTTAATTCTGGTTTGGTTTGTGATTAATTAGGAGATCTGGTGAATATCCTAACTCCTGTGTGGAGATCTTGAAGATTCAATCAGAAGATTTGGTGAATATATTTGGTGAATATACAGTTCCCAAATATGGAGATCTTTTAGGAAATAAAAGATTGAAGACCTTGATTGTAGCAGAAGAATTCTGCCAGCTCTGTAACAGCAAAGGAAAGATTTGCTGCGATTTCTGAAGGCCCAAATCCAGTTGGGTGGTTAGGTTATAAATAGCAGATTGTAACCTAGGTTTTGTAAGCCTCAAACAATGTAAAAATTAAGGGTGTGCGTGAGGTAAACCTCCCAACCTGTGGGAAGGTTACCAGGCGTTTCTCAGTGCTTGAAAGCATGAGATTATTTGTAACTCAAAGCCTGTAGGCAAGAGTTGTTATGTTCTTGAACGAAGTTGTGAAGCATGTTCAAGTTGTCTAAGCATTACATGGTAATTGTAGTGATAGGAATGGAAGCTGGAGGTTTCTATCTAGGAGTGCCTAGGTATAGATTGCATTGGGTAGGGATTAAGTGAGGAGTTGTAAACGGGGGAGTTTAACTCTGGATTAATACTGCTAATAGTGGATCTTCTTCCTGGCTTGGTATGCCCCTAGAGTAGGTAATGTTGTACCGAACTAAGTTAACAATTACTGGTGTTTTTACCTTCTGCGCACTATATTTTATCTGTTATAACTCAGTCTGTTTATGAAAAGAATAACAGACTTGACACATAGCCTGTAGTCTGATTGCAAAACAGAATGTTATGACATTCATTATTGACTGTTGTTGTATAGACTGGTTGGTCTGTTACAGTTCAACCTTCTGTAATGTTGGAACAGGTGATGTTCAAATCAATGTTGAGACATCATGCTGATAACTGGGCAGGATCAATAAACATAAGTGCTATATTTGATCTCTACTGTGTCTTTGCACTAGATGGACAAAACCGGATGTTCTTCTTTCCATGGTGGTATATTAGCAGATGTCTTGACATCTGTGACAGAGTGCATATGAGTTCTGGGTTTTAATTGTTATAACTGTCTTGTTGTATTAGTAACAATGTTGGATAAGATGTCATGACTTCGTGTAGAACATCTGAACTCTGACTATACCAGAATTTCACTCAGTAACAGAGTAAAGATAAGAGACAATATATTTACTGTCAGACCAACCAAATATTAGAAGATGATCTTGTCATAGCATATAGAGCCAACAACCACGTACGCAATTAATGAAAATTAAGATCAATAACTTGGAAATTTCAAATTCGATGAAACATGAATGCTACTTAATCTATAGCATAAGAATACATATTACTGGCACATAACATACACATAAAATGAACACATCATATAACAAAAATGAGTTTATATATATTTCCAGTTCTTAATTTAATATTTTCATTTTTAACAAAATACCTTTGTGCCCGTCAATTATAACTCAACTGGAAAAAATCGATATTTCTATGAAGTTTTGTTTCAACCTTAAAGGTAAAGAAAAAATGTGTAGGAGCTGAATCATGTTTTAGGGGCTGTTTAGATCACTTGTGAAGCTCATAAACTTAAGTTACTTTTACAATTTGTTTTAAGTTTTATTTCGATAGTTTTATATTAAAAATATGGATATCTTAGTGTTTAATAAAGTTATTTATCTAATATAGCTTAGTATATGAAACAATCATTTGAGTTGTATTCTTCACTGTTGTTAAAAGATGTTACACAACTACACACTGCATTTGCAAACAAATCACGTGTATTTGATATTTACAGGACTTTACTATAATCATACAATTCACAAACATTTAAAAATTAAACTTGCAAGTTGCAACCTATTATTAATCTTCACAAGGAAAATCAAGTAAACAAATTTCTAGTATTGTTTCCTAAGTTAATCAATCAAGTGAGTTCACAGGACCATTACCTTAAAATAAAAGATTATTCACCACAACATTTACAACATCAGATGCCTCCACAAACTTGTCCATCTTTGTCTCCATTTCCTTAGCTGCAACATTTTAGTACATTTCCTCATCCATTTCTTTTTTACCTTATTATATTGAGATATATACATAAATATCAGACCATTTTCAATGTTTCAAACAAAGTTCTCCACCATCACCGACATTGCAACCTACAAATTAGTAACTTAGATGTTCATCTAAACAAGTGAAAGAAGCATAGTTCTAAGAAAAACAACAATTGAAATCATGGACTGATTACCTTAATTGATTCCAACAACATGTCGTCAATTTCAACTCTGCATTGATTCAAACTGCTATTGCTCCATGATACGCTATTCAATACAAAATATTGTCAAATTGCAGGAGTAACATTGTTGAGTAGGAATATGAAAAAAAACACTATTTTTTTCTATTCATAACAATGGTTTCGGTAAAAACCACCATGAAAAGGGAGGAAAAGAAAAGATACATTAATAAATCAAAGAGGAATATACCCTTCTTGTTATGAGCATTGAGTATGACAATATCTGCTGATTGATAAGTATCTCATTTTACAAAAACAAGAGAGAAGGAAAGTTAAATATAACTAAGTTAAAGTAATTTTCAAAAGAGTAAATTAAGTTCCATGAACCGACTAAGATAAACACGTATTTTATACATGGAATAACCCTAATTTTTACCTTTAGCCAGTCATGTATAATTTCAAGGAATCTCATCTGAAGAGAAGCAGTCTTATTCTACGAGGATTGGATGGTACTACTATTTTGTAACAATCTGTATAATATATATCTAGAATAATATCATACAAGTGTTATCATTTGGTAATGATACAATATAAGAGCCTAAAGGCACCATTATATACACATGTCCAAACTAAAACATGAATGGCATATGTAATACAATAAAGCATAAATAATAAAAATCTAAGAACTATGTACAATATCTTCATTGGATACAACTCTACAACGGAAGATCACAAAAACTGCATCCCTTGAAACATCAGTAGACAACTTCTCTTGAATTCAACCTGCAAGGAATACCTGAAAAATAACAACAATAAAGGGATGATATAATAATCTCAGTGATTTCCCCTATCCTATGGGTCCACCCGGCTCTACAGGGTTTCTACTCGATTCTAACTCAAGTATTCACCTTCTGTTACTTGTGCATCATTCACACCTTGTAACTAGGACTTGAGTAACTAAGGGATAATCGCAATGTATGGAAACATGTCACTTGAGTTCATCTACTCAACAAAACACTATTCAGATTCACGAAACATCAATTCCCGAACGGACATACGTCTAAGCCAGACTCGGTTCATGTATGCTCGTATGATTCGACTTTCATGGTGGATATCGGGTCCTCTATGATGCTTAGTCCCCAGTTCAAGCGACCGTCACCTGTAGGGGACTCTAACCCACTTAGGGTATCTTTCACCGTATGGGCCTCTAACCCACTTAGGTGTCCACCTTCCCTCATGTCCATCATGGTTGGGACTCAAACCCAATTGAGGCACGAATCATTGGTGCCACATCCTCACTTACCGCTTTACCTAAGCCCTTGAAGTGGTATGTGCACAATCACAACTAATTCCAAATACGTGATCAATTCTCAATAGTAAATAGGACTTTTGGTACAAATGTTCCTCACCAAATATCAAACAATTCTCATGATATCATATCAATTCTCATGGTACCATAACATGATCCATTCTCATACATAAACCACACATGTTCCATACAAAGCATGTTAACGTATCATTCTGTGACTACTTGTTCATTGTACACACCACAGTACCATTATGTCCAAGCATCACTATCTAAATCATTTCATGACTTAAGTTATCTTTCTAAGTCATTTACGTAGTATTCACCTAGGTTTACCTCACTCATAAGTTTTAGTCATTTTATTATGTAATCAATACAATCAACCAATCATAAGCTCTTAATCGTTCATGCACACGCACACGTATCACAACCAGCAACATATATAACATACATTAAATTCCACAAGATGACATAACATTCCACCATGTCCATAGGCAAGGTTAAAACTCCACCCGCCGCAATCTAACTCATTCCACTTCCAAGTTTCAAACAAGTATGTCTGACCATCCTAAGATGGAGGTTCATCAGACAAAAAGGGAAAGATTTAGTGGAATAAGTCATATAGACATCTCTTCATATAATAGGCCTATACGTTAGCTTCCTAACGCATCCATCCGTTCATCAATACGAACTATCAAACTCGTTTATCAATCATTCTTACCTAGTTGTAATTCTAGGTTAAAACACACACAAACTCATATAAATTGACTGATTAATGTTAATCAAATGCATACACATCATGGTATAAGTTATAATACATCCAAGGTGGTTTAGAAACATGGAAGAAGTGGTTTTAGGAAAAACAAGATTGAACCAGTCAGTTGCATTAGGAGCCAATCCATTGCATGAAGTTTCTGTAAAGTATTTTTCACAGAATTAACAGGACCAATCAATTGGGCATTGTAGCCAATCGATTGAAATCAACAAAATTCAGCTTTTTTGTTCACAGAATCATGAACCAATCGATTGGTTCTGCAACCAATCGATTGACACCTGTAGAATTTCCAAAAATACCTATTCTAAACACTCTTTCTTCCATATTTAACATCCCTAAACCATCCTAACTTATACTCATTCATGTCTTCATGTTTTCTAGCATAGATTCATGAATTTCAATCACTATGCAACAACAATTAACAACAACTAAACACAACAACACAACAATACAACAACACAACATAGCTCACTCAAAAGCATGTATGAATCATGGTATGAGACATAGAAGCATGAATAAAAACAAATTCACAAAACCTAATCCCACTTCCATGAAGTTCCTTCCCCCAAGCTACAACTATCTAGGAACTCACCTTGGTTTGATGATGAAGATGATGAAATAGAGATGAAGTTGATGATGATGATGAAGATGAGATGATGATGGTGATTATAAAGATCCATGGCTTCCTTCTTCTTCTCCAAGCCCTTCTTCCTTTCTCTTCTCTTCTCCATTTCTCTCTTTTTTCCCCTCTTTTTTTTCTTTCTGATAACTCTCTTCCTCTCTTACCTACTATCTCTCTTTTCCTTCATTCTTATCCACTTCTTCTTTTCCTTCTACCACACAATCTTATATACATATATACATAATATATAAATATATAATATAATATTATGTAATGGTACAAAATATTATCAAGTGATATTTTTATCTTCTAGTACCAATTGACCAATTATTAATGTTAACAAAATATCCTCTCTTATACTTATTAATATTGGTCTGTCTCTTCTATTAATAATTAATCTCTTCAGAGTTCACTGGTTACTCTATTGGTCCCAACTGACAACATTTAGAGCACATAGGAGCCCTAATTATTTCAACTGACAAAAGATAGAGTACATATGAACTCAATTGGTTTGAACTGACCACTAATTGAGCATTTAAGGGAGTATGAGATTGTCACACCCCAATTTTGACCATGAATCGCTGATTCAATACATTAATCATAGCTATTGCATCTCTACATAGTATATCATGCATTTCATACCGCATAGTGCCTAGAATATCAGTCAAAATAATTTTTTCAGATCTACAGGCAAACCGGTTGAACTAATCGATGGATGTGCGTCAAATCAGTGGACAAAATTTTTTAAAATCAAACTTCCAGACATTATCTTTATTAATCTATGTTTCACGTAGTTTAATTTGGTATGCACGATTTATTTTTCAGCTAATTTTTCGGCCACTGTTTGATCAGCCCGAGTCTGTTTAACCGGTCAAAATTTATTTCAAAATTAAAAGAAACGTTGTATTTTTTCAATAAGTTTATTTTGCACTGATCATTTTAATGCATTCATTTTAATTTTTCGAGCACTTTTACGCCCAACTTTTTTTCATTTTGAGTCCGTTCATTTTTTTTCTCAAAATGTTAATAAAAAGTAATTAGAATTAATGATATATTCAGTTTGATTTTATTTATCTTTTATTTCTTTAATTTAATTTCAAAATTCATTTTATTCACTAAAAACATAAAAAAGAGATACTATTGGCATTTTAAAAAAGTAGAGTAACCCTAAATCCTAAATCTCACGTGTATATATACTAAAGGGAGTGAACCACATTCAGGATCACCAATAAAAGCCAATGATGTCATCTCCCATCATCAAATCCTCTCTCTCCAATTCAAATCCAAGTGAGTGGGAAAAGGAAGAAAAGACAAAAACCGGTAGTGAAAAGGGTAGTGCGATTTTGGTCTTCTTGATTTTGCTGCAATGTCTCTTAAAATGAGACAGAATACTTCACCTTCATGGAAAGAACCAACTTTTTTATAGCAAAAAAAATTAACCTTCATTCTCTTATTACAAGCAGTGATTTACTTCCTTTTTTCCAACAAATTAATACCACAAACAAGCACCATTTCTTCACCTTCAAACAAACAACACCACGGCTCCATCTCAAAATACAACCGGACAACCTCGAACATATTCAACACAACTTCTTCTCACCACCGACCATCGTCTCCTTGCAACCACAACAAAACACACAAGCTATCAAGATACTCACTGTAAATCCATCATACAAGCATCACCTCATACCTCCACATAAAACTCATCTCCATTCACAACACCAAACACACGTCGCCGGCAAACAACCACATGCCAACAACATTTTCTCCACCCTCATGCTATCAACGATGTAGTAACAAGGACGACGACCACCGTTGCACCAAGATTAAAACACCACCAAACTCTCCTCACCGGACGCGAAACACACTGCCACCACCGCTGGCCGGATCTGTCATTAAGTTTCCGATTCGGTAGCTCTTTCTACTTCTCTTTTTGTTATTTGTTTTGCTTGTATGTTTGTGTTTTTATTTTGATGTCTATTTGAGTTTTTTTACTTAGTTTTGTTTTTGTTTGTTTTAAAACATGAATGAGAGAAGAAAGGATTGAAAAATATGAACATGGGATTTTATTTTCTAAAAAAACACGACCATGAGAGAGCATAGAGAAACAAAAAGAGAAAGTGAATTTTACTTTGTTTTGTTGCCACGTCATGTGTCATCATTACACTGGCCAATTTTTTTTGAATAAAAAATGTGTTTGATCTCTTCCGGTAATAAAATGTATCAAGTGTGACTTAATCATGAGATCCCATTAAACATAAGGACATTATTCTTAAAGTATCCGTAGTCGAGCTTTGTGTAAAGTGGGATAACATTAAAGCATTAAGACTGTTATGTATATAGATTGATGATCACATCTCATGGATCATGGATAAGGAGTTATGAAGTCTTAAACATAGGTATGAATATTAGGAGTAACATTTATACTAGATTGACCCGCTGTGAGAATACTATATAGAATGTTATGCAAAGTGTCATAAGTTATTCTCATGGTGATAGTGGTGTATACCACCCTTCGACCTGAAACCACTATGGACCCTAGATGTAGAGTCGAGTGCTTTATTGCTGATCAAACATTGTCCGTAACTGGATGACCATAAAGACAGTTGATGGGTACTCCACGAAGCATGCTGAGGAAAATGAGTGACCTAGATGGAATTTTTCCATCCTGCGTAACAGGATAAATGTCTAAGGATCCAATATTGAACTGGACAAGGATGACACTGTCTATGCCTTGTGTTCAATATAGACATAACGACAAAAGAGTAATTGTACACATAAGTATTATCACAAAAGGATTTGTCATATCACATGACATTTTCGTGTCTTGGGTAGCAGTGATGTGTTGCTAAATACCTCTCACTGTTTATTATGTTAAATACGTGATTTAATATGATTACCAATATCGCGAAAACCTACAGGGTCACACACAAAAGGACGGATTGATGAGAGATAAAGTAAATAAGGAACACTGTAAGTTACGGTGCATTTAAGTGAATTGTAGAACATCGTATAGTACAGTGCACTTAAGTAGAATACGAAATATGGTAACATACCACACGCTTAAGTGATTTTGGTATATCATAAGATATGGGCCACATACACTTAAGTTGGATTTTAAGCTTGCAGCCCAAACAAATGGTTCTATAAATAGAACCTTTGTGCAGAAGCATTTGATTAGATGAAATTTCGTTTCTCACTCTCTCTCACACTCAAAGCCTCCATTCATAGCACCAAACACTGAGATTGAAGGAATCTGTTCGTGTGGACTGAGTTGAGGCGTTGTCAGCATTCAATGTTCGTGATCACTCCTTAGATCTGCATCAAAGGTTTCAATCGCCACAAGAGGTAACCATTTCTATCACTGATCATGCCCATTCATAAGGATCACTAAAGGAAAAAAAATTAATTTCCGATGCGTTTTGGATCGCTATTCTCCTTCATCAACTACCCTCCATTTTGGTTGATTCGCCTCCTCAAGTTCACAGGTTTCACCCATTTCTCTTGGGGTACATTCGTAGGAGGATGGTAACTCTTCTATTGAGATTGTCGAAATTGTGTCTGATACTCTTCATTCCTACATGGGACTCCTCGTTTATCAGAGATGAACCTCGTAGTAGAAACTCCTATTTTTTCCTTCCTTGGATCATGAATTCAAGTTCTTTCAACCTTTTTCGCTGCCTCCTCATTGAAAAATATGCTACAACTAGGGCATATAATATTTTGGAGTCTCTTAGCTTGCATCTCTCCAAGAAATCAATGAGTGTCTCTTAAGGCTAAGGGCACACCACTTTCATTTCTTCATCAACATCTGCAGAATTCTGTTTAACTTTTTCGACGTCCATGTCGAAGCCAACAATAACTTCAACCATGAGAATCTCGACAGGCTTTGCATAACGTGCTTCTTCAGTATAAAGTGGATCAACATCCACTTGTATGGAAGCTTTTGGATTTTCACCAAACTGCAACCTTCTCTCTTTCAACACTTTCTGCACCAAATCCCTAAAAATCACACATTGAGAAGTTCTATGAACCAAAAAATTATGGTACTTGCAAAAACCACTATTTTTTCTTTGTTCAAATGGGGAGTTTTAGGCCCAGAGGCACTATCATCTACCCACAATTAACCAATAAATCAAATATTTCATCATATTTATTTATATCGAAAGTGTATGTTTTTGTGACAAATTTATCATTTTGGTTGGGTTCGACAGGATTCTTCTCGTTCGATGGTTTCAACAATTTACACAGGTACAGAGGTCTCGACTTAAGTTCTGGCACATTGACCTCACTCTCTTCGACATACTCGTCGCCTAAATCTAAGAGATACTCATCTATTTCTACATATGCGGCCTTTTCTTTTTTGTGATACTTGTTTGTTTTGGCTTTCTCAACTTTCAAGCGTTCGACTTGGCAAACCCTATCTACCAATTGTATCATGTGCCTAAGGTATTGAGTTTCTAATTTCTTCCTAATTGAATAATCTAGGCCTCCTGCAGCCATTTCAACCAACTCATGTTCAGGGACTTATGTAAAGCACATTGTCTGAAGAAGTCTAAACATGTCCAAATAATCATCAATTAATTCAGGTACTTTGCGCCTTACACTAGCCAGTTCCTTAAGGCTTATTTTTTATTGGCCTATATAGAATTGTTCCTAGAACACTCTCTTTAATTGAATCCAAGTTTGTATGAAGTATGGTAAACCAAGTGAAAGCAGTTTTTGTTAGAGAATTGGGAAAATACTTTATTTTCAGTTTCTCGTTGTTTTCTATATCGTCAGCCTCAGTTTGATACCTAACAACATGTTCAACTGTAGACTCACTAGTGTCACCAGCAAACTTGGTGAACTTGGGAACTTTCCAGCCCCTAGGAAGCTCTGTTTGTCGAACATATTTTGACAAAGGGGATATGAAATTAGGTCTACGGAGACCAATATTAAGGCCATTTTGGGCCAAAATTTGTTTGACCATATTAGCTATGTTATTTTTCTCTCCAAAGTTATTTTGTTGGACATTTCGAAGCACTTGGCTAGGATCATGATATCTATGTACCATTACAGGCCTAAGATTATGATGGCTTATGTATTCTTCGTCCTCCCTATTTAGGGTAGGTTCTGGATGTCAAAATCCTGGATGTTAGTCCAGGTTTACATGGGCCATTCCATTTTTAGGCTTTTTGACTTTCCTAAAATTTGATATTTAAGGGGTTGGTTGAGTTTGGACCTGAGGGGCACTGATAAACCATTCATAAGAAGAAAAACCTAAGCACCCTATCATGCAATACACCTAATTGGTAGCCCTTTCTCCCCAATTACCTTAGGTTTCCAGCAATAGTTCCTTAAAGTTTTTCAATAGAGTCTTTCTTTAGCCCTAGCATTTGCCTATTCTCACCATAAAATTCAGTTTTTTACGTAAAACTCTCCAAACTCTCTTCCTTCAAATATAAATTAGGATTTTCTACACACTTCTTACCAATTACCTCAATAACCCTCAATTTTCTTAATTCACATTATCACCCTACCTCCTTAACTCATTGATCCTCTCTATTTCTCCAAACTCTCCATATTAGCCCAATTCTATCATTTTAATATTTTATTTAATTAATCCAAATAATTATTCTAATAATTAATTAAAATTCTAGTTAATTCTAAACAATCACACCAAACTTTTACTCTATCTATACATCTACTTCAATGACACTTACCCCCACCACCACACAACAAATAATTAAAACACCAATTAATCAAATAAAATTCTAAATAATCCAATTAAATTAACTAATCGAATTTGGGGTGTTACACCATAAGGGTGTTCCCTATTATTAATTGGCATCGAAAACCCAAGTTGGAATGGTTCCCTAACGTCCCCTAAATTCGGTCTTGCAATTGCATGGCTAAAAGGGGAACTCAGTGGTTGTGGTAGGGCCCCTTGCGACGGTATTGATGATACTACCATCGTCGATAATGGAGTGACATTTGTCCCAACAGGGGACATAACCGTCAAATTCTCAGTCGTTGATCCAATTGTGTTTCGTGCATTATTCTGTGGTGGGTTATAAGTGTTACTACTATTCATATTTGGATTTCCATTTTAGACATAAATTTTCCACTTCTTAAGCGCATGCATAAAAAAACAATGATAACATGTTAGGCATATAGAACAAATCAAGCAGGACAAACACAATAATTGAAAAATATTTTCTAAAAGAAATTTTTTAGCACAAGTTCCACTGGACATGCCAATTTGTTTACTGTGAAATTTAGTAAATAAGCGCTAGTCTCTTATAAAATGTTACTTGCAGGATCGACTAGGTAATCCTATGACATATTGCTAAAAATCTTTCTGAGTTTCGTGAGAATGTAAAGGGCTTCAACGTGGTCAAAATCTTTATGTAAAAGTGGTGCAAATTAAGGTAAAATTACTAGAAAGATAAAGGAATTCGACAATGATAAACTGACAAAGATTTTGTAAAGGATGATGTAAAGTGAATAGAAAATGATAATGGAACGAAATAAAAATTGCAGAGAAAATAGGTTAAAATAAATGACTTTGCATTAAATGAAATAGAGTTTGGAATCATATATTTTGCTCCAATAACTCGTTTCTCGCTTCGCTTGGGTACTTAAGTTTGTGAGTTTTATAGTAAATTTAACACAACATCTCGAATCCTAACACTAGAACTCTTTATTTATACTAATGTAAAATAATTGTTTATAATGGTATTCTCTTCAGAAGTTAACACGTAATTGCTATATGTTTTTCGCCTCTAAAATGTCACCCATGTGTCCCTTTGGATAAGACTAAAAAGCAATTACTAGCTTTGAAATTATTTATTCGCGTCAACTGTTGTCTGTCGATGTTTCTTGCAGAGAAATGATGTCTAACCATGAACAATGATGCCATCGAAATTTTGGACGAAAACTCTTTTCAGAAGATACTAAGTCCCAATCTCCAACCGACATCTGAGACTTCGACTTCCTTAGCTGACAAACTGCGTCGAAATGACCTTTCAATCTTTCCAACTTTTACTATGTTCTTTTTAATGTGTTGAGATTTGATCTTGTCAAAAAATCTCTGCTAACAGGTGGTGGGACAGAGATATCTGAACACAACCTGAATCCGTTTGATATGAGTTTGAGTTTTAATTTTCCATCCTCATTAGAGACTAGACGGAGAATGAAGATTATTTTAAAATTCGAATTTAAGTTTAGAAGAAATAAAAACCATCACCGACTCATCCATTAGCATGTCTGAAAACAACATAGTTCGTAAACATATAATATCACACCATTTTGTAAATTCTTATAAAATATCAAAAAGATATTAAAATATATGTGAAATGTCACTGTCACCTATTATCTTGAAGTTAGTTGAGACATTTAACAAGAAAATGGAAAACCATACACTTGGAGTAATCGTATTGTCACTTTTCCGTATGTTAAATAAATAGCACAAGTTATAAATATGTCTCTATCTTTTTCAATCCTCCTCCTCTACTTTTTGGGTATTTATATTATATGTATATTTCAAATTAGTATAATGAGAAGTCGTGTAGTATAAGAGTTGAATTATTATGATATGTATATTAATTAATTACTTAATACATAAATAAATAAAAACATATCTAATTCTCAAGGTTCTTCCCAAATAAGTACTATATAAAGAACTCGAAGATTGTTATGCATATTCCGAGAACAAAAGAAAATAGAGTTGTAAGAAAATCTTGAAACAAAAATGGCAACGCACATTTGCCAGTCTCTTCTATTGGGACTTTTATGCATTGTGTTGGTTCTGGCTTCAGGTAAGAAAATTAACAAAAAAAATTCTTAATAGAAAAATATTTTTTAACTTTATTTTCTTGCATGTTAGTTTTTGTACATGTCTTAAGGGAAAATATTTGCAAAGCTCAAAAGTTTGTTATAATTTTGTACATCACTGTTAACATATAAATATATAGTATAAAAAGGACTTTTGGATTTGTAAATTAATTTTTTTTCTTCTTTTTTTAGCAGGATCAACACCAGATTTAAACGATTTATCACCTTTTCCATGCATTGGGCCATGCGAAAATTGTGACCAGATGTGCATGAGGAAGGGATACAATAAAGGTGGAGGTTGTTATTCAATGGTTTGTTGTTGTCACTTTTAAGACAATTCATAGAAATTATGCAATCAAGACCAACGAAGTATTCACACGTTAATGAGATTACTTCAAAGAGCCAGAATCTATGAAGATAAACAAAAAAGAAATTATGTAAGCAAAAAATGAGAGTAAAAGCTGTTTTAATAAAATAATATGTACTTTAGTAATAAATAATTGATATTCAATAATAAAATTATATTTTAGAATATGATTGAACTTTTCTAACATCGTTTTGAAATTGGAGATTAATGTGATATGTGCATTCATTGATTGACGGTCGTCGTCTAATAAGAATTCATCATTTAATTATGTTATATCATTAATTTAAGATTTACAGTAACATATAGCGGAATATATAATTGTAATTATTTGACAGTGTATATAATCTTGTAGTGAAAATGAGTTGTGTTATGCAAATCTGAAATACTTTTGCTTCTTAAATTTATTCGCAATGGATCTCATTGATTCTCTCTATCGTTTCATAAGATTTGAGATTTTTATAATCTTTCAAAGTAACTATGTTATGTACACTCTTCTTTTGAATTTGTTTTTTGTTTTTCTTTTCTGAAATTGGATTTCAATCTAATTGAACCATTAACAAATGTGTTGCTCTTCTTCTTCTACCTATACTCGCTAAGAATACTTACATTTATGAAAATGCCCTAATGTCATGTTACATTTTCTCTATTTTTGAAATCACTTTTTTCTTCTTATTAGGAACTGTGGGTATAAATTGCTCAATTAAGCACTTATCATTTAAGTGATTATTTATAACTTATAAGTTATTTTAGATCAAATGAAGTCAAACTATTTTTATATAATACCAAGTTTGGATAAACAACTTAATTAAACACTCAATGTTATGAATGTGTATTTATAACAAAAGATAAATTAAAGTCACTTTTTTTTCTTCATAAACTAATTTTATAAGTTATTATGGAGAGTTTATGAAAATAAGGTGAAATTAATTTATGGATTTGTCATAAGTTGTTTTCATAAGATCTCTCAAATAATCACATAGGTGCTAACTCAAATAACTCAATTTCAATCTCTAATGCATGAGTACTTCAAAAGTGGTAAAGTACATGTACCGAGTTCTTGCCTGGTATCTGTACTCTACTTAGTACTTTTTATTTCTCATTATTCCATTTGAAATAAAAATTTTGGTGACTTTTTGTCCACAATACCCCACTTCTAAAATTTATTTTCCACAATGTCCCATTCTGAAAAAAAAATTCAAGAATGCTCCATTTTTTCCTTTGCTCTCGCCCATTTAATGGACGAGTGGCCGAAGCTGTGCGTTTGACTGCATGAACTTGCCCTTTGATTGGACGAGTTGACACGTCATAATATTCCCATACTTGAACCTCGGCCAATGGATGACCGAGTCTATGCTGTTGTATTTTTTTTTTGTTTTTTTAAAAATAAATTTAAAAAAGATAATAAATTAATATTTTTTGAATAATATGTTATTATCAAAGACTTTCAATGACCGAGAAATTGCTTTGTGTTTGTACTGTCTCAGCCAATGATTAGCCGAGTATTCAAGTATTAATTTTCTATAAATAGCAGGACTTGTAGAAAATTAACCCAGAGCACAAAATCCTTTATTTTGATAAAAATGTCTGTTTGGGGTCTTGTATTTTATGGACATGGTGAAAAAATCAACGTTTGCCTCGATCTGCAATGGAATCTCAGAACATTGATTTCAGCCATCCACACTGGCTTCCGACAGTTGGGCGGCGTCGTATGAAGGTGAGGAAAGTAGAGTATCGTTGTCCATTTGCAAGCCACGATGGTACGTACATGTATTACTTGGATCATATAGAAAATGATGAAGATGTTCAGTGTATGTTTTCGGCACATAGTGGTGGAGTTAATAGAGGAGTTGAAGGTCCACTTGTGTTGGTTGTTGTTGTTGATTAGTTTTTTAATAACTTCTAAGAATTTTAGTTGATATGATCGTACTTTGTAACCAGAAGCCTTTGATTATCAAATGTATTTCATAATGTTTGTTTCCAAAAGACATTATTAATACACAATGGTTTATATATAGTACGTGCATAGTAGTTAATAATTAAAAAAACAACATAATCATCTGGATGGTCCTGCAACATTTGGACATTTCCTACGCATGTGTCCTATTTTACGCCAAATTCCACACCTTATATTTTCCTTCTCAACGTCGTCCATCTCGGTTCTAATCCTGGTGCTGTTTGGGCGCCCTTTCTTCCTCCTTCTCATAGAGTCGTCGTGGCAAAGAGTAAATCCTTCATATTATGGCCAATTCTCCTCATGGGAAAGTCCCAGGAAACTCTCCTTATAGACCTTGAAGACGTTAAGAATTTTGAAGACGTCTGGAATGTGAATGGAGTAGTCTTGGCGTATACTCGAACATGCTGCGATTACATGGGAGCAAGGTAAGTGAAATGCCTGAAATTTCCCACAATCGCAGTGTTGTTTCTTCAGATCAACACCGAATGTACTGGTTGGTCAACCATCATTCTGATTAATCTTCTCTTGGACCATGAAATAGAATCTCTCGCAATCAAACTGCATGCCGTTATGCGTGTTAGCTTTCATGACTTCCTCAGCGATCCCCTTGTTGCAGTTATCAGTGAAAACCTACCCAGAGGCTCATTTTTTTCCATTGATGGTCTCTTTTACCAAATAGTGATCCTAATCGATAGTACAGAGATTTGACCAATGCAGTGATTGGAAGGTTTCGGGTTTCTTTAAGTACCGAGTTCATTGCTTCTGCCAGATTAGTTGTCATGTGACCCCAGTGTTGCCCTCGATCAAATGCCTTTGCCCACTTCTCCCGAGGGATGTTGTTTATCCATGATAAAGCTTCATTGTTTGTTCTTCAGATTTTCCATCGATAGTAGTTAAATTTCGCCTTTGTCAACGCATAACCCATGTTAACAACTATTTTGTGCAGTTCCCTGTCTTTAATCTCACGCATGAAGTTTTCCGCAATATGTCTAATGCAATAGACGTGTGATGACGGAGGATACTGCCATCCATTTTCCGGATTGTTATATGCATTCTTTATCGAGTCATGCCTGTCTAATATTTTACACAAATTTTCTTGGGGAGTAACGTGTATTCTTAAATTCTTAAAAAAGAAACTCCAAGCATCCTTTGTCTCACTTTCAACCAATGCGAACGCTATCGGAAAAATGTTCACGTTCCCATCCTGTGCCATAGCCATCAACATAGTCCCTCTGTACTTTCCATACAACCATGTTCCATCAACCTGCACAATAGGTTTACAATAGGTGAAACCACGTATACATGGTCGAAATGCCCAAAAAAGACGATGAAATATCCTTTGGTCACCCAAGTGTGAACCATCATTTGAAATCATAGGTAAGGATTGCAATTCTATAATGGTACCTGGTAGATATATTTTCATTACCAGTATCCACTACGGAAGATCGTTGTAAGATGTCTCTCAATTTCCATACAGCGACTCAATTGCCTTACACTTTGCAATCCATGTCTTTTTGTAGGATATGATATACCTGTATTTTTCAGCAACATGAGCGATGATCACCTTCACCTTAAGAGAAGCGTCCCGATTTACAAGCTCCATTATGCTCTTACTAATCATTTCTGAACTGAGTTTTGTATGGTCTTGTGACATAAAAGTGGTTGTGCATGTATGAGGCCCACCAGACTTACCAACTCTCCACCTTGAGTTGCCCTTACGCAAATAAACCATGCATTTGAAATTTCATGTAGAATTTCTATATTTGATGACATAACGTACATTGTCAGATTTAGTCACAGAAAAATCTAGACTACGTTTTATATGCCATTGTTGCAACGCAAGAACACACTATTCCTTATTTTCAAACTCAATGCCCTCCTCTATTTCGTCAGCATTGTGAGTTGGTATGAAACTTCCAAAAACGAAGATTGGTTCAGCATCATCCAAACTTATATTTTGCATGTGAACAGGTGGGTTGTACAAACTAATTGGTTGAGCTCTTAGTGCAATGATCGGCGTGTCGAAGATATCTTTATTGCCATTGTCATCGCTAACACCAGATAGATCTTCAAATCGAACCTCTTCTTGATCATCCTCACTATTGTCGCCTACCTCTTCATTTGGTATGAAAGGTTCATTATTTTGAGTCGGTTCTTCGTCAATGGCTTGACTCATTCCGTACTAGTGTGATTGTATAGATTGCGTTGGATAACTGAGATTTTCATTTTGAGTCGGTTCTTCTTCAAGATTTTCAACTAGACGAACATATATCTCAATGATGGGTAACTGAGAAAATGTTATATGACATTGAAACATCGACTTGACATCTTCGTCATTCTCAATGGGTGACATTATGTAAAAGACGGTATTATCGTCTCCAGTAATTAATGGATGGTGATAAATGATGTCTTCAACACAACTTTGTAACTTTTTTCAATACGATCTTTTAGATGATGGAAGTCAGAGTTGATGTGGATTTTAATCAAATGCAAATTTGTATTGCTAAATGAGAATCCATCATTAACATCTGTAAAAATGGACCCGTTGGAATGGATAGACACAACTAAATTTCTTTGAGCCATGAATGTAGGAGATATGAATGTAGGAGATTTGGTTTAATGACAATAAATAAAGATATGAATGTATGAGATTTGGTTTAATGACAATGAATAAAGATATGAATGCAATTTATAGTCAACAAAACAAATTCCAAGTAAACCAAACCCTAAAAAAAGGTCACATGTAGCTCGCCCTTTAATTGGACGAGAGAGAAAACGTGAAAACCTGAGAAGATTAAGCTCGTCCATTCATTGGACGAGTCAAAACCCTAGAAGACTAAGCTCGTCCTTTCATTGGACGAGTCAACACGCTACAAGACTTAGCTCGACCATCAAAGGGGCGAGTCTGCACGCATGCAATTTTGCAGTGATATTTCCAATCAGCAAGGGAATCGTTCTTGCAGGGATTCCTTGCAAATTTACACAGAATTTTTTTGCATGCATGCCCTAACAAGTCCAATCAACCTATACAATTTTCACCTATATATTTAATATTTTTTTCACCACTATAAATTAACCTTTCCTCTACAATTCATTTTCATCATCTTCCTTCAGATTCTATTTCACAAATATTCACTCTCTTCAAATATTTACTCTCTTCAAATATTCACTCTCTTCTATTCCAAAATATCTTTATTGTGAATGGGCGAATCACACCGTGGACGGCTGCGAACATTTCCGAATATGTAAGTCTATCTTAAACCTATTTCACAAATCCAACATGTAAATATCACATCAAATATAGATAGACATAAAAGAAGATGTATAAAAGGAGTTATAAATAGTTAAAAGTAGTTTTTTTTCCTAAACATAGTTATGTTTTAGTCATATAAGAAATATTTTAATAGTTATCCAAAGTTCTGAACATAGTTATGCAGAGTCAGATTTTGATATCCTAAGCCCATTCAAAATCCATATCTCATCTATATAAATTGTTTCTACTACATTTTCCATTCCACTTTTCCTCAATCGTCAGCATTGCGCTATCTTATCTTGCATTTCCCCTAATTTGAAATTCTTCTAAAAAAAAATCGGAATCTAAGGTACACCATTTGTGTGATTTCCAATTTCTTTTATGATTTGTTTCATACTTTCTTCAGATTTCCAATTTATTTCATATAGTTATGAAAAGAAACAGAAGGTTCATACTTTGTACACAAATGGTGTACCTTAGATTGGAAATAAATTGGAAATCTGAACAAAGTATGAAACATATATCCTGTAAGTTACACGGAAGAGAGAGTATAAATGTGCACCGTTAGATTTTCATCCATCTCTCATTTCTTTATTTTTTTAAATATTTTATTTCTTTATCTATCTTTAATCAATGGTTCACATTTCACTTAAGCAAAACTTTAGAGAGAAAAATGGGAGAGAATCCTCTCCTGTTATTTTTATAAGATCTCCCAAATAATCACATAGGTGTTAACTAAAATAACTCAATTTCAATCTCTAATGCATGACAACTTCAAAAGTGGTAAAGTACATGTTGTGAGTACTTGCTCGATATGTGTACTCTACTTGCTACTTTTTATTTCTCATTATTCCATTTGAAATGAATTTTTTGGTTTTCTCATTATTCTATTTTTAATAAATTTTGTAAACTTAAAACAACTTATTGAATAATTTGTTTGTTTTTGCTGCTAACAACATGCTCTTTACTCAACACATTTCCCACATTACCAAATTCTTCAAAGATTTAACAAATTATGTCCGGTAACTCATTCTACTTCTGTTTTCCCATGTCCTAAAATATAGCATTTTTAATTTAATTTTAGAGTAGCATAATGCATTACTGCTCAAGGTTTTTAATAAATGATTGCTATCGCAATTAGCGTGACTGTAATGAGACCACAATTGAGGTTGCAAAATTGTGATTCTATGAAATTTCAGTTGTAGCCCTTGGCATGTGGTTCGGGTTGTAAATTTTCTGAACTTAAATCTTGTAACACCATATACATGTCTAGAATTATATATATATATATATATATATATATATATATATATATATATATATATATATATATATATATATATATATATATATATATATATATATATAATATTGGTATTGAAATATATATAAGCATCTATTTTCAACATTGTACATATTTACATGTTCAAAAGAAACACAATTATGGCATAATATACACAAGGTGCATAAAATGAAACTAAAACTATATCATTCTCTTAATGACCTCAAAATAAATATTTTCGCAATGGAACGCCATCACAAATATCAATCAGTCAAGGACATCAAAGCACTTTGTTCTTGTCCTTCGTTTGTACAGAATTTCCTGGAAAAAAAAACAAATATGGGGTGAGATGACAATTCCAGTGATTCCCTATCTTATGGGTCCATTCGGCTCTACAGGATTTCTAATAAATTTCTAACTTAAGTTAACAAGGGAAAGAAGACTTAAGAAATATGGAATTCTCGCAATGTAAGGAACCATGTTGTAATACCCCAAAATTTACCCTCTATTTCTTACCTTTTTCTTTGCATCATTTGCATACAAGATATCATCCCATGCATCATCATAACATAAGCATGACCATTTCATTTGTTCACTGACTCACAAACATGGTCACATTCTTGGTTTAATCTTAACATTAGGGTTTTCACCTTTGTTTTACTTGCTAACTAACCAAAGCATCATAAGAGGTGGTACTTGTTTGTTACCTTGTTCATGTAGGAGATCATGCATCAATTCAAGACAAAATATTGGTCATTGTGGTCAAGGAAGATGCAAGTTGTGGTTCATTGATTTAAGAGTGGTTCATGTTAGAACAAGATTTTGGTTCTGCAATATATCTCTAAGTTTTTATGATAACAAAGAATGAAACAATTTGGTATCCTAATAATTTTCTCTAAGTGTGAAGGTTTCTAAGGAAAAATGAATTTGAGGAAAATAATATATGGCATCTAACGTAGTCTAGAAAAGCTGATCCAACAATGAAGAAATCATATCTGACTCCGAACAAGAACACTTTTGAAAGAATAACATACAGAATCTGACAATAAAGTTAATATCTGATGTTTGAAGACTCTACATCTGATAACTCTGCAAGACAACATCAGAAGACTCATCTATTTGAAAACTAGTTAAGAGAATATCTGAAGACTACAAGTTTCTGCTCAAAGACTCTGACTCCTCTCACTCTGATTCACGCTCAACAAATCATCTGACTCATCAAAATCAGAAACTTAATCAAGAAGTATTCTAAGTATGATACAAATTTCTATAAAGAAATGATGGATTATGTTCCAAGACTGCTATGGAAAGGACAAGAAAATTAATGTCATTAAGTCCCATAATTGATAAGATATATCTGAAAACTAGTTAAGAGAATATCTGAAGACTACAAGTTTCTGCTCAAAGACTCTGACTCCTCTCACTCTGATTCACGCTCAACAAATCATCTGACTCATCAAAATCAAAAACTTAATCAAGAAGTATTCTAAGTATGATACAAATTTCTATAAGGAAATTATGGATTATGTTCCAAGACTGCTATGGAAAGGATAAGAAAATTAATGTCATTAAGTCCCATAATTGACAAGATATATCCATTAATTTCTCTCCAACAGTATCATCTCATAGTTCTATATAAAAGCCTCATCATCATGATGAATACGAAGAAACAATACAACAAATTCTACAATACACTTAAAATTATAATACTCAACCTTTCATTGTAATATTCAGGAATCACAAAAGAGTTGTTGCTCATAGTGTGTGATCATTGATCATTGTTCTTAATTGTGTGCATACTGCTTACCTAGAAGCACTAAGGAAAACACTTGTAATTCTTTAAAGTTGTTGATTTTCCTCAAGTGACTTGTTGAAGTCTGTAGACTTGAGAGGGCTAAGAGATTGTTGAACTCTTAGACGTTTTTGTAATCTATTGAGATTATTGGATTAAGTCCTTATTGAAGGCGAAATCACCTTGGCCGGGTGGAATGGAGTAGCTTTGATTTTCAAGCGAACCAGGATAAATTTATTGTGTTAATAGCATTTACTTTCGTGTGTGTGGTGTTGCAAAAGTTTTTTACTACTGTGAAAACAATTCAAACCCCTATTTCTTGTTTTTCCCTACCTTCAATTGGTATAAGAGCTTCGGCTATGTTACTGATTTTTGAATCAAACACTTAACAGTATAGAGAGATCTAGCATGAGAAAAACATCATGACTAACACAAATTAAATAGACAACTACAACATTAAACCTCTATTTTTTGATGGAGAAAAATTTGACTACTGGAAGGACAGAATTGAAAGCTTCTTCCTAGGCTACGACGCTGATCTATGGGACATTGTCACAAATGGTTATGAACTACCCATTTATGCTATTGGTATCTCTATTCCAAGAAGCAGAATGAGTGATGATCAAAAGCATGATTTCAAGAATCGCCATAAAGCTAGAACTATTTTGTTAAACACAATCTCCTACAATGAGTACGAGAAGATCACCAACAGGGAAACAGCTAAAGAAATCTTTGATTCCTTGAAGATGTCTCACGAAGGCAATAATAAAGTTAAAGAGACTAAGGCTCTGGCCTTAATTCAAAATTATGAAGCCTTCAGAATGGAAGATGATGAAGTTGTTAAAGTAATGTTCTCGAGGTTCCAAACCCTAGTTGCGGGACTCAAGGTTCTGGAAAAAGGATATACTACAACATATCATGTCAAGAAGATAATCAAAAGACTTCCAAAGAAGTGGAGACCTATGGTTACTACTCTGAAGTTATCCAAGGATCTGAACAACATAAGCCTTGAAGAACTTATCAGCTCCCTCAGGAGGCATGGGATAGAGCTAGAGGAAGACGAACCTTAGAAGAAAAGCAAATCAGTAGCTCTGAAGTCGAGATTAGAAAGAAGAAAGCCAGGGAGGAATAAAGTCTTTCAAGCTAAAGAAGAAGACGACGATGACTCTGAGAATGAAAAGTATGATGATGAAGAGGAGTTATCTCTTCTTTCCAGAAGAATTAAACAGATTTGGAGAAAAAGAAATAACAACTTCAGAAGGCCCGGACAGAAAGGAGATCGTCTAAAGTCAACCTCTAAAGGTAAACCCAATAAGGAAGTAACCTACTATGAATGCAAAGAACCTGGACACTACAGAAATGAATGTCCAAAGCTCAAGAAAGACAGATCCAGAAAGGAAAGTTTCAAGAAAAACTCCTTCAAAGCAAAGAAGAAGGGACTCATGGCAACATGGGACGACTCTGAATCAGAAGCTTCAGAATCTGATTCTGAAGAGGAGAAACCAAACGTTGCATTCATGGCCATCATCTCTGGAAGTTCATCTGAAAGAGAGTCTGACTCTGAAGAGGTATTCTCTGAGTTTTCTCATTTTGATATGGAATCCTGTTTATCAGAATCTCCGAGCTTGTATTAGAACCTTCGACGGAAATTTAAGAACCTGAAAAAGGTTCATGAAGAGACAATTGAAGAGTGTGATAAGCTTGAGAAAGAAGTTTCTGAACTTAAAGAAAATAATTTTAGCCTTGAAAAATAAATGAATTTTCAACCAAAAAATGTTCAAAACTTGAAAAAACTCTTTCTAAAACTCCACCTACTTCTGACACCATCATATACAAATATGAAAAGGCTTTTCAGAAATTTCAGAACAACAGACTTGAAAGAAGCAAAATGGCTTCTATGATTTACACTGTTAGTCATAATAAGAAAAGAGGAATTGGATATGAATCTGATGAAGATGATCTAAAGCCTTATGCAGAAAACAAACTTAAATCTCCTTTTTCTTATCATCACACACCTGCACAAACACAAAAATTTAATAATGCTAGAAAACCCAAAGTTTTCAGAAACTCTGGGAGAACTAATCCTAAAGGACCCAAATGATTATGGATACCAAAAGATAAAATAGTATATGTTGCAGATATCCTGTGCATAAAAGTTAAAACACTAATCATGGTACCTGAACTCTGGGTGCTCGCGACACATGACAGGAAGAAAGCATATGATCCAAAACCTGGAACTTAAAAATGTTGGCTTTGTAGGTTTTGGAGGAAATAAGAAAGGAAGAATCAGAGGATCTGGAATAGTTGGTAATTAATCTCTTCCCTCTATTTTTGATGTCCTTTATATTGAGGGATTAATGCATAACTTGTTATCCATAAGTCAATTAAGTGATAATGGTTACGATATAATCTTTAATCAAAAAATGTGAAAAGCTATTAATTAGAAAAATGACACAGTCCTTTTCACTGGAAAAAGGAAGAACAACATTTACAAAATTAAGCTTTCAGATTTAAGAAATCAAAATGTTTAATGTTTGTAAATGAAGAGCAATGGGTGTGGCATAGACGCTTGGGTCACATTAGCTTGAGGAGGATTTCTCAGCTAAATAGACTAGAGTTAGTAAGAGGCCTATCTAAGCTGAAGTTTTCTTCATATGCTCTTTGTGAAGAATGTCAGAAAGGAAAATTTTCTAAAACAACTTTCAAAAACAAAAATGTTGTTTCTACCTCTAAGCCTCTGGAACTTTTACACATTGACCTGTTTGGACCTATTAAGACAGTGTCAATCAATGGTAAGAAGTATGGACTTGTCATTGTTGATGATTATAGTCGTTGGACATGCGTAACATTCTTAAGGCACAAGAATGAGTCACATTATGTGTTCACTAGCTTATGTTCAAAAGTGAAAAACGAATTTAACTCTAAGATCATCAGAGTCAGAAGTGATCATGGTGGCAAATTTGAAAACAAACTTTTTGAAGAAATTTTTGACTATAATGGAATATCCCATGATTTCTCCTATTCTAGAACTTCACAACAAAATGGAGTGATAGAAAGGAATAATAGGACTCTCCAAGAAATGGCCAGAACCATGATCAGTGAAACAAATGTGGCTAAGCACTTCTAGGTTGAAGTTGTGAATACAACGTGTTACATTCAGAATAGAATCTCTATCATACCTATTCTGGAGAAGACCCCTTATGAACTGTGCAAAGGAAGAAAACCCAAAATTTCTTATTTTCATCCTTTTTGATGTTCTTGTTTTATTCTGAACACTAAAGATAATTTGAACAAGTTTGACTCTAAAGCACAAAAGTGTATTATGTTGGGATACTCAGAATGTTCTAAAGGATACAAAGTATACAATACTGAAACACGAACCGTAGAAGAATCAATACATGTCAGATTTGATGATAAGCTTGACTCTGAAAAATCAAAGCTAGTTGAGAATTTTGCAGATTTGGAGACAACACTTGCAGGCTCTAATGAAAAGACCAAAGAATCTGAAGAAGCAGAAAAAGAAACGTCAAAAGCACCTGAAGTAATAATCAATCAGAAAGGATCCAGAAATAGACAAAATAAAACACTTATGGGACTAGTATCTTTGATAGAGCCAACATCCTATAAAGACGCTCTTCAAGACAAAGAATGGACTCCGATAATGAAATAAGAACTTGATCAATTTGCCAAGAATGATGTCTGGGATCTTGTATCAAGACCCAAGGGAACCCATGTGATTGGAACCAAATGGGTTAACAGAAACAAACTAAATGAATAGGGTGAAGTGGTCAGAAACAAAGCATGACTGGTAGCATAAGGTTATAGTCAACATGAAGGTATTGACTACAATGAAACCTTTGTTCCATTCGCCAGGTTAGAATGTATTCGTATTCTTGTATCTTTTGCAGTAAATTATTCCATAAAATTATATTAGATGGAGTCAAAAGTGCGTTTCTGAATGGGTATATTTTTGAAGAGGCGTATGTCCATCAACCTCCTGGTTTTGAAAACTCAAAATGTCCAGAACATGTTTTTAAACTGAAAAAATCTCTTTACGATCTGAAACAAGTCCTAGAGCTTGGTATGAAAGACTTAACTCATTCCTTTTGGAGAATGACTTTATCATAGGCAAAGTGGACTCCACTATTTTCTGTAAGAACATCATAAACGATCTTATGATCTGTCAGATATATGTTGAGGACATAATATTGGGTTCTGCTAACCCCTTTGTTTGTTAAGAATTTTTTAAGCTAATGCAGGCAGAATTTGAAATGAGTCTGATGCAAGAAATAAAGTTCTTTCTGGGGATTCAAATTAACCAAACATCAGAAGCCACATATGTATATTAAAGCAAATACATAAAAGACATTTTGAAGAAATTTGACATGTCAGAAAGCAAACCAGCAAAGACTCTCATACATCGGGAGAAAGAAGAGGTAAGTCAAAAGGTTTGTCATAAACTCTATTGTGGTATGATCGGTTCTCTTCTCTATCTGACTACTACGTGTCCAGATATATTATTCAGCGTATGTCTCTATACCAGATTTCAATCAGATCCAAGGCAATCTCAATTAATTGTTGTTAAGAGAATCCTAAGGTATCTGAAAGGAACACCTAATTTTGGCTTGATGTATAAGAAAACATCAGAGTATAGGCTTTTTGGGTACTGTGATGCAGATTAAGCTGGAGACAGGTTGGAATGCAAAAGCACATATGGGAACTATCAATTTCTGGGAGGAAACCTTATCTCATGGGAAAGCAAAAAGACAATCAACCATCGCACTGTCAACTGCAGAAGAAGAATACATTTCAGCTTCATTGTGCAGCACTCAGATGCTCTGGATGAAGAATGAGCTTGAGGACTTTAAGATTTATGAGAGTAACATCCCTATCTTTTGTCACAATATTGTTGCTATATGTTTAATTAAGAATCCAATTTTACATTCCACAGGGAAGCACATAGAAATTAAACATCATTTTGTCAGAGACTATGTTCAGAAAAGGATAATAAATTTAAAATTCATAGATACATACCATCAATGGGTTGACATATTCACCAAACCCTTAGCTAAAGATAGATTTCTCTTCATTCTGAAACACTTAAATATGGCAGATTGCCCCGAATGAATCTGACCTCTAATGTTAAAATAGACTCTGATTTAAACATATGTTGTCTATCTGGTTCTGGTTCTGATACTTCTACAAGTTAGATGATATCTAGATTAGAAACCTTCTAAGTAATAAAACTTTTGGTATTCTTGACTCCAGAAACATCAACACATGGTCTCTCAAACGTGTGGCTTTGGATCTTCTAGACAACTGTCATTTTGCATGTGTTTTGAATGTGTTTATATATTACCACAATTCCCACTTTCACACTTTTCACTCTCACAACACACACAAACCCTTGCCTTCATTCTCTCTGCAACCTCAACCTTCTTGCAACTTCATCTCCTTCAACAACTGCAACATGAATCCTTAACAACAATAGGTTTTCGAATATTCTCAACAAATGAATGCTGCCGAGCAACTAGTTGAAGCTCCACAACAGGTTACAACCCAAACTGCTACGCCTTCAACAACTTCATATCAAGAACCTCATGTTCTTGATCGCCCTCCTCACATCAATCTTGCCACTCCTTTTGAAAAGCTGGAGGTTTTGTGTGAACTCTTAGTTGATTTTGACAACCTCAAGAGGAATGGAATAGACCTAACTGAAGAACTGGAGAACCAAGGGTGGGGAAACTACTTCAAACGACTTTATTGTCTAGTTTACACATTCCTGGTGAAGGAATTATGGAGGCTCGTTGATTGCGATGACCACTGCATCATATCCTATGTTTTGGGGGTCAAGACTGTGATCACAGAGAAATCAATTGCTAAGCTTCTGAACATGGAAACAGTAGGAGGTAGAAGGATATACAACATCAATCCTAGGGCATAATATATGTCCCGGGAAATCATCCCTACTATTTTCTCTCAGAACTGTAAGACCCCAATTTTGACCCTAAGATCCCTCATGCTCTTATCATCATAAGCATAAGCATTAGGATCACATCTTGGCATCCTCCTCCCCCCCATTCATTAGGTTTGCATTGGGAGAGATCACCAAGCACCATTTGATTGTATCATACTTTGTATTTTATCATCTTTACTAACCAAAATACCAAAATATGTCTTTGTCCAACCTAATTCTTTTGTAGGTAGGGCATGTGCTCACCTTTGATTCATCAAGCTCATATCTAGGGTTTAAGACCCTCATTGCATGGAGCTCAATCAATATTTGTTTACTATGTCTCTAAGCATCATATATGAATCCCCATGATCTTCATATGTTATTTTGATCAAGAAATCATCAAGATTTTGGAATTTGGTTGCCTTGGAAACGTTAATTCATCTGGGTGTCTTGTGTAGCTTCTTTAACAATTAATCAAATATTTCAAGGGATACTTCACATTTCATCATTTTATGCATATATTATCCTCCATGAGACCCAAAAGTCAAGAGAAGGGCAAGATAGCAAGTTGGTTGATGGTGGCTGATCAGAGGAATTCATTTGATCAAAATTGGGGTTCCCTAGACCCTATCTCCTACAATTTTGGTCATATGAAAATGATTCGAAAAGAAAAGTTACTCTAAATGAAATTCCAAACAACTTTCAGGTTGAGGTCTAGAGCTAGTTTTTCTTGGAAAGTCATTTTTTATGGTGAAAGATTATAGGTCATTTTGTCTAAACCCTAATTTGGAGGTCAACTTCCTAAGGCCATAACTTGCTTAATTTTTATGAGATGAAAGATTTACAAGTTGCAAAATCAAATTCAAGATGTCTAATTCAACTTTCATGTTTTGAGGAAGAGCAAATTCAACTTTTATGTGCATGTGATATGAGGATACATTATAGGTCATTTTGGACCAATGCCATTGAACAAATGATTTTCCTCAACTTCAAAAATGCATAACTCATTCATATTAAATCCAAATAAGGTCAAATTTGTTACCATTTTTAAGGAATTTGAGATATCTACATCTTTGATGAAGGAACCGTTTTCATTTGAAGCTCACATAAAAAGTTAGCCAAGGTGGAATAAGTAAACATATGGCTTGACACTTAGAAACTTTTTTGACATGTTTGATTTTCCCAACTTCCACCTCAAAATTCATCATGATCCAAGCTTCAAATGAAAAAGTGTTCAACATGAAATTTATTCCTCTAAATCTAACCTTTCCAAAAAGTCCAATTTTATCCCATTTGGACAAGATATGAGTGACCTGCGCATGGCTTGAACATTGGATCATCATTTGGCATAAGTGAACTTGAACCTTCCATACATAAATGCATAGCTTTCCAACATGACTTCAACAATGTTTGTACTCAATTATGGACCATAAGGAGTGATTACATGGGCCTATCACACGCCCATGCACCCATGCAATGTACATTGCTATTTTTGGATATTTATTTCAAGTGTGCAAATATCAATCCATTTGGCTATAATTAAAACCCCTTGTAATCAGAATTAAGGACCTTGTGTGCCAGCTTTGATTCCCAACCTTTAAACCATCTCATTTCAAAGGATAACCTTGATAATTTCCATTGGAAATTGATTTTGAATCTCACTGTTTTGAGATTCAAAACTCCAAGAGTCTTGTGTCTTTTGATCATTCAAATCCACTCCATCAAGTGTCCTGAGCAAGATCAAGAGCAAGAAAGAGCAAGATCGATTGAATACAGACCTACATTGAAGGTATTTTCCAGAAATTTTTATCTCTTTGATTCTCACTCAATTATCCATAATTCTTCTTGATCTTTGGTTGTCTGGAGTCCTACCAATGTAGGCAATAAGATTGAGTTGCTTTGAGGTCAAATCGAAGCAACTCAGATCATGTACCTCAAAATTCAACTCCATGTATCTTTCAATATACTTGGAGTTAGGAGAAATTGAGGCCAGATTTGAGCTCCTGAGCATTTTTACTTTAAATTCATGTCCTTATTTTTAATTTTGGTGATGGTTGTGAGTGAACCAGTCCGGTGAAGCTCACTGGAGAAGGAGACCGGAACTTTGGCTCCGGTGGCGTGCCAGCGCTCATCTAAACCACATAATCCTTTTCAAACGTTTTAATCTCGTGCCTTGGTTTTGCATACCATCCATACAGCACTTTAACTTGCGTCCACCATGGAACGCGCGCTAGCAGCCACTTGATCTGCCACCTCAATTAATAAGGGAGATCAAGTGGTCCACGTTTTTTCTATTTTTCTGATTTTCATTTTATTTGGTTTATTTTCATTAACTCATATTAATTTTAATATTTATCCAAAAAATATGAGAGTTTCACTAAAAAAATTCAAATAAATTCCTCTTTCATTTTCTGAATTCAAATTAATTTTTGGATCATTATTAATATTTTTCATGATTTAATTATTTTTGTGAATATTTTTAATTGTTAAAAAACACTTTTAAGTTTCCCAAAATTATGAAAAAATTTCTCCAAGGTCCTTTGACCTTGTTTGGCCTATGATAAATCTCATGCCCATTTATTTGGTGTTTTGATGAGGTTTTAGGATTTTGACCAACCAGAATTTAATTTAATGCATTATTTAATTGATTTTTATTGTTTAATTACAAAATAAATCATGTTGAGCTTTTGATATTGACTTGTTGAGTTTGACTTGTGTTGTTGGGCCTTGGTCAAGGTTGATTTGACTTTGCTGAGTTAAAATAATTGGATTTAGGGGATTGATGAAATGTACGTTTCATCTCCAAAAATGAATGAATGATTTTAATTTGATAAAAGTCCTCCTTTGACCAATTTGTGTTGATTCCATTCCCCTTCCCTCTTCATCTCAATCCTATTCTTTTGTCATTCATTTCATGGACCTATGATGTCTCTATATCCTAAGGCTAGTTGATTGTAAAATCAACATAAGTGGGGATGAGATTAGGTCCACCCCTTTTGCATATTCTTTTTAAGTGTGGCATGTTTTAGGAGTATGGTTCATAATACCATATCTCTAACATGCATTAACACTAAAATTTCTTTTGCCCGACCTCAAATAGTTGTGACTTCTACATAAGTCCAATTACGATTGCTTAACATAGCGCTAAATTGTTGACACAAAAGGAATATCATTCTAGTAAGTGAGATTGTAAGTCTCCCCTCTTTCATGGTATTGTATGGAAACTTGGCCTTTTTTCCTTCCTTTGGAAGATGTCTTGGTTCAAGGATCCATGCTTGTGAATAGTGGGTTGAGTGTTCTCCAAAGAATGACTTACATATCATTTGTCATTCATTTAATTTCAAGTCATTTACTTTATGTACTTTAAATTCAAGTCATTTCATTTGTTATTTTACATATCATTTAACTTGTTTATGTTTATGCCATTTTGACTTTGCTCACTTGAGCCATATATTGTGATTGTACATATTTGTTTGTATACTTGTTTGTGGTTGTGGTCTCTTGGACCTTAATATACATAATAACAACAAAAACCTTAAAAGACATTTTATGTGGACTGTTGGATTTGCTCCGAGGCTTTGGACTTAGAATTAGGCAACACTCCCTATGCAAAAGGACTTGGTCAATGCCAACTTTCATGAAACGAAGTGCTTGTGATTTGAAACTTCATCTGATGGAAGTATTGTAATCCCATTTGATTTCATCTGTTACATGGTCTTATTGAAGCTGTTACTTTGAACCTGTACCTAGTGCTTATCCTTGATTTCATCTGATACATGGGAGATTATGAAGAAGATCATGGAGTTGCTAAGCTTGGATGTGGCTATATTTATTTGATGCCTTGCTCTTCATCTTGCTATTTATGTATTGATATTGCTTGATTCTAAAGTCCAAGGGAAATTTGGGTTTCTATATGACATTCTTGTCTATTGGATTACAGCTCATTGGTCAGATCTTTTCAACTCTTAACTTTTAAATTTTTGCTTAGGATTAGTCCCTTCATCTCTTCCCCACTTCTTTAATTTCAAATCTCTCCCTCCTTTTAAAATCTTCTTTGCTTGTGTGTTTTTTTCTAAACTTAGACCATATTGCAAATTAGGAACTTTGGCCCTATGCCTTTGCATTTAAAAAAAACTCTTTTCTTAATCAAATTTGTAAATGAACTTAACCATACTTGACTTAAAATTTCAAAAGACAAAAAGAACTAACACTCATTCAAACCTTTTTAGGCCTTTTGTGCCTTTGTTAAACTTAAACTTTTGTTAAAAGCAATGCATCCACTTTGAAATTGTTACCACGAACTACGAGGTTTTGATCCCTCATTTTTATGTTGGTACATAGGCACAAGTCCGAAGGTCTTGTCAAACACAAAAATATAATTAATGAATTCTTTTCTCATCCCTCAATTCTATTTATTGAAAATATCATTTTGTACAAAAACACACATGCACACAAGAAAGGGCTCCCTAGGAGTACCTAGGACACTTTGGGTGCTAACACCTTCCCTCTATGTAACCAACCCCCTTACCTATAATTTCTGGCATTTTATTAGTTTTGATTTGAAAACTTCTTATTCTTTGGGTTTTGTTCGTACTTTTCCCTTTTCCCTTGGAAACAATAAAAGCGTGATGGTGACTCTGGTTTTGTTGACGTCTAGCTTATCCATAGCTTGGCGGTCATGAATTTACTGCTACAGAAATTAAGTGGCGACTCTGCTGGGGAGTAGTCTCCAGTGGGTTTAACCTACTTTTGTGTGTGTATATAATTGTATATTTGATGTATGTATATTTATTTGTGTGATATAATTTGCTTGTTGTGCTTGGATGATCTCTAAGTGGTGAGATAAGTTCTAACCCGAACTTGAGTGTAATTAAGATAGGAGGATGGTATAGTCATGTTCGACTTATGTGGAGTAGTCCTTAACAAGTTAGCTTGAGACCCATCTACTCAGTGAAGGCCCTTTTAGAGTTATGAATGTCACACAAGTTATTTGTGGTTAGGCATTACTTTCTCTGATTTGGGGTCCGAGAAGCTGAGGACCATAGAACATTTAACCCCTCTTGGCCTATTTAGGACGTAGTGCGGAGACTGTTCAGGTGTAGACTTAATAATAGTTATTACGCGGTACTACATTCAGATGAGTTTCTCTTGAGAATATTATAGGTTGATAAGTCAGTCATTCTAACCTATAATATCCGATAGATGGAATTAAGACTCTGGGAACTTTTTAGAACATGATCTACATATTTTTATCCTTAGTACACTCCTTTGGGATGGTTCTTACCCAGAGTCCATGCTCATGACTCGCAACAAACCCTTGATTCTTGGTTGATCCAATCAAGTCTTGTCAATATCAATGGAACTTAGGTGTTGATATGGTGAAAACCATAATCCACCAAAATTGATGATTGATCTTGACAATGGCTTGATTCATCCCTTGACCTTTGTTTGTTTGCCTTGTGTGTGATCCCTTATTTGTGACTGTTGCATTCATGCATTCATGCACATCTTAACATTCATCACACAAAATAATTTCAAGGAACAAAGGTCTTATTTGCAAATATTTTCAGACCATGGATTATGGACGAAGGAACACTAAGAAGTACAGTTTCAGATGTTCGGATTTGAAAGAGCTAAGGAAGCTATCATCTTTTGTATTAGATCCCTTGGACTTCAAACAACGTCATGGGAAGCTTCTATCTGTGTTATCTACTGATGTGGTCGAAGGACTCTTGAGTGTATTGGTTCAGTTTTATGACCCTCTCTACCGTTGCTTCACTTTTCCCGATTATCAACTCGTGCCTACATTGGAGGAGTATGCCCATCTCTTGGGAATACATGTTTCTAGCAAAGTGCCTTTTAGTGGATTGGAGGAGATTCCCAGATCTCATCTTATAGCTAAAGTTCTTCACTTGAAGAAGTCTGAGATTGAGGCTCATTGGGTGAAGAAAAGAGGATTGTTTGGATTGACTTCTGAGTTCCTCATCAAGGAAGCTACTGCCTTTTCTCAAGCCGGTAGTGTGGATGCTTTTGAAGTTATCTTTGTGTTGCTTATCTATGGGTTGGCCTTGTTCCCTAACATTGACGGTTTTGTTGATGTTAACTCCATTAAAATCTTCTTGATTGGGAATCATATGCCTACTCTGTTAGGTGATATGTACTTCTCTTTGCATCTAAGGAATTCTAAGGGTGTTTGAACTATCATCAGTTGTGTTCCTCTTCTGTACAAGTGGTTTATTTCGCACTTGCCTCAAACGCCTGCTTTTGTGGAGAACAAACAATGTCTAAGGTGGTCTCAGAGACTTATGTCTCTCACTAATGATGATATAGTTTGGTATGATTCTTCGTTGAGTAGCTTGGACATTATTGATTGTTGTGGTGAATTCTCTAATGTACCTCTCATTGGTACACAAGGAGGAATCAACTACAACCCTGCTTTGGCTCGTCGTCAACTTGGGTTCCCCTTGAGAGATAAACCTAATAACACTTTGTTAGAAGGTCTTTTCTATCAAGAGGGTAAAGATCCCCAACATTTGAAGCAGAAGATGATACATGCTTGGCATAATGTGCATAGGAAAGGAAGATCCGAGCTTGGTCCGTGCAACAGTGTAGTTTTGGAAGCTTACACTCTTTGGGTGAAGAATAGAGCTTTGGAATTGAAGATGCTGTATGATTGTGAAAGACCTATGTCTATGGTTGTGGCTGAGCCATTAACTCTCCCTAACCAAGATATAGAGGAGTTGGAAGACGCACTCGCCAAGATGAAGCAAGAGAGGGATATGTGGGAAGAGCATTTCCATGCTTTGAGCAGAAAGCATGAAGAGTTGCAGCTTAAGTCTAAGGACAAAAATGCACTTATTGAACTTCTTGAAGACCGAGTAATGAAGAGACAGAGAGAGCCAGAGGTTTCATCTTCCTCTAGTATGCCTCAGCCTTCTATTTCTTGGAAGAAGATTGTTGATCAGCTTGTCCTCAAGAAGACTCAGATGAAGACTTCTTTTGAGTCCGAGATATGACGCATCCGAGGGAAGTACACGTCTGCGGCCCGATCGTCTGACATTATTGTTAGGGATCCTTAGGATGACTAGTTTCCTTTCCTCTTGTATTTTGTACTTTGGTTTCTGAAATTGTACTCAGTGTAATCCCTCTAATTATATAAATAAAAGATATTTTTATGATCAATCAAATTGTGCAATTGTTATTATTATATATTTGCAAATAAAATAGTAAATTCCTTGAAAATCAAAATAATCAAAGCATTGCATTTCATGCATCATTTGCATAGCAGGATTCTCTTTCGCCAGATGACTTATTGGTTATTCTTCTGTGCTTCAGCCAAGCTGACTCATCGACATAATACTCGCGCCAATCATCCAAGGATCATGGAATATCTAGAGTAAGAGAACAGAGACCTGAAGGAAGAAATTGCCCGCTTGACTGCCATGATGGAGTCAGTCTTAGTTGCTCAGAGCTAATCTTCTCCAACGCCTGCAACTCCTCCTCCTCAGAGGATTGTTATTTCCGAGGTTGCTACCTCTACTATTTCTGCTACTGCTGCTTATTTTGCACCTATCATGCCTGCCGGATTCCCGTGGGGAATGCCACCCAATTTTATGCCCGAAGGTTTCGTTCCTACTTTTGCTTCCATGCCGACATCTAGCCCGGTCATGTCTGTGCCACCACCGATTGTTCACACTTTACCTTGAGTTAAGGACACCATTTATCATTCCGAGCCGTCTGAGGGTACGGATGTTTATGAGAAGATGGATGAAATGAAAGACCAATTCCTTGAGTTGCGAAAGGAGTTGAAGACCTTGATGGGAAAAGATTTGTTCGGAAAAAGTTTTACGGAACTTTGCTTGGTTCCTAACGTGAAAATCCCGATGAAGTTCAAAGTACCTGACTTTGAAAAGTATAAAGGGAATACTTGTCCACTCAGTCATCTCGTCATGTATGCTAGAAATATGTCGACACAAACTGATAATGATCAGTTACTGATTCATTATTTTCAAGACAGTCTGACTGGTGCCACTTTGAGGTGGTACATGGGTTTGGATAGTGCGAGTGTCCGCACGTTCAACGATTTGGGTGAGGCTTTCGTGAAGCAGTACAAGTAATATGGATATGGCACCAGATAGGGACTAGTTGAGGTCATTCTCTCAGAAGGATAAGGAGACGTTCAAGGAGTACGCTCAACGATGGAGAGAACTTGCAGCTCAAATTACCCCTCCTTTGGAAGAAAAGGAGATGACCAAGATTTTTCTCAAGACCCTGAGCTCATTTTACTATGAGCGCATATTTGCCAGTGCCCCCAGTGATTTTACCGAAATGGTAAACATGGGGATGAGGTTAGAAGAGGGTGTTTGAGAGAGACAGTTGTCTAAAGAAGAGGTTTCATCTAGCAAGAAGTATGACAGTGGGTTTTCCAGAAAGAAAGAAGGCGAGACTAATGTAGTATCGGTAGGGAGGCAGAGGAAGCCTCATGTTAGAAGAAGTCAACAACCCCGTCAACATCATCATCAAGTATCATCTGTCATTCCAGTATTTTCTAATAATCAATCAACACCAATTTAACAACAACGTCAACAACAGTCACATCAAAGAACAAACACCTACAACAACAACAACACCAACAATCATCAACAACAATAAAATTTTGAAAGGAAGAAGGTCTCTTTTGACCCGATTCCTATGTCCTATGCTGAATTGTTTCCATCATTGGTTCTCAAGAACCTTTTGCAACCGAGAAATCCTTCGTAGATTCCTGAACCACTTCCATGGTGGTACAAGCCAGAGCTTCACTGTGCCTTTCACCAAGGGGCTCCTGGCCATGATATTGAGAACTGTTACCCCGTGAAGTACGAAGTTCAGAAGTTGGTCAAGAGTGGGATGGTGTCCTTTGAGGACCGTGCTCCGAATGTCAAAGCTAACCCACTACCTACTCATGGTAACCCATCTGTTAACATGGTAGATGGCTGTCCTGGGGAGTTCAAAGTATATGATATCTGTTTCATTAGAAGGTCCTTGGTGACGATGCACAAGGATATCTGTATGGTGAGTGATTGTGAGCATGACCATGATGGTTGTGCAATCTGCAGTGTTAACTCCCGAGGTTGTGTAGTTGTGAAGAGAGATATCCAAAGGTTGATGGATAAGGGTATGATCCAGATTCTTCAGTCCCGTCACTTAGGTGATGATGTGAATGTTATATTTCCTGTATTCAAGACACCAGAGAGAGTGGTGATTCAATTTGACAGCAGCAGCAGTAACAATGTCAGCAATAGATCGGTATCGCCGTTAGTTATACGGTTAGCGGGTTCAGTCCCGTATGCATCTGATAAGGCTATTCCGTATCAGTATAATGCGATTATGTTAGAGAATTGTCAAGAGGTCCCTTTACCTACAACCAGTTCTGTTGTGAGCATTGCTGATGTTACGAAGGTGACCCGTAGCGGTCGTGTGTTTGGGCCTGTATTCCCAAAAAGTGTAGAAGATGTATCTGTCAGTAAGAAAGTTGAAGTGCCTGCAGTTGATCCGATTAGCGCTCCAAAGTGTCAGTCTGGTGAACCCAGCGGTTTGAAGCCTAATGATGATGATGAAGTACTCCAGTTGATTAAGAAGAGCGAGTTTAATATGGTGGAGCAGTTTCTCCAAACCCCTTCCAAGATTTCAGTGCTGTCTCTGCTCATGAATTCTGAAGTGCACAGAGAAGCACTACAAAGAGTATTGGAGCAAGCTTATGTTGAGCATGATGTTACGGTGGATTAGTTTGATCATATTATGGCTAACATCACTTCTTGCAATAATCTGAGCTTTTGTGATGAGGAACTCCCTGAGGAGGGCAAAAATCATAATTTAGCGTTGCACATTTCAATGAATTGCAAGGAGGATGCTCTGTCGAACGTATTGGTTGATACCGGTTCTTCATTGAACGTACTCCCAAAATCAACTCTTTCAAGATTGTCATATCAAGGAGCTCCGATGAGATATATTGGCGTGATCGTCAAGGCATTTGATGGTTCTCGCAAGACTGTGATTGGTGAAGTGGACCTTCCTGTGAAGATATGTCTGAGTGATTTCCAGATTACTTTCCAAGTAATGGATATCCACCTGGCCTATAGCTACTTGTTAGGAAGACCATGGATACATGAGGCAGGAGTTGTACGTCAATGTTACATCAGAAATTGAAGTTTGTCAAGAATGGTAAGCTGGTTATTGTCGGTGGGGAGAAGGCTTTGTTGGTGAGCCACCTGTCGTCTTTCTCTTATGTAGAAGCTGAGGATGAGATTGGAATTCCGTTCCAAGATCTATCTATTGCTGAGGAAAAGAGAGTTGGGGCACATATGTTCTCCTTCAAAGATGCGCAGAAAATTGTTGAAGACGGTAATTCTGATCAGTGGGGCCAAATGATAGAGATCGCCAAACACCAGAGCAGAGCCGGTTTGGGATTCCGACAAGGTTCATCTGAGATTAGAGTTGAAGATGTGCAACCTAGTTTCCGTAGCGAAGAGTTCATTCATGATAATGAACAACACTTAGCTTCCGTGATCGAGGGTGATGAAGATGAAGACTGCACCAATTTTGTGACGCATGGAAAAGCTTGCGACAATTGGACCGCTGTTGATGTTCCTTTTATTGTGCATCGATCTAAGTAATTGCTTTTATTATTTTTAAAATCCTTCTCCTATGCCTAAGGGAGAAGTGAACATTGTCAGGCATTTTAAATTTGATCATTAATAAAATTCAATTCTATTCATCCACATCTATGATGTTTTATTTTTACTTTTTGCTTTAATGAAAATTGGTAATCATAAAAAAACATAAATAAATGAATAATAATTTGTCCATCTGCATAATATTTAGTCACCAATTCACTTCTCTAAAATCAAAATATCAAATCATTATGCAGGTTGGTTTCTAAACCCATTGAATACAATGATCCTACTCCTTCGCCAAACTTTGAATTCCATGTGTTTGAGGCTAAGAAAGAAAGTGATGAAGAAGTATCTGATGAATTGTCTTGTCTACTCGAGCATGAATAAAAAGCCATTCAGCCATTCGAAGAGCAAATTGAGCTAGTCAACTTGGGTTCCGAGGATGATGTGAAGGAAGTCAAGATTGGGTCTCGACTGTGTCCTGAAGTTAAGAAGGGGTTGATTGATCTTCTCCGAGAGTATTCAGATGTGTTTGCTTGGTCCTATCAAGACATGCCTGGTTTGGATTTTGAGATTGTGGAGCATAGATTTCCGTTGAAGCCAGAATGCCCGCCAGTCAAGCAGAAGTTGAGGAGAACTCATCCTGATATGGTAGTGAAGATGAAAGAAGAAGTGCAAAAGCATATTGATCCCGGTTTCCTTGTTACCGCTGAGTATCTGCAGTGGGTGGCCAACATTGTACTTTTTCCGAAGAAGGATGGAAAAGTCCGTATGTGTGTTGATTATAGAGATTTGAACAAAGCTAGCCCGAAAGATGATTTTCCTCTGCCACACATTGACATGTTGATAGACAATACAACTAAATTCAAAGTATTTTCGTTTATGGACGACTTTTCCGGATATAATCAGATCAAGATGGCACCCGAGGATATGGAGAAGATCACATTCATTACACCCTGGGGAACATTCTGTTATAGAGTGATGCCTTTAGGTCTAAAGAATGTCGGTGTAACTTACCAGAGAGCAATGACCATTCTTTTTCATGATATGATGCATAAAGAGATTGAAGTCTATGTTGATGACATGATTGCTAAATCCATTGATGAAGAGGAACATGTTGAGCATTTGTTGAAGCTATTCCAGCGCTTGAGGAAGTACAAACTCCGCTTGAATCCCAATAAGTGTATGTTTAGTGTTCATTTTAGTAAGTTGTTGGGCTTTATTATCAGCGAGAATGGTATTGAAGTTGATCCCGCCAAGGTCAAAACAATACAAGAAATTCCTGCGCCCAAAATTGAGAAGCAAGTCAGAGGTTTTTTCGGCCGCTTGAATTATATCTCAAGATTCATTTCACATATGACTGCCACATGTGCGCCTATATTCAAGCTTCTTCGGAAAGATCAGTGTTATGATTGGACCGAAGACTGCCATAAAGCTTTTGATAGTATCAAAGAGTATCTGTTTGAGCCTCCGATTCTGTCTTCGCCTGTTGAAGGAAGACCGTTTATCACGTATTTGATTGTGCTTGAAGAGAGTATGGGTTGTGTTCTTGGTCAGCAAGATGACACTGGAAAGAAGGAATGTGTTATTTACTACCTCAGTAAGAAGTTCACTGATTGTGAGACTCGGTATTCTATGCTTGAGAAGACTTATTGCGCATTGGCTTGGGCTGCTAAGCGTCTGCGTCGATATATGTTGAATCACACCACTTGGTTGATATCCAAAATGGATCCAATCAAGTATATTTTTGAGAGGCCTACTTTAACTAGGAGGGTTGCCCGTGGCAAATGTTGTTATCAGAGTATGATATTGAATACCGATCTCAGAAGGCAATTAAAGGTAGTGTCTTGGTTGACCATTTGGCTCACCAACCAATTGAAGATTACCAGTCAGTGCAGTATAATTTTCTTGATGAAGAGATTTTGTACTTGAAAATGAAAGATTGTGATGAACCATTGCTTGAAGAAGGGCCAGAACCTGGTTTCCGTTGGGGCATGGTATTTGATGGAGCTGTTAATCAGTATGGTAATGTCATTGGGGCAATGATCATTATTCCTCAAGGCACGCATTTTCCATTTACAGCTAGATTGACTTTCAAGTGTACAAACAATATGGCTGAGTATGAAGCTTGTATTATGGGGCTTGAAGAGGCCATTGATCTCAGAATAAAGTATTTGGACGTCTATGGAGATTCAGCTTTGGTTGTGAATCAGATCAAAGGTGAATGGGAGACGAATCAACTCGGTTTGATACCATATCGAGATTATGCGAGGAGGACTTTAACTTTCACAAAGGTTGAGTTTCATCATATCCCTCGAGATGAAAACCGGATGGAAGATGCTCTTGCAACATTAGCTTCAATGATTGTGGTGAAGTATTGGAATGAAGTTTCCAATTTGAGTATGATGCGTCTTGATAGGCCAGCTCATGTGTTTGCTATTGAAGAGGTCAAAGATGAGAAGCCGTGGTATTTTGATATCAAATGTTTCCTCCAAAGTTAGATTTACCTGCCTGGAGCATCTTTGAAAGCTAAGAAGACTTTGAGAAGATTAGCCGGCGGTTTCTACCTGAATGGTGATATGCTTTACAAGAGAAACTTCGATATGGTTTTCCTCATATGCATGGATAGACACGAAGCAGACCCATTGATGGCTGAAGTCCATGAAGGTTCCTTTGGTACTCATTCCAATGGACATGTTATGGCAAAGAAGATGTTGCGAGCAGGTTACTATTGGCTGACAATGGAATCTGACTGTTACAAGTTTGTGAAGAAATGCCACAAGTGTCAAATTTATGCAGATAAGATTCACGTTCCTCCGACACTATTGAACATCATTTCCTCCCCATGGCCCTTCTCCATGTGGGGAATTGATATGATTGGCATGATTGAGCCCAAAGCTTCGAATGGACATCGTTTCATTTTGGTGGCAATTGACTACTTCGCAAAGTGGGTTGAAGCGGCGTCGTATGCGAATGTAACCAAGCAAGTTTTTGTAAGGTTTATCAAGAATCAGATTATATGCCATTATGGTTTGCCGAGTAAGATCATTACTGACAATGGATCGAACTTGAATAACAATATGGTGGAAGCTCTTTGCAAAACTTCAAGATTGCACATCATAAATTTTCTCCCTATAGACCCAAGATGAATGGAGTTGTTGAAGCTGCGAATAAGAACATCAAGAAAATTATCCAGAAAATGGTTATAACATACAAGGATTGGCATGAGATGCTCTCATTTACTTTGCATGGGTATCGTACATCCGTTCGCACTTCAAAAGGGGAAACCCCTTTCTCGCTTGTTTATGGAATGGAAGTTGTGCCCCCAGTAGAGGTTAAGATCCCATCATTACGTGTGCTGATGGAAGCCAAGTTGACAGAGGCTGAATGGGGTCAGACCAGGTTTGATCAGCTGAATTTGATAGAAGAGAAGAGATTGATTGCCATATGCCATGGTCAGTTATATCAGCAGAGAATGAAGAAAGTGTTTGATAAGAAGGTCAGACCTCGTGTGTGCAGAGAAGGTGACCTTGTGCTCAAGAAGATTCTATCTTTCAAACCAGATTCTAGGGGCAAATGGACTCCTAATTATGAAGGCTCATATGTTGTTAAAAGAGCCTTTTTATGCGGTGCTTTGATTCTCACAACTATGGATGGTGAAGAGTTCACTCGTCCTGTGAACGCCGATGCAGTCAAGAAATACTTCGCCTAAAAAGAAAAGAACAACTCGCTAAGTTGAAAACCTGAAAGGGAGGCTTAGGCAAAAATGAGCGTCTCGGTGGATTGAACTCGAAAGGGCGATCCAGGCAAAAATTAGAGACATACAAAAAAGAAAAATTCATCCCGATAAATTGAGTACCCCACCTTGGGGAAATTTATGCAAAAATTAGGGATTGTGGCAAGTAACTGCATCCTGATGATCTTCAGTTTTGAAGACTTTCTTGAGCACATTGTTAGATTTTGATTCACCATCCCCGATGAAGTCGCCAAGAGCACAATGGACATCAAATGTTGGTAGAAGGATTAGTGATCATTGTATTCAGTGTAGCCCTTTTCCATGTAAATTACCATTTGTCAACTTTTGTAAAGATCTATGGAGTCTTGTCATTTACAGACTACCATTCTATTAAATAAAGTTGAGTTTTTATCCAATTATTTTTACTCTTGTTTAATTCAGCCAAATAGATTTAAATTTTATTATGATCATTTTTGAAATTAAATTTTAAATTAAAAATCATATTTTCTTAAATATATAAAAGCAGTTATTTTAAGCAATCAATAAAGGAATATCAACAACAGTTTGAAAGGCGGTAAGCCCTAAAATGTGAAACAGTATTTGCTCTCCCCAAGCAGTGGGCGTAATCCCTGGTTCATCCCCGGCAGCATTTCAGTAACCGAGTTCTATTGATTTCCCCAGCCGAGTTTGTTGGCCTCCTTTGAGTTGTAGGCATGTTATTTCGGCAGTTTGCAGCTTCGGCAGAAGTTTGCCTCCCCGCGATTCGTCAGAGTTACTTATGATTTTGAGCAGCTATTGTGTTTGTCCCCTGCAGGGTTGTCTCCCATTTAATATGGTGTTGACCTAAAATTCCCCGCAGAGTTTGTAGCAGTTTCCTTAGCAAATTCTCTCATTGCGCTTTACCCAGCCAAGATCGAGCCTTTGAGAAGTTTGTTCGTTTCTCCCTAGTAGTTGTTTCCCTCCTGTGAGGATTAGCTAGGGGTTGTATTAATGATTCAAATCAGTGATGCTTGTATCCTTTGTGATCATTTTTTCAGCATAATCATCATATATACATATACATATACATATACATATACACATACACTCATAAAGTTTCATGATTGCATTGTTGCACTTTGTGATTCATTGCCCATTTCTGATTCTCTGCTATGGTGGTATACTTTTTTCCCCATGCAGATTTAGTTTGTCTGTCCTCTTTCAATTATAAAGTGTCAGCCCATTAAGCAGAAAGACTTTAACCTTTCTCCTTTCCCCACTGAGTTGTTTCCTCGTGGATGATCATTATTTCAGCTTCCTCCCTAGTTGATTTTTCTTGATAGAACCACTCCCCTTGAGTTATATTCTCACTGGGTTGAGTCTTGATTGACCGTTTCTTTCTAGATCTTACCTAGATAGATGCTTTTTGTCCCCTAGGGGTCTATTACCCAATAGCTGGTAATATTCTTATTAGTTTGCAGTTTGTTACTCCTACCCAATACCTGACAAGAATAACCCATTTTCTCCCCAGCGGATCCATTTTCACGTTTCCCCAGGAAGTATATCCTTGATATGTTCATCCTAATCGATGACGGATATTTTCTTCCCTTGTTTGAGTTTATCCTTGATATGTTCATCCTAACCAGTGACGAATATTCTCTCCTTTTGGTATTCTACCTAGTAACCGGTAGTTGTAATCCCTATTTGTTCCCCAGAGAGTTAATCCTTGATATGTTCATCCTAACCGATGACGGATATCCTCTCTTCGGTATTCTATCCAGCATTCGATAGATGTAATCCCCACTTTTTCAGGCAGTTTATACTTGATATTATCATCTTAACCGGTGACGGATATCCTCCATAGAATCCCCAGGCAAGTCTATCCTTGATATGTTCATCCTAACCGATGATGGATTTTCTTTCCTTTGAGTCTATCTTTGATATGTTCATCCTAACCGGTGACGGATATTCTCTCATTTTGGTCTTCTACCCAGTAACCGATAGTTGTAAATCCTATTTTGGCTTTTCCCATCTATTTATTCTTACCCAGTAACGGGTAACAAATACACCTCCTGGCTTCCTTCAGCGAGTCATCCTTGATATGTTTACCTTAACCGGTAACGGATGTCCTCCCTGTCAGATTTTGTTATCTCCTTACCCAGCAACCGGTGTTGGATAATATATTTCTGCTCCTCCTGTGTTGATGATCTTTTCTTCCCCAGTCGAGTTTGAGTGCGCATTTCCAGAGCAAGATCGTTGTTTCCTGCTTGGTTCGAGTATTTCAGCTTTGTTCTGATCAACCCGTTTCCCCTACCGATGTTCCTTTTATTCCCCTGATGAGTCTTTCTATTGATTTATTTTCATGGAATCCATCTAGTCCCCCCAGTTGTTTTAAGTCGTATCCTGGCCTACGCGTAACCCTATTATCCCCCCCGAGTCTCTGTCTCCCTAGTGAGTTTTCCTTACGGAATGCATTATGCTCCTGCGGACTTTCGGTCTCTCTGAATTCTTTTTCTTTGTGGCAACATTTCCCCATAGAGATTATTTCTAAACATTCATATCATATGCATCATGAGGTCTCTTATGGACCAAACTTTGTTTCTATATGTTTTTATTTAAGCCCATTCTAATGAGTAGATGTGAAGATTTTAACCTTCATCTCCTCAGTTAGAACATCCTTAAATAGGGGCAGCTGTAAGACCCCAATTTTGACCCTAAGATCCCTCATGCTCTTATCGTCATATGCATAAGCATTGGGATCACATCTTAGCATCCTCCTCCCCCTATTCATTGGGTTTGCATTGGGAGAGATCACCAAGCACCATTTGATTGTATCATACTTTGTATTTTATCATCTTTACTAACCAAAATATCAAAAATATGTATTTCTATAAACTAACTCTTTTGTAGGTAGGGCATGTGCTCACCTTTGATTCATCAAGCTCGTATCTAGGGTTTAAAACCCTCATTGCAAGGAGCTCAATCAAGATTGGTTTACTATGGCTCTAAGCATCATATATGAATCCCCATTATCTTCATATGTTATTTTGATCAAGAAATCATCAAGAGTTTGGAATTGGTTTGCCTTGGAAACCCTAATTCATCTAGGTGTCTTATGTAACTTCTTCAACAAGCTTATTCAAGAATTGATCAAATATTTCAAGGGATACTTCACATTTCATCATTTTATGCATATATGATCCTCCATGAGTCCCAAAAGTCAAGAGAAGGGCAAGATAGCAAGTTGATTGATGGTGGTTGACCAAAGGAATTCATCTAATCAAAACTGGGGTTCCCTAGACCCTATCTCCTACAATTTTTGGAATATGAAAATGATTCCAAGAGAAACGTTACTATAAATGACATTATAAACAACTTTCATTTTGAGGTCTAGAGCTAGGTTTGGTTGGAAAGTCAATTTATATGGTGAAAGATTATAGGTCATTTTGTCTAAACCCTAATTTGGAAGTCAACTTCCCAAGACCATAACTTGATCATTTTTTATGATATGAAAGATTTTCAAGTTTCACAATCAAATAAAATATGTGTACTTCAACTTTGATGTTTGGATGAAGAGAAAATTCAACTTTTATGTGCATGTGATATGAGGATACATTATAGGTCATTTTGGACCAATGCCATTGAACAAGTGATTTTCCTCAACTTCAAAAATGCCTAACTCCTTCATATTAAATCCAAATGAGGTCATATTTATGACCATTTTAAGGACTTTGAGAGAGATACAACTTTGATGAAGGAACCTTTTTAATTTAAAGCTCACATAAAAATTTAGTCAAGATGGAATAAGTGAACATATGGCTTGACACTTAGAATTTTTTTTGACATGTTTGATTTTCCCAACTTCCACCTCAAAATTCATCACGATCCAAGCTTCAAATGAAAATGTTTTCAACATGAAAGTTGTTCCTCTTGATCTAACCTTTCCAAAAAGTCCAATTTCATCCCATTTGGATAAGACATGAGTGACCTGCGCATGGCTTGAACATTGGATCATCATTTGGCATAAGTGAAGTTGAACCTTCCATACACAAATGCATAGCTTTCCAACATGACTTCAGCAATGTTTATACTCAATTATGGACTAGAAGGAGTGATTACATGGGCCTATCACACGCCCATGCACCCATGCGATGTACATTGCTATTTTTGGATCTTCATTTCAAGTGTGTAAATATCAATTCATTTGGCTATAAATAGAACCCCTTGTCATCAGAATTAAGGACCCTGGGCGCCAGCTTTGATTCCCAACCTTCAAACCCTCTCATTTCAAAGGATAACCTTGATAATTTCCATTGGTAATTGAGTTTGAATCTCATGTTTTGAGATTCAAAACTCCAAGAGTCCTATGCCTTTTGATCATTCAATTCCACTCCATCAAGTGTCTTGAGAAAGATTAAGAGCAAGCAAGAGCAATATCGATTGAATACAGACATGCATTGAAGGTATTTTCCAGAAATTTTCATCTCTTCGATTATCACTCAATTCTCCATAATTCTTCTTGATCTTTGGTTGTCTGAAGTCCTACCAATGTAGGCAACAAGATTGAGTTGCTTTGAGGTCAAATCGAAGCAACTCATATCATGTACCTCAAAATTCAACTCCCTGTATCTTTCAACATACTTGGAGTTAGGAGAAATTGAGGTCAGATTCGAGCTCCTGAGCATTTTTACTTTAAATTCATGTCCTTTTTAATTTTGGTGATGGCTGTGAGTGAACCAGCCCTGTGAAGCCCATCGGAGAAGGAAATCGGAGCTTTGGCTTCGGTGGTGTGCTGACACTCATCTGAAGCACAAGGTCCTTTTCAAACGTTTTAATCTCGTGCCTTGGTTTTGCATACCATCCATACAGCGCTTTGACTTGCGTCCACCATGGAACGCGCGCTAGCAGCCACTTGATCTGCCACCTCAATTAATGAGGGAGATCAAGTGGTCCACATTTTTTCTATTTTTCTGATTTTCATTTTATTTGGTTTATTTTCATTAATTCATATTAATTTTAATATTGATCCAAAAAATATGAGAGTTTCACTGAAGTTTTTTAAATAAATTCCTCTTTCATTTTCTAAATTAAAATTATTTTTTGGATCATTATTAATATTTTTCATGATTTAATTGTTTTTGTGAATGTTTTTAATTGTTAAAAAATACTTTTAAGTTTCCAAAAATTATGAAAAAATTTCTGCAAGGTCCTTTGACCTTGTTTGACCTATGATAAATCTCATGGCCATTTATTTGGTGTTTTGATGAGGTTTTAGGATTTTGACCAACCATAATTTAATTTAATGCATTATTTAATTGATTTTTATTGTTTAATTGCAAAATAAATTATGTTGAGCTTTTGATATTGACTTGTTGAGTTTGACTTGTGTTGTTGGGCATTGGTCAAGGTTGATTTGACTTTGTTGAGTTAAAATCATTGGATTTAGGGGATTGATGAAACGTACATTTCATCTCCCAAAATGAATGAATGATTTTAAGTTGATAAAAATCCTCCTTTGACCAATTTGTGTTGATTTCATTCCCCCCCCCCCCCTCTTCATCCCAATCCTATTCTTTTCTCATTCATTTCATGGACCTATGATGTCTCTATATCCTAAGGATAGTTGATTGCAAAATCAACATAAGTAGGGATGAGATTAGGTCCACCCCTTTTGCATATTCTTTTTAAGTGTGGTATGTTTTAGGAGTATGGTTCATAATACCATATCTCTAACATGCATTAACACTAAAATTTCTATTTCCCGACCTCAAATAGTTGTGACTTCTACATAAGTCTAATTACGATTGCTTAACATAGCACTAAATTGTTGACACAAAAGGCATAGCATTCTAGTAAGTGAGACTGTAAGTCTCCCCTCTTTCATGGTATTGTGTGGAAACTTGGCCTTTTTTCCTTCCTTTGGAAGATGTCTTGGTTCAAGGATCCATGCTTGTGAATAGTGGGTTGAGTGTTCTTGAAAGAATGACTTAAACAAAACAAAAACAAAAGCAATACTAACTTCTAATCAACTAACAACTAACATTTAATTTCAAGTCATTTACTTTATGTACTTTAAATTCATGTCATTTCATTTGTCATTTTACATATCATTTAACTTGTTTATGTTTATGCCATTTTGACTTTGCTCACTTGAGCCATATATTGTGATTGTATATATTTGTTTGTATACTTGTTTGTGGTTGTGGCCTCTTGGACCTTAATGTACATAATAACAACAAAAACCTTAAAAGATATTTTGTGCGGACTGTTGGATTTTCTCTGAGGCTTTGGACTTAGAATTAGGCAACACTCCCTATGCAAAAGTGTAGGACCCTAATTTTGACCTTAAGATCCCTCATAGCATCATATCATTGCTCATTTGCATTTGCCTCAAGGATCATAGCATCTTGGCTCCTTACCCTAGGGTGGGACTTGTGTGAGTTGGTTTGAGACCACCAATCATGCTTGAATTGTATATTATTGCTTTTCTTATTTTGTTTACTAACCAAAAGCACAAAAATATGTCACTAACTTGTTTTGTTTTGAAGCTTGAGCAGTCATGTGATCCAAGGCTCCTAGGAGGCCCCTATGCTCAATGAAAAGGCCAGATGAAGTTAAAAGCAAGCATGACAATGGTTCCCAAAGCTCTCAATCATCATATATGCCTCCCAAGTATCTCAATTTGTCAATTTTATCAAGATAAACCAAAGGGCTTGAGGATTGTTTCCCAAGGAAACCCTAATTCAATTGTGCATTAACCGTGCCTTGCTCATGAAGCAACCTTAACCCATGATCAAATAAAATCAAAGGAAGTTCTTTAATTCATGATTTTATGCATATATGAGCCTATGTGAGTATCCTTAGTAATTCATTCATCAAGATTTGAAGTTTGGACTTGAGAAGTTGATCAGTCAATTCATCTGACTATTTTGAAATCCACTGAGACCTAACTTTTGATGTGTTTGTCAAATGAGGATGACCCCAAGATCTAAAATGTTCTTAAGAACCATATGAACAACTTTCATGTTCATCAAAAATTCATTTGAAACTTGGAAGTTCATCATTCATTTCAAAACATTATAGGTCATTTTGACCGAAACCCTAATTTTGGGTCAACTTCCCAAGGGCCTAACTCCTTCATTTTTTATGATTTTGAGGTGGGATCAAGTGAATTTTAAAGTTTAAGATGTCTAATTCAATTGTTATGTTGGAAAAAATTTCAAAATCCTAAAATAAACACATGTGATAATACAAAACATTATAGGTCACTTTGGACCAAAGCCATTGAAATGTGAAAAAGTCCAACTTCAAGTGCCTATAACTTTCTCATCAAAAATCCAAATGATGCAAAATTTTTAAGTCCGAATTGATTGTCTTGAAAAGATCTACAACTTTGACATTGGAGGTTTTGTCATTTGAGGCTTGAATCATTGAAACATAAGGGCTTGAAGTTGGTCCATTTCGGCAAAATTTCCATATACATGTTTTGTACCTTGAACTTCATGGCCAGTTTTCAATATTTTCCCAACTCCAAATGGATTTTTGTTCAACATAACATTTGTTCCTTATGTCAAGACCTTTTCAACCATTACCCACATGCTTATGTTTCAATTTTGCAAATGGAATTTTCGAAGAGGTGAAGTTTTGGGTTCAATTATGCACAACATGTTAAAATTCCATGCACAAGCTTATGCATTGCCATTTGCACGTCCATTTCACTTTCATTCATGTTCAGCATGCAAAACTAATTGAATTTAGGCCTCACATGCGCCTGTGCAGGCCCATGCATGGAGGACCCAAGCTCATGCTCACACAAGTTTCCCATGCATTGCATCAGCCTTGGCTATAAATAGGATTCTTTGCTCACTTCAAATCTTAACCTAAAGGCGCCTGAAGCTCTGCACATTTGATTCCCTAACCCTCCATTAAAGGAATTCTGAATTTTTTCTCCATTTTTCAAGCTCAAATTTCAACTTCATTGGTTGATCTTTGGCTTCCAAATTCCTTAGCCTTGCTTCCTGTAGCGGTGTATTCGTCGCTATATGATTTATCGATTAAACCATAAGCAAGGTATACAATGATTTTCGAGTCGCCACCGCACTTTTATTTATCCAAAGGACTGGCTAAAAAGCGAACAAAAGCCTAAGAAGTTTTACACGTAGAAAACTAATAAAAAGATCAGAGAGTCTGGGTAAGGGGTAAATTACGCAATGAGAAGGTGTTAGGCACCCACTACGTCCTAGGTACTTCTAGGGAGCCCTTTTCACACTTGTTGTATAAAATTGTTATTTGTTATGACATAAATATTGTGCAAACATGATTGGGATGATGAGAGAAGAATATACAATTTTATTGGGTTTGAACGGATGAACCCGTTGCCTACGTACCTTCCATCAAAGGTAAGGATCAAAACGCCGTAGTTCGGCTAAAAGATTTCCAAAAGTTAGTGGATTCAATTTTAAACACAAGCCCTAAGGTCTTACGTTATCCACGGGAGAAAACTCAACCTTATACAAACAACAAGTCCACCATGTGAGAACAGCTTCAACTTGCTAGTGAGGGGTTAACCCTATAATAAGCAAGGAAGACTTACAATTCAATCAACTAAGGACGAATAGGTGAGATTGACATCAACCAACTAAGATAAATCAAACCTATAGCTCATGTATGAAAACTTAACAAGAATGGACAAAGCCACAAAAACATTGAATGGGTGAAGTTAATTGATTGTGAGTATTCATGAAAGTAGGTCAAAGTATGGTTAAGATTAATTCAAAGAAGTATTATGAAATGGAATTAGAAAAAAGTCAAGGACTTGGGTCCAGGTTTTCAATTTGAAAAGCATGAAGATGTTTGCACAATATCTATCTCAAGTTTGAAAGTAAGGTGTGAAAAGGTTTAGGACATAATGGGGATGAATGGATGAAAATGGATTGTAAAACTTCTTAGAAAGTTCACCTCTTGAGATCACATAGAAGATAATTCAAGTGTGTCCTTTGGAATGGGTAATGAGCAATAACAAAATAAACAAACAAATGATACCGGATGCCACTCAATGGTCTTACTCCAATCTCACAAACAAAAGCGGATACCGGATACCAATAGATGGATTTACACCAATCTCCTAAAACAGAAATGGATATCAGAGGCCACTCAATGGACTTATACTAATCTCCTTAACAAAGAAAATGAAAGTGGATACCGGATGCCAATCTGTCTGGACTTATACCAATCTCCAACAAAGGAAGCAAACACTTGGATGTCAGATGCCAATCTATCTGGGCTTACTCTAATCTCCAACATATGATCATAGGAATACAAATGCCAAATTACACGGACTTACAATTGCATCCTCACATAAAACAAACAAAAGCAAAATATGATCACAGGAAAGCAAATGCCAACTTACACGGGCTTATAATTGCATCCTCACATACAATCAATCAAATGCATCAAGCAAAGATAAGATGAGTGGCCAATGAAATGGTCTTATACTCACTTCCATATCATAGAAACAATGGCCAAAGGAATGGTCTTACAATTGTTCTCAATGGGCAAACAACAAAGATATGATGTCACAAAGACAAATGAGATGATCATGCACTAATGAACAATTAATGATGATAAATGCATAAATCATGCAAGCAGACATGTGTATATGAGGTAAGCAATCAATCAATTGAAGTCATTCAGCACACACTATAACCAAACAATGAGGCTCATACAAAAGGGTTAAGCATTGAAGCCAACTGGAATAGGGTTAATGGTGCTATTAACCTTGCCATTGATGGGCTAAGGTGAAGCAGATGAAAGGATATGAGGGGTGTGCCTCATTGCTCTTATCCCTGGTCAGGGAGAGCATTGAATATCAGAAGGTGTGGGAGTTCAGAAAGATGGAACTCTCTCCACAGATTATTGACTCAATAGATCTTGGGTTTGAATCTCAATGCTACAACCATGTAATGGGAGCAAGGAGAAGACTCACAGAATAGTAGGAGATAGGTTGCATATCTCTTGGATTCTACCAATTGCCTTATTTGAAGGACTTTTCCTGCTTGGGACAAATGTAAACACACACAAGCATTGCCTCTTAAGGAGGACTTCAGACAGTTGCCTGGCCAAGTAACAGGCCAGGTCTTCCAGACTACATGAAGAAAAGGGATTATACCTCAATGCAAATTGCTATTAAAGCAAAGCAAAGCAAGTTCTTAAAGAACTAAGCAACTAAAGGTACCTGAAATAGTCAAACAGAATCAGTACACAATTCAAAGCCAAAGCAAAATGGATAAGGATTAACAGTCAAAACAATCAGGTAAATGTGCAATGCACAAGGCTCAAAGCATATGAGCCAAACAACCTACAAAACAAAGAAGTTAGTTCAAGATAATCAAATGAACTCAATCAATTTGTAATGATCTCTTTGGGTATTTGTTGCTTATCCTGAAAAAATGAACTCAAACATGAGCAACAAGACCACTAGGACAAGCCTAGGGTCAAAAGGGGATGAGAAAGTCAAAACAGCAAGTGATATCCAATCAAAATCAAGTTCAAACAATCAAGAAGCAAACTCAATTGGTTTCATGTTCATATCATTCATCATCATGATTTCATAAACAAATTAGGTCAAAGCATGGCAAATGAAAGCTCACAGAAGTCAACAGCAAGACTCAATTCAAAACCAATCATAAACAATTCAAAAAATTATCAAATAATTCATGATCAATCATAATCCATAACATGACATGCATATCAAATTTCAACCCATTTGGATCAAGGGAAGATGGTCAATGAAAATCAGAAAGGCAAGGCAAGTTTAAGCATGCTCAAAGAAGTCAACCATACATGTATCAACTTCAAAAAATCATAAATCAGTGATAACATATGAGAAATGAATGGGATCAACACCATGGCAAAGCTTAAGATGTCTACTACTCACATGTCAAATTTCAAATTCATTCAATTAAGCATGAGAATTTCACAAACAATATGAGAGCATGTGTCACAAAAAGTCAACATATGACCAAACAGGGGAGAAAAATCTCAAACAATTAGGAAATGTCACAAATGATTCCAAGAAAAATCACATGTAAACCAGACATCCAAGATTTCATTCATGCAAAAATTCAAAGCAATTTGAGGTCCAGAAGCATGGTATAGAAAATCATGAAGTTGCACATCAATGGTGTGACACAAATTGTCACACCCTAATTCAAAAAATCATAACTCACAAACCAGAAATGATAAATTCACAAACTCTACACCAACATCACCATGAATGTGTCTAGTTTAAGCATAAAAAATTTCAAAGCCAATGGATAAAGCATCATCATTTCACAATTGATTTGGTAAAGTGTACAAAAAATGAGCACATGTCACAAACCCTAGCACCATTCAAAATTCACTCATGCAAAAATTCTGGAAAATACATGATAAAAAACTAGAGATTGAGATGAACAATTAGCAAAAAGTCTCATTAATTTTGGATCAAAGATGAATGAGCTATGATTTTTCAAATATGGTGTAACAAATGAAATAATTATTGAAGAAAATAAATGAATTAATGGATTTATTAAATGACCGATGGCAAATTTGTAAATATTTGGAAAAGTTAATGAAACACTGCGTATGGCTTATGAAAATGCTGCAACGTGATTGGCCCAGGCAATCGAATAGTGTTCTTCCCATGCAAAGCAACAGAACGTGTTTCTGGGCAACGATGAACTTAGGGTTTTTGTAACAGTAACATCATCATCTTCTTCCCAAATCGTGAAAAATTAATTTTGCCCAGAAAATGAAATTGAACACACCAATCGACACATCTAAGCATGAACAACACAAATCCAACCACCATTTACATTAAATCAAGCTAAACATCATGAATCAAGCAAAAACATCTTAGAACACCAAGTTTCATTTCAGCATATCTTTGTAAATACTCAACCATTTTCATCAACTCAAAGCTCATAATGACCAGCAAGAAAGGATCTATACAAAGCATAGCATGGTTTTGGAAATAGAAAGATTCGAAACCTTACCAAAATTGGAGCACAGTTGAGCTACAGTTGTTGTTTGGTTGCAAATGGCAAAAACAGTTGTTGCTTCAAGCTCCAAATGATGAATGAATAAGGTAATGTGGCTCAGGAATCCTTGGAATGGCTTCAATTCAGATCTGCCATGGAAATGCTCTTCAATGGAACAGTGCTTGCTTTTGCTTACAGTCGTGGAACAATGCTTGCAATGAGCTCACAAATGATGGTGAGTGATGAGGCAACTGACCAAGGCTCGAGTGCTTTGCAGTTTTTCAAGAAAAGTTCAAAATGCAAAAATGAGAAATTGAGACAACAAGGTTTTTTTCCTGTTTGAATCGTGGCTGCTAGGGTTTGTTTCAGCAGAAAATGCAATATATGTATGCTGTTTAAGGTTCTAAGCATGATTAGTTTAGGTGGTAATCCAAATTTGGTTAAATGACATGTTTTGACAAAATTGTGAAATTCCACTTAAGTGGTGCATGTGCATGGCCACAACTCGAATTTGGGCTTAAAACAAATCCAAAATATCATTTCAGAACTTTTCCAATTGGTAGAAATGGCTGGTAGTGGTTATTTTGGAAAGTCATTTTTTTACTTCACTTGAAAATAATTCATGCTAGTTCAAAAATGCCATTTTGATTTGTGAAGTTTTGGTGAATGGTGATGACATATTTGGAAAGAGGGCATCAAATGTGACTTGTAGCAAAAAACCCCACCCAATTTGGCCAAATGGTTTGAGAGATATGGCCTTTTGAAGTTCAAACATTTTTGAGAATGATTTGATCATAACTTGCCAACCATACATGGGAATTGAGTGTTCTTGGACTTTTTGAAAATGGGAGAACAAGATCTTCAACTTTCATGTTGGGCAAAAATTCATTTGAAGCTTGTATCATGATGTAAGTTTAGGATCAAGAAGTTTCCATTTTTGGCAAATTCCAATTACAGGTCAAGTTTCTATTTTGGGAAATTTCTTGTTTGACTTCAAATTCTTCCATGATGATGTTTGACATGATATGTGAGGCTTATATGGACATGAATGAGCTCCCTCAGACCAATTCCCATCATCAAATCACTGAATAAATGTACAGTTGACCAAAGGTTGACTTTCTAGGGTTTTGCTTGACTGAACCATCTTCTGATGAATTCCAAACCCTAATCACTTGAGATCTTGATTCCAAATGATATCACAACATATATGAACTCTTGATTATTGATCATGGTGCCCAAATTCTGCAAGAATGGCCACCATCCATTGCTTAATGACTGGTTAGACTGATTGACTGTTGATTGCTTCATCTGCAAGTAACATGGTTAGATGACAATATTTTTGTACTTTTTGGTTAGTAAACATATGAAAAGCAATGATATACAAAGGCAATACATGCTTGGTGATCAAGAACCACACTCACAAGACAACCCACCCACTAGGAGGGAAGCTAGGGCATGCAATGATCCTTGAGGCCATGATATGATATGATATGGGCCATGAGGGCTCTTAGGACCAAAATTGGGGTCTTACAGATGCCCCTATTTAAGGTCATTCTAGCCGGAGAAGTGAAGTTTAGAAATCTTCATCTCGATGCGGTAGAATGGGCTTAAATAACAGTAATGAGACAAATTTTGGTCCCTAAGAGACCTCATGATGCAAATGTATGCATGCAAAAGACACAAACTCTGTGGGGAATATGGTTCACACAGAAGAAAAGACGATCCATCGGAGTAATACACTCACCAGGCACAGAGACTCTAACAAGACTCTTGTTGGGGATAGTAAGAGAAAAGGAAATGCGTGAACAAGACACGACTCTGATTAGGGAATGAAATTTGACTGGAGACCTCACTGGGGAAAAGAATTCCAAAGGAAAATAAATCCATCGGAAAGACACAAGCTGACTCCTGGGGAGAAGCAACAGGAAACTTCATTGAGGAAGCACAAAAGAAATGAGATGTTACCGGTATAAGGGTAACAAGCTCAGGAAGAATGAATATCTAAGACCGGTATAAGGGTGAGAGACATCAATCAACCAACATCTGAGAAAGACCTGAGAAAGGTACATAAACTCAGGAAAATCTGACTCCACAAGGGACCAAGGTCATAATAGGGAGCAGAAAGGAAGGAACACCAGGGATACCGAGGTATATAATAGGTGACCGACCGAAGCGTGAATTGGTATATATGCCAAAACACTCATCATCCGAAAGGAGGGCTTGAAAAAGCAAATCGACTTACAGGATGGACATTCGAGTCCACAACGGGGAAACGAATCTTACTCAAACTGGGGACACAAACCCAAAGAGTGCATGAGATATAATATCCATTACCGGCAGACCGTGGATAAGAAAACTCGCATGAGATATATTATCTATTACCGTCAGAACGTAGATAATAAACTCGCATGATAAGAAACACCAGAGATACCAAGGTATATAATAGGTGATCTACCGAAAACATGAATTGGTATATATGCCAAAACACTCATCATCCGAACACAAACTGGTTAAATGATGGATATTCGATTCTACAAGGAATACGAATCTTGCTCATCTGGGGAAAATCAACAAAGGATTCCAACTAAAGAGCGCATGAGACATATTATTCATTACCGGCAGACCTTGAATAATATACTCGAAAGGAAAAGACACCAGAGATACCGAAGTATATAATAGGTGACTAACCAAAAAAGAGAGACAATCGATACCAAGCATCCGGGTAAACGAAAGACAACTCAAAGGGATAATTGCAAGCATCCGGCAATTATCCGATAACAAAGAAATATTCGATTCCACAAAAAGGGAAATAACGAATCTTACTCAACAAAGAAAACACGAAAGGCTTTGACTGAAGAGTGCATGAGATATATTATTCATTACCGGCAGACCGTGAATAATATACTCGCATGGAAGATTATCCACAACCGGTTACTGGGTTAATAAAGGATAAATCAACCGAAAAGAAAGGCATCGGGATACCAAACTAGGTATATAATGATGACCAATCAAGAGGAGCAACAGACATTACCAACAAGAGGGTAAATGAAAGGCGATCTGCTGAGGATTCACTGGTGAAAATCAATGATCCAGGGATGAATTGCATAAACAACAATTATCCACAACAACAGGCTGGGGATACAATGATGACAATCAACTATCCGGGGAACACAATCACTGACAAAAGGTGAAAGGACCCACTGGGGGTAAAATTGCTAGCATACGGCAATTATCCACAAAAGATTTGCTGGGGATATAAGTGCTTATTTGAGCAACTTATCCGAGCAAAGGAAACTCAACATCAAGAACTAGATGGAGAGAACCACAAATTTAGGGTTTACATCTACCGAATACGGGGTAGAAAACCAACAACTCCGCGTGGGGATAGAACAAATCACAAATCCGCACGGGAAACCAAAATAGGGTTTATAACAAACCACAAACTGCTGGAGAGCAGGAAAGTAGGATTTACAACTACCGATTGTTAGGTAGAAAACCAACAAATCTGGCTGGGGAATAAAAGGTGTATAACCACAAATTCTGCCAAGAAGCCAGGAAAAAATAGAACTTATAACTACCGGTATGAGGGTAGAGGCCCGAAAAATTCCGCTGGGGAAACAACCCACTGGGAAGCACAAGACTTTTGACAAATGGCCAATTCGGGAATAATCCGAAAAGACAGACTGAATCAAGACACGTCCTAATGAGGATATAACTCAAATAGGAAAATCCATCCCAATATATATGTTGGGAGGAAACGGAAGAAACCGTCATCCACGAGGATATATCTCAGTGGGGAACTGCAGAAGGAAAGACAAACATTTTCTGCTTACGGGGTTGACTCTATATGGAGAGATTTTAAACACCCGACATCTGCTTTGGGAAGATCTATAAAGAGATCTGTATCACCCGTTGCAGGAGACACAACAAACAAAGGATATATGGCAAGAAATGCAACATGAATATCTGAATGTTTATGAGTATGCATGAATATGCGTGATTTATGTTTGATGAATGCTGACAAAACAGACAGTTCTAACACAAACAGGTCCAGGAACCGAACGCCCGGTATTATACTTCCAGGGGAAAAACCAACTGGAGAGCCAATCTGCGGAGATCTACATGCTGTAAAGCAAAGATCTGCGAGTACTGCTGAAGAAACAGAAGATCGGAGATATCAGGAAACAACCCAATCAGGGTACAGAAAGTCGCAACGGGCAGAAGCAGCCACCAAGACAAATCTGTCGGGGAACAAGAGAAAATCCAAGATATCTGCAGGGGATCCCAGTGTCAACTGAGAAACAAAAGGTGCATTGCACAAGCACGAACTGCTGTAGAAGCGGATCCACAAAACTCCACTGGGGAACAACCCACTGAGGGAGAATGATATCATCCAAATAGAATCTAACTGCATAAGCAACTCTACTGGGGAAAACTGTCGGCTACTCTCTTGGGGAACAAACCACTGAGGGAGGACAGATCACACAAGTAGATTCTGCAACAAACCACTCTATTTGGGGAGAATACACATAGCAAACTGATCATAACAAGTAGATTCTGCAATATAAGCCACTCTACTAGGGATCACAAATAGTCAGGAAATCAATCCGTTTACTGGAGGCCAAAGCCATCATCCGACCATATTGGGGATTGAAGGAGTATTCAACAGGCAAAACTGCCTCAACAAACGCTCTGCAGACTATGCTGAGGAAAAGATGGATGAACATATTGGGATGTCAACCCAACCAACCCATGAGTAGGAAAATAAATCCTGCTCTGCTGAAGAGAAAAACTCTGATGGAGAGATAGCAACAATTCCGCAGACGACTTCGCCGGGGAAAAGGGTAAAGTATTGGGTATCAAACCACTGACTCACCAAATCTTTAAAAAGAAAGCGATCGTGCGGAGGAAACAGACAACTCCGCTGGCAACTGCACTGGGAAGAGTGACAATAACTCTGCTCGCGACTCCGATGAGGATATCAATAACAGCTCTACTCGTGACTGTGTTGAGGAGACAAATAAAGTCTGGGAATGTCGACCCACTGGAGAAAGTGACGGGGCACCAAGATGACAAACTGTCAACCGCCGAAACTTCCATAAGGAAACATCCATGCTAGGGAAGATTGCTGCTGGAGAAAACGAAGCCTTCAACAACACTCTACTTGCGACTATATTGGGGAACAACCCCAACAACAAATCTGCTTGAGGAACAACCCCAACAAAGGTCTGAAGAAAGAAGATACAACCAAACCAGGAATATGAACAAATGTCTTACCTGTTGGAGATCATGCCACCCTCGGGAGAGCACTGAGATATTCTTGAGTATCCTTTCAATCTTGTGAATGTTCACTTTGTTTGAAAAATGATTTTGAAAAGATTTTTTGTTTAAACAATGACATTTTATCAATTAAAAACATGCAAAACATTTGTTGAATTGAAACAAATAAGAGTGCAAATAATTGGATAAAAAACTCAAATTGATTTGATGGAATGGTAGCCTGCAAATGGCGAGACTCCATAGATCTGTACAAATTCGAAATCAGTGATATATATTGGAAGAGGGCTACATTAAACATAATGATCTTTTCTCTACCAATTTGAATCTCGATGTATCCGAAGCTTTGGTTGACGACGAATCGAGAATCTTCTGACGAAATGACGACTGGAAAACAGAAAGTCTTGTCAGGATGCAGTTACTTGCCAAATCCCTAATTTTTGCCTAGATTTCCCCAGGGTGAGGTACTCAATCTAGCGGGATGCAAATATATTCTTTTTCAAGTCTCTAATTTTTGCCTGGATTACCCTTGCGGGTTCTCCACCGAGACGCTCATTTTTGCCTAAGCCGCCCTTTCGGGTTTTCAACTTAGCGAGCTATTCTCTTTTTTTTTTTATTTGCATATACTTTTTTTTTAGGCAAAGTATTTCTTGACTGCATCTAAATTCACAGGACGAGTGAAATCCTCCCCATCCATTGTTGTAAGCATCAATGCTCCGCCTGAAAAGGCTCTCTTAACAACATATGGACCCTCGTAGTTTGGAGTCCACTTGCCCCTGGAATCGGGCGCGAAAGACAAGACTTTCTTGAGCACAAGGTCACCTTCTCTGAACACACGAGGCTTGACCTTCTTGTCGAATGCTTTCTTCATTCTCTGCTGATATAACTGACCATGACACATGGCAGTCAATCTCTTCTCTTCGATCAAATTCAGTTGGTCATAACGACTCTGAATCCATTCAGCATCAGTCAACTTGGCTTCCATCAAGACTCGCATTGATGGGATCTCCACCTCTACTGGGAGAACGGCTTCCATGCCATAAACAAGAGAGAAAGGGGTTGCCCCTGTTGAAGTACGTACAGATGTACGATATCCATGCAAAGCAAATGGCAGCATCTCATGCCAATCTTTGTACGTGACAGTCATCTTCTGGATAATCCTCTTGATGTTCTTATTAGCAGCTTCAACAGCCCCATTCATCTTAGGTCTGTAGGGAGAGGAATTATGGTGTGCAATCTTGAATTCAGCGCACAACTCATCCATCGTCTTGTTATTCAGATTGGATCCATTATCAGTAATGATCCTCTCTGGCACACCATAACGGCAAATCAGCTGGTTCTTGATAAACTTTACAACCACCTGCCTGGTTACATTTGCGTACGAAGCGGCTTCAACCCATTTGGTGAAGTAATCAATTGCTACGAGAATAAACCGATGTCCGTTGGACGCTTTCGGCTCAATCATGCCGATCATGTCGATTCCCCACATAGAGAAAGGCCATGGTGATGAAATCACATTCAGGAGTATCGGAGGAATATGAATCTTATCCGCATAAATCTGACACTTGTGACATTTCTTCACATACTTGCAACAGTCAGACTCCATTGTCAGCCAATAGTAGCCTGCTCTCAACATCTTCTTAACCATGGCATGTCCATTGGAATGAGTACCAAATGAACCCTCATGGACCTCAGTCATCAATAGGTTTTCTTCGTGTCTATCCACGCATCTGAGCAAAACCATATCAAAATTTCTCTTGTACAGCACTTCACCACTGAGGTAGAAACTGCCTGACAACCTTCTCAAAGTTTTCCTATCTTTCACAGATGCCCCGGGCGGGTAGACCTGGTTCTGGAGGAAATTCTTGATATCAAAATACCAAGGCTTGTCATCTTTCACTTCTTCGATTGCAAATATGTGAGCGGGTCTGTCCAAGCGCATCACAGTAATATTGGGGACATCATTCCACCATCTGACCACAATCATGGAAGCAAGCGTAGCAAGGGCATCTGCCATCCGATTATCCTCTCGAGGAATATGATAAAATTCAACTTCTGTGAAGAATGTTGAAATTCTCCTTGCGTAATCTCTGTATGGGATGAGACCTGGCTGATTCGTCTCCCATTCACCCTTGATCTGATTGACAACCAAGGCCGAATCACCATAGACATCAAGATACTTGATTCTCAAGTCAATGCATTCTTCAAGTCCCATAATACAGGCTTCGTACTCCGCCATATTATTCGTGCATTTGAAAGTTAGCCTTGTTGTAAACGGAATGTGTGAACCTTGAGGAGTAATGATCACTGCCCCAATTCCATTCCCATATTGATTAACAGCGCCATCAAACACCATCGTCCATCTAGAACCAGGTTCCGGACCTTCATCAAGTGTAGGCTCATCGCAATCTTTCATCTTCAAATACAGAATTTCTTCGTCAGGGAAGTCATACTGAACAGACTGATGATCTTCAATTGGCTGGTGCGCTAAATGGTCAGCCAAGATACTACCTTTGATAGCTTTCTGAGCTCGATACTCAATATCATACTCAGACAACAACATCTGCCAACGGGTAATCCTCCCAGTTAAAGCAGGCTTCTCGAAGATATACTTAATTGGATCCATTCTGGATATCAACCAAGTTGTATGATTTATCATGTACTGGCGCAAACGCTTAGCAGCCAAAGCCAAAGCACAGCACGTCTTCTCAAGCGTAGAGTACCGAGACTCACAATCAGTGAACTTCTTACTGAGGTAGTATATAGCAAATTCCTTCTTCCCTGATTCATCTTGTTGACCGAGTACACAACCCATCGAGTCTTCAAGAACTGTTAAGTACATAATCAGAGGTCTTCCTTCCACAGGCGGAGACAAAATCGGAGGTTCAGACAGATAATCTTTGATACTGTCGAAAGCTTTCTGGCAATCCTCGGTCCAATCATGAGACTGATCTTTCCGGAGGAGCTTGAATATCGGCGCACATGTGGCAGTCATGTGGGATATAAATCTAGAAATGTAGTTCAAGCGGCCAAGAAAACCTCGGACTTGCTTCTCGGTTTTGGGTGCAGGCATCTCTTGTATTGCTTTGACCTTTGCAGGATCAACCTCAATACCTCTTTCGCTTACCACAAAACCCAACAATTTGCCGGAACGGACTCCAAATGTACATTTGTTCGGATTCAAACGAAGTTTGAACTTCCTCAGGCGCTGAAAAAGCTTCAACAAATGCTCAACATGCTCAACTTCCGTTCGGGACTTAGCAATCATATCATCAGCATAGACTTCTATCTCCTTGTGCATCATGTCATGAAACAAGGTAGTCATAGCTCGTTGATACGTGGCTCCGGCGTTCTTCAAACCGAAGGACATCACTCGATAACAGAATGTTCCCCAAGGTGTGATGAATGTTGTCTTCTCCATATCCTCTGGTGCCATCTTGATTTGATTATATCCGGAAAATCCGTCCATAAAGGAAAAGACTTTGAATTAACTGTATTGTCTATCAACATGTCAATGTGTGGTAGCGGAAAATCGTCTTTTGGACTAGCTTTATTCAAATCTCTGTAGTCAACGCACATACGGACTTTTCCGTCCTTCTTAGGAACAGGCACAATATTGGCCACCCATTGAGGATATGTAGAAGTCACCAGAAACCCCGCATCAATTTGCTTCTGAACTTCCTCTTTGATCTTCACTGCCATATCTGGATGAGTTCTTCTGAGCTTCTGCTTCACAGGCACGCACTCAGGCTTCAAAGGCAGGAAATGTTGCACAATATCTGTATCCAAACCCGGCATATCTTCATAGGACCAAGCAAAGATATCTGAATATTCTCGTAGCAAACTGATCAAATCTTCCTTGACAGACCCTTCAAGAAGTGCCCCAATCTTTACCAGGCGAACACAATCCTCGGACCCCAAGTTGACTGTTTCCAAATCTTCGAGATGCGGCTGAATGATCTTCTCTTCGTGCTCAAGGAGACGGGTGATCTCATCAGGAATCCCTTCAACATCATCTTCCTCGGCCTCAAATACAGGGAATTCAAAGTTGGGAGATGGCGTTGGATCATTATGTTCAACGGGTTTTAGGATCAACCTGCATAATGATTTTGGTTAATGAAAAACTTCAGAATTTAAACAAGCAGATCATTATGCAGATGAAAAATGTTTGCTTTTATTTTTGTTTTTTATGGTTTTTTGTGATCACTGATTTCATGCAAAAGCAAAAAGTGAAAACAAAGGAAAAACAAATGTTTAACAATGTGAAAATTGAATGAAAACATCATTGTATATATGCTTTGCCAACAATGTCATCACTTCTCCTTTTGGCATGGGAGAAGGGTTTTAAACAAAGTGAACAATTTACTCTGATCTATGGATAACTGTAGGAACATCCACAGCGACCCAATTGTGGCAGACACCACCAGGAATAACAAAATTGTTCACATCTTCTGCATCTTCTTCAATGATAGCAGCAGCTTCCTCTTCTTCAGGTTGATCAGCATGGATGAATCCTCCACTCGTGAACAAACCTTGCTCATTGCATGCCCCAGAACAGTAGCCAATGCCAGCCCGGGATCTATTATCTTCAAGTTCAAGCACTTTCCCTAAACCAGCAACTGCACCACACTCAATGGCCAGCTTCGCATCACGGTAGGAAGTGAATGAAGGAGACTTCTTCTCGATTGGTTCGTCAATAGATAAAGCTTGGAATGGAGTTCCAACTTCATCCTCAGCGTCAATGTACGAGAAAGAAGACAGATGGCTAACCAGGAGAGCCTTTTCTCCCCCTACTACAACCAATTTCTTGTTTTTGACAAATTTCAGCTTCTGGTGTAGGGTGGATGTCACGGCGCCAGCCTCGTGAATCCATGGTCTGCCCAAGAGACAGCTATAAGATGGGTGGATATCCATTACTTGAAAAGTAACTTGGAAATCACTTGGTCCTATCTTGATTGGGAGATCAACCTCTCCAATCACGGTCTTGCGCGACCCATCAAATGCTTTTACAACAACCCCACTCTGCCTCATAGGAGGACCTTGATATGACAGACGAGAGAGTGTGGATTTTGGCAATACATTTAAAGAAGATCCAGTGTCCACTAGCACATTGGACATTGCATCAGATTTGCAATTCATGGAGATATGTAAAGCCATGTTGTGGTCTCTTCCCTCCTCGGGGAGATCAGCGTCACAAAAGCTCAAAGTGTTGCAAGCGGTAATGTTTGCAACAATACTATCAAACTGCTCGAGGGTGACGTCGTGATCCACATACGCCAGATCCAAGACTTTCTGCAGAGACTCCCTATGGGGTTCTGAATTCAGCAGCAGAGAAAGAATAGAAATCTTGGAGGGCGTATGTAGAAGCTGGTCTACAATGTTGTACTCACTCTTTCTGATGAGCCTCAGCATCTCATCAGATTCTTCATCTACAATGCCACTCGGGCCAACTGAAGAAACAGGAGTCTTCTGTACGGAGGAGGATGGTTTGGCAACATCAAGTGCCGGATTCTGAACTTTGACAGCTGTCCCCACAGGACGTTCAGCAGATTCAGAAACAACAGGAGCTTTGGCAGGTGCAGAAAATACACGACCACTTCGGGTCAACCCACTTACATCAGCAATAGTGGTCACGGAAGTGGAAGGCAAAGGCATTTCGACCCCATCCTGGACAACAACAGGATTGTACCGGAATGACACAGCTCGATCAGAGGAATAGGGCACAGGGCCGGCGGGTTTAATGATCAGAGAAGGGGAAGCCTTCGGCTTGTTGCTATTGTAGCGAATAACAATAGGTTCAGGCAGCTTGAACACTGGTGAGATGACATTCACTTCAGGCTCAACTTCATCGACATTGCGATTCTGCAGAATCTCAATGATACCCTCATTCAACAACTTCTGAAGTTCTCTGCGTACTTGATCGCAACCCAAACGGTTAACTGAGCAGACGCGGCACTTGTCGTGGTTATGCTCCAAGTAGCTGTACTGACACAGCATCCGATGTAATTCAACCAACGACTACCTGATGTGGCTCACATATCTAACCTTGTACTTCCCAAGGCATTCCTGAATCATATTAACAGACTTCCCATGCGAAGGCAATGGGTTCTTGGTGACATTCGGGCTTGAATCTTCAAAGCTCAGAATCCCAGATCTCATAAGGTCTTGAACCTTAGTCTTGAGTGGGAAGCAGTTTTCTACATTATGGCCCGGAGCACCGGAATGGTAGACACAATGCTGGTCGGGTTTATACCACCATTGTGGATTTGCAGGAATGGCAGGAGGATCCCTGGGAGAAACCAATTTCCTTTCCAACAAGGAAGGATAAAGCTCTGCATATGTCATAGGAATTGGATCGAAGCTGATCTTCTTCCTGTCATAATTCACATTAGCTTGATTGGTTGTACTTCCACGAGGCTGGTAAGCCTGTTGCTGTGGACGTTGCTGTTGTTGTTGGTACTGCGGCTGTTGATATTGCTGCTGATGTTGATATTGTTGATGTTGATATTGTTGAGCATTATCTTTGAATACAGGTGCTATATGAGCCACCTGGTGCTGATGACCGGCACGACGTGCAGGCTTCCTCTGAACAGAGGGTCTTCTATGTTTGGGCTGAGATTGCACAACATGAGCTTCCCCTTCTTTCCTCTTAAACGCCCCATATCGTTTAGAGGAAGAGCTATCATCCTTAGCCAACCGTCCTTCACGGACACCTTCTTCGAGACGCATCCCCATGTTCACCATCTCGGTGAAATCAGAGGGAGCGCTCGCTACCATCCGCTCATAATAAAATGAGCCAAGAGTCTTCAGGAAAATCTTGGTCATTTCTTTCTCTTCCAGCGGTGGAGTGATTTGAGCTGCCAGCTCTCGCCACCTCTGGGCGTACTCCTTGAAAGATTCCTTGTCCTTCTGTGACATGGACCTGAGTTGATCTCGGTCAGGCGCCATATCGACGTTGTACTTATACTGCTTGACGAAAGCTTCGCCAAGGTCATTGAAGGATCTGATATTGGCACTGTCCAAGCTCATGTACCATCTGAGCGCTGCACCGGACAAGCTGTCTTGAAAATAATGAATCAGGAGTTGATCATTATCCGTCTGAGTCGACATCTTCCTGGCGTACATGACCAGGTGAGCAAGTGGACAGGTGTTCCCCTTGTACTTTTCAAAGTCAGGTACTTTGAATTTGATCGGTATCTTCACACCGGGAACTAAGCACAACTCGGCTGCAGACTTGCCGAATAGATCTTTGCCTCGAAGAGTCCTCAATTCCTTTCTCAGCTCGAGGAATTGGTCGTTCATAGCATCCATCTTTTCATGAACGTCTGAGCCCTCAGATGGCTCAGAGTGATAGATAGTGTCGTCTACCCTCGGCATGGTATGCACGACAGGAGGAACGGGAACAGGGACCGGGCTAGATGCCGGCATGTGAGCAAATGTTGGAGCAGGAATATCTGGCATAAAACCTGGAGGCATCCCCCAAGGGAACCTGGGCGGCATAGCGTTGGGTGCATGAGCGCTGACTGGCACAGTCGAAGTGGAGACTTCTGAGATGACTGTCCTTTGAGCAGGAGTTGCGGGAGGCGGAGTAGGTTGATTCTGAGCAGCGAGGAGTTGCTCCATCAAAGCGCCAAGCCTGGCGACCTCTTCCTTCAATTCTCTGTTCTCTTGTTCCAGTTGCTCCATGACTCTTGCAGAGTTGACTCGCGTATAATACCGGTGAGTCAGCTTGTCTTCAAAATAAATGAAGAACAAAGGTTAGGACAAGAAGACCAGAAAAAAAGGGTACCTGCTTATGCAAGAATGATGCATGAAATGCTTGTGCAGATGCTTTGTTTATTTTCAAGGAACCCTTAGGGCATTATTTGCAATACTTTTTTCAAGCATTTTAATTACTCATGGAAAATATTTCATTCAAAATATTGAGACAAAGAAGTACAGCATTTTTTAATCATTACAAAGAGAAAAGGTAAATGACATCCTATGGATCCCTAGCAGCTCGGGATGCTGGAAGACGAGAAGTGCGCAACTTCTTGATCTCTCTCTCATAGGCCGCTTCCATGTCAGCTTTCTCCTTTGCAAGTTGATCATACTTCCTTTTCAAAAATTTGGAAGACTGAGGAAGCAGAGAAGTCCAAGCGTCGTTCGGATCGTCGATCACTCGGTGCTCGAGGAACTCAATCATGGCGTCCTTCTCCTTGAGCTGCTGAAGCAATTCCTCTCTTTCACGGATCCAAGCACGTGAAAGGTCTTCTTCTCTCAACTCCTCTACACGTTGGGTAGGGAGGGTTGAAGGCCCAGCCACATCCAACGGTGTAGGTCTCGGATGATCGTACGGCATCAGGTAGGTGGCAGCCCTCTGTCTGACCCAAGAGGTGTAAGGCTCCAAAGCAATGCAGTTCTTTGGACCCAACTCGTTCCTACCCTTCTTGCGAATACTGCGCCAAGCACGGACAAACCTGGCTTTCAGGCCTTGGGGATTCTTACCCTCCAGAAAGAATACACCTTCTAACAGAATGTTATGAGGTTTATCCTTTAGGGGGAACCCAAGCTGACGACGTGCGAGAATAGGATTGTAGCTGATCCCACCACATGTGCCAAGAAGAGGCACATTAGGGAATTCACCACAATAGTCGGTGATCTGGACGGTGTCATACACGCGATCATACCAGGTGATATCATCATTGGTGAGAGACATGAGTCTCTGAGACCACCGTAGACATCCTTTGTTCTCCTTGAAAGCAACTGTCTGCGGCAAGTGCGAAATAAACCACTTGTACAACAGGGGTAGACAGCAGACAACAACTCCTCCTCCTTTCGCATTCCTGGAGTGCAAGGAAACATAAGCATCGCCCAACAAAGTCGGAACTGGATTAAGAACTGAGAAGATCCTAATAGCATTCATGTCCACGAACTTGTCGAAGTTGGGAAACAACACCAATCCATAGATGAGCAGCACAAACAGAGCCTCAAAGGCATCCTCACTCATGGCCTTCCCATAGAATGTAGCTTGGTCAATGAGGAACTCGGAAGGAAAACCTTGAATTCCGCCTTTGGTAGTCAGATTAGCTCTAATCAACTCTTCATCTATGTGCAACAAGCTAGAAATCTCTCGAGCAGATGGAATACCCTCTAAGCCACTGAACGGCACTTGATCCAAAATCGGAATCCCAATGAGATGAGAATACTCCTCCAAGGTTGGCAACAGCTGGAAGTCCGGAAAAGAGAAGCAATGATATAACGGATCGTAGAACTGAGCTAAGGTACTCATCAACCCTTCGTCAACCTGAGTAGTTAGCAGAGGTAAAAGCTTCCCATAGCGAGCTTTGAAACCCAAGGGATCTAATACATACGATGTCAGATTCCTTAACTCTTTGACATCGGGCTGTCTAAAGCTGTACTTCTTCGTATGCCTTTTTGGTCTTTCCATGTCTGAAAATTTTGCAAATAAACCCTCTTAAGTTCCTTGAAAATTTTCTTTTTTGATGACATGACGTGCAGATGAATGCATGAATGTATGAATGCAACAAACACACTCAAGGATCAAGCAAAGCACACCAAACAAAGGTCATGGGAAAGCTCATTGTATCCCTAATATCAATCATCCATTTTGGTTGATTTAGGTTTTCACCTTATCGACACCCAAGTTCCATTGATATTAACGGTACATGAACCGGCTCGGACATCCTTAATATCAACCAGCCGCTTTGGTGGATTTTAGGTTTTACACCTGATCCGGGTTCCATTGATATTAACGGTGTCTGAACGACTCAACCATGAATCAAGGGTTTGTTGAGAGTCACGAGCATGGAGTCTCGGTTAAGGACCACCCAAAGGGAGTGTACTAGGGTTTAAACCTGCCAGACATGTTCTATCAGAGGTTCCCATAATCATCGTTCCATCTTTCGAATATTATCGGAGGAACGAATACTCGTATTCCAAGAATATTCTCAAGAGAAACTCTTATGAGTGTAGTATCGCGTAACAATCGTATTCAGAACTGACATCTGAACGACCTCCGCACTACGTTCCTAAGAAATAGGCCAAGATGGGTTTGGTAAACTAAGGTCCTTGGCTTCTGCGGAACATGATTGAAAGAATAATGCCTATCCACAAATAACTTGTGTGACATTATTAGTCCAACATGACCTCCACCAAGTGAATGGGCTCGCAAGTCAACTGGCTAAGGAATACTCCACACCAGTCAACAAGACTATGCCATTCTCCTATCCTAGAGTGCACTCGAGTTCGGGTACAGAACTCATCTCACAAATCACCAAAGCAAACAGCAATTGTATATCACGCAATTCAAACATTACAATCAATACAGTTATCCCAAATTGTACAAAAATATGTCATATAACAGATAACAATATAGCACAACAAGGGTGAAAAGTAGGCAATACCACCAAGGATTTGTGATCCCCAGCAGAGTCGCCACTTTTCTGTAGCGGTGTATTCGTCGCTATATGATTTATCGATTAAACCATAAGCAAGGTATACAATGATTTTCGAGTCGCCACCGCACTTTTATTTATCCAAAGGACTGGCTAAAAAGCGAACAAAAGCCTAAGAAGTTTTACACGTAGAAAACTAATAAAAAGATCAGAGAGTCTGGGTAAGGGGTAAATTACGCAATGAGAAGGTGTTAGGCACCCACTACGTCCTAGGTACTCCTAGGGAGCCCTTTTCACACTTGTTGTATAAAATTGTTATTTTTTATGACATAAATATTGTGCAAACATGATTGGGATGATGAGAGAAGAATATACAATTTTATTGGGTTTGAACGGATGAACCCGTTGCCTACGTACCTTCCATCAAAGGTAAGGATCAAAACGCCGTAGTTCGGCTAAAAGATTTCCAAAAGTTAGTGGATTCAATTTTAAACACAAGCCCTAAGGTCTTACGTTATCCACGGGAGAAAACTCAACCTTATACAAACAACAAGTCCACCATGTGAGAACAGCTTCAACTTGCTAGTGAGGGGTTAACCCTATAATAAGCAAGGAAGACTTACAATTCAATCAACTAAGGACGTATAGGTGAGATTGACATCAACCAACTAAGATAAATCAAACCTATAGCTCATGTATGAAAACCTAACAAGAATGGACAAAGCCACAAAAACATTGAATGGGTGAAGTTAATTGATTGTGAGTATTCATGAAAGTAGGTCAAAGTATGGTTAAGATTAATTCAAAGAAGTATTATGAAATGGAATTAGAAAAAAGTCAAGGACTTGGGTCCAGGTTTTCAATTTGAAAAGCATGAAGATGTTTGCACAATATCTATCTCAAGTTTGAAAGTAAGGTGTGAAAAGGTTTAGGACATAATGGGGATGAATGGATGAAAATGGATTGTAAAACTTCTTAGAAAGTTCACCTCTTGAGATCATATAGAAGATAATTCAAGTGTGTCCTTTGGAATGGGTAATGAGCAATAACAAAATAAACAAACAAATGATACCGGATGCCACTCAATGGTCTTACTCCAATCTCACAAACAAAAGCGGATACCGGATACCAATAGATGGATTTACACCAATCTCCTAAAACAGAAATGGATATCAGAGGCCACTCAATGGACTTATACTAATCTCCTTAACAAAGAAAATGAAAGTGGATACCGGATGCCAATCTGTCTGGACTTATACCAATCTCCAACAAAGGAAGCAAACACTTGGATGTCAGATGCCAATCTATCTGGGCTTACTCTAATCTCCAACATATGATCATAGGAATACAAATGCCAAATTACACGGACTTACAATTGCATCCTCACATAAAACAAACAAAAGCAAAATATGATCACAGGAAAGCAAATGCCAACTTACACGGGCTTATAATTGCATCCTCACATACAATCAATCAAATGCATCAAGCAAAGATAAGATGAGTGGCCAATGAAATGGTCTTATACTCACTTCCATATCATAGAAACAATGGCCAAAGGAATGGTCTTACAATTGTTCTCAATGGGCAAACAACAAAGATATGATGTCACAAAGACAAATGAGATGATCATGCACTAATGAACAATTAATGATGATAAATGCATAAATCATGCAAGCAGACATGTGTATATGAGGTAAGCAATCAATCAATTGAAGTCATTCAGCACACACTATAACCAAACAATGAGGCTCATACAAAAGGATTAAGCATTGAAGCCAACTGGAATAGGGTTAATGGTGCTCTTAACCTTGCCATTGATGGGCTAAGGTGAAGCAGATGAAAGGATATGAGGGGTGTGCCTCATTGCTCTTATCCCTGGTCAGGGAGAGCATTGAATATCAGAAGGTGTGGGAGTTCAGAAAGATGGAACTCTCTCCACAGATTATTGACTCAATAGATCTTGGGTTTGAATCTCAATGCTACAACCATGTAATGGGAGCAAGGAGAAGACTCACAGAATAGTAGGAGATAGGTTGCATATCTCTTGGATTCTACCAATTGCCTTATTTGAAGGACTTTTCCTGCTTGGGACAAATGTAAACACACACAAGCATTGCCTCTTAAGGAGGACTTCAGACAGTTGCCTGGCCAAGTAACAGGCCAGGTCTTCCAGACTACATGAAGAAAAGGGATTATACCTCAATGCAAATTGCTATTAAAGCAAAGCAAAGCAAGTTCTTAAAGAACTAAGCAACTAAAGGTACCTGAAATAGTCAAACAGAATCAGTACACAATTCAAAGCCAAAGCAAAATGGATAAGGATTAACAGTCAAAACAATCAGGTAAATGTGCAATGCACAAGGCTCAAAGCATATGAGCCAAACAACCTACAAAACAAAGAAGTTAGTTCAAGATAATCAAATGAACTCAATCAATTTGTAATGATCTCTTTGGGTATTTGTTGCTTATCCTGAAAAAATGAACTCAAACATGAGCAACAAGACCACTAGGACAAGCCTAGGGTCAAAAGGGGATGAGAAAGTCAAAACAGCAAGTGATATCCAATCAAAATCAAGTTCAAACAATCAAGAAGCAAACTCAATTGGTTTCATGTTCATATCATTCATCATCATGATTTCATAAACAAATTAGGTCAAAGCATGGCAAATGAAAGCTCACAGAAGTCAACAGCAAGACTCAATTCAAAACCAATCATAAACAATTCAAAAAATTATCAAATAATTCATGATCAATCATAATCCATAACATGACATGCATATCAAATTTCAACCCATTTGGATCAAGGGAAGATGGTCAATGAAAATCCTAAAGGCAAGGCAAGTTTAAGCATGCTCAAAGAAGTCAACCAAACATGTATCAACTTCAAAAAATCATAAATCAGTGATAACATATGAGAAATGAATGGGATCAACACCATGGCAAAGCTTAAGATGTCTACTACTCACATGTCAAATTTCAAATTCATTCAATTAAGCATGAGAATTTCACAAACAATATGAGAGCATGTGTCACAAAAAGTCAACATATGACCAAACAGGGGAGAAAAATCTCAAACAATTAGGAAATGCCACAAATAATTCCAAGAAAAATCACATGTAAACTAGACAAACAAGAGTTCATTCATGCAAAAATTCAAAGCAATTTGAGGTCCAGAAGCATGGTATAGAAAATCATGAAGTTGCACATCAATGGTGTGACACAAATTGTCACACCCTAATTCAAAAAATCATAGCTCACAAACCAGAAATGATAAATTCACAAACTCTACACCAACATCACCATGAATGTGTCTAGTTTAAGCATAAAAAATTTCAAAGCCAATGGATAAAGCATCATCATTTCACAATTGATTTGGTAAAGTGTACAAAAAATGAGCACATGTCACAAACCCTAGCACCATTCAAAATTCACTCATGCAAAAATTCTGGAAAATACATGATAAAAAACTAGAGATTGAGATGAACAATTAGCAAAAAGTCTCATTAATTTTGGATCAAAGATGAATGAGCTATGATATTTCAAAGATGGTGTAACAAATGAAATAATTATTGAAGAAAATAAATGAATTAATGGATTTATTAAATGACCGATGGCAAATTTGTAAATATTTGGAAAAGTTAATGAAACACTGCGTATGGCTTATGAAAATGCTGCAACGTGATTGGCCCAGGCAATGGAATAGTGTTCTTCCCATGCAAAGCAACAGAACGTGTTTCTGGGCAACGATGAACTTAGGGTTTTTGTAACAGTAACATCATCATCTTCTTCCCAAATCGTGAAAAATTAATTTTGCCCAGAAAATGAAATTGAACACACCAATCGACACATCTAAGCATGAACCACACAAATCCAACCACCATTTACATTAAATCAAGCTAAACATCATGAATCAAGCAAAAACATCTTAGAACACCAAGTTTCATTTCAGCATATCTTTGTAAATACTCAACCATTTTCATCAACTCAAAGCTCATAATGACCAGCAAGAAAGGATCTATACAAAGCATAGTATGGTTTTGGAAATAGAAAGATTCGAAACCTTACCAAAATTGGAGCACAGTTGAGCTACAGTTGTTGTTTGGTTGCAAATGGCAAAAACAGTTGTTGCTTCAAGCTCCAAATGATGCATGAATAAGGTAATGTGGCTCAGGAATCCTTGGAATGGCTTCAATTCAGATCTGCCATGGAAATGCTCTTCAATGGAACAGTGCTTGCTTTTGCTTACAGTCGTGGAACAATGCTTGCAATGAGCTCACAAATGATGGTGAGTGATGAGGCAACTGACCAAGGCTCGAGTGCTTTGCAGTTTTTCAAGAAAAGTTCAAAATGCAAAAATGAGAAATTGAGAGAACAAGGTTTTTTTTTCTGTTTGAATCGTGGCTGCTAGGGTTTGTTTCAGCAGAAAATGCAATATATGTATGTTGTTTAAGTTTCTAAGCATGATTAGTTTAGGTGGTAATCCAAATTTGGTTAAATGACATGTTTTGACAAAATTGTGAAATTCCACTTAAGTGGTGCATGTGCATGGCCACAGCTCGAATTTGGGCTTAAAACAAATCCAAAATATCATTTCAGAACTTTTCCAATTGGTAGAAATGGCTGGTAGTGGTTATTTTGGAAAGTCATTTTTTTACTTCACTTGAAAATAATTCATGCTAGTTCAAAAATGCCATTTTGATTTGTGAAGTTTTGGTGAATGGTGATGACATATTTGGAAAGAGGGCATCAAATGTGACTTGTAGCAAAAAACCCCACCCAATTTGGCCAAATGGTTTGAGAGATATGGCCTTTTGAAGTTCAAAATTTTTTGAGAATGATTTGATCATAACTTGCCAACCATACATGGGAATTGAGTGTTCTTGGACTTTTTGAAAATGGGAGAACAAGATCTTCAACTTTCATGTTGGGAAAATATTCATTTGAAGCATGTATCATGATGTAAGTTTAGGATCAAGAAGTTTCCATTTTTGGCGAATTCCAATTACAGGTCAAGTTTCTATTTTGGGAAATTTCTTGTTTGACTTCAAATTATTCCATGATGATGTTTGACATGATATGTGAGGCTTATATGGACATGAATGAGCTCCCTCAGACCAATTCCCATCATCAAATCACTGATTAAATGTACAGTTGACCAAAGGTTGACTTTCTAGGGTTTTGCTTGACTGAACCATCTTCTGATGAATTCCAAACCCTAATCACTTGAGATCTTGATTCCAAATGATATCACAACATATATGAACTCTTGATTATTGATCATGGTGCCCAAATTCTGCAAGAATGGCCACCATCCATTGCTTAATGACTGGTTAGACTGATTGACTATTGATTGCTTCATCTGCAAGTAACATGGTTAGATGACAATATTTTTGTACTTTTTGGTTAGTAAACATATGAAAAGCAATGATATACAAAGGCAATACATGCTTGGTGATCAAGAACCACACTCACAAGACAACCCACCCACTAGGAGGGAAGCTAGGGCATGCAATGATCCTTGAGGCCATGATATGATATGATATGGGCCATGAGGGCTCTTAGGACCAAAATTGGGGTCTTACACTTCCTTGTTGCTTCAAGATCAAGCTGCACTGAAGAATTGGATTGGATCAAGCTCACACAAACTGCACTTCAAAGGTTTTCCCTCCAACTATTTTCCTTCGAATCTCTTTGGATATTGAGCATTTTTTATATTGGTTGGTATCTCTAAAGTCCTCATGTGAGAGGCAATTGATTTGTGGTTTTAATTTTGAGAATTGAGCAAGTTCAGATTGAGTACCTTGTTTTTCCATCTCAGATTTCTCCTTCTATGAGAGTCTTGAGCAAAAACTAAGGTCACAGGGGTGATGTACATCACCCCAGCTTTCCAATGATGTATAGATCGCGTGCTATGGTTGAGGTTTGAAAACCTGCAACAGGTGGCCGGAACTGGCCTTCTCACCGAAGAAGACGGTGGTGTACACCACCGTCCCCACGTGTCCCAGCCTCAGCCCTTGGATCCATGTTTCCAGATCTAATCCTAGCGCTTCATTGTTATGACTTTATTTAAGTCATAGTGCCACGCGTTTGACTTGTCCTTACCATGAGCGCGCGCTTCTCATCCACCAGATCAGCCACGTCAATTAATGAAGTGGATCTGGCGCCTCAGGTTTTTTGCCATTTTTAATTTCTATTTTAATTTTCATTTATTCCATTTTATTTTAAAAATTCATAACTTCTTCATTTTAAATCACAAAAATATGGGACCTATTGCAAAAATTTTCTCTTAAATTCTAGTTTCTAAAAATGGTTTTTAATATTTTTTATGATTCCATTTAATATTTTTTATGAATTATTTCTTTTCTAGTTGTTTTTAATTCATTTAAAATGCTTTTGGATATTCAAAAAATGCAAAAATGTTTTCTTAACAGCCTTGGATGATGATGAATCTATGAAAAATATTCTCATCAATTTCTTAATTGATTTGAGATTTATGTGAGATTTTAGTCCAATTATGTTATTTTTCTTCATTTTTAATTGTTGAAAATTAGTTTCTGTTTTCAAAAAATGTTGAGAAAATTTGTCATACCTTGTTTGACCATGTTAGACTTATGATGATCCAATTGGACTTTTCCAAGTTGATTTGAATTGGAATTGAGGTTTGACCTTTATTTGTTCATTTTATTTCAAGTATTATTTTAATTCCAAAAAATACCAAAAATATTTTTATTATTTCTTGACTTCTAATCTTCATTTCACTTCTGTTTACCATTGATTGATGTTGATTTCATTCATTTTTTATCAATGTGTATTGGTTATGTCATTTGAATTTCAATTATGTACATTCCATTTCCATCTTCATCTTCTTCTTTTCTTTTGACCAATGAGTTAATGATTGGTGGTTAGCCTTGGAATATGAGAGGCTTAACCTTCTTTGATCCAAATTCATCTTGATCAAAGATCAAGTGAATTGCTTTGTATCCAAGATAGGTTGCTTCTTGGTCAAGCAAAAAACCTAAATCCATACAAGGTCATTCTTCTTTTCTTTTGGCATGACAAGTTGTAGGAGCTTGGTTTACTAGTCATGGTCTCTAACTTGTATTTGTTTGCCTATAGTTTTATTGATCGACCTCAGATAGGTGTGACTACTACATTAGTCCACTTACAATTGCTTAACATAGCGCTAAATTGCCTTATGGTACACTAACACTAACTACTAATTACTAACTTTTAATTCAAGCATTTAATTCTGGCAATTTACTTTAATGCAATTTAATTTCTTGCTCATTTATTCATATTATCTTTGCCCTTTTCTCACTTGAGCTCATGTTTATGTTAGTGGAATTTAGCTTTTGCTCACTTGAGCACATTATTGTGTATATATTATTGCCTTGTGCTTGTTTTGTTTTTGTTTGTGAGAATCCAATGCAAATGGAGAAAGGACTTAGATTTAGGACCTTACCTATGCTAAATGGAGTTTCAAGAGCAACTAGGCCTCATGCCTTTAGAATGCTAAATATGTTGAAGAGCAACTAGGCCTCATGCCTTTAGAATGCTTAATCTTGAAGATGAATTGAAAGGACCTTAATTCTAAACTCACTCTTGTCCATTCTTTCTATTACATTGTGGAACTTTTTGATTTGTGTGTTCTTGTGTGATAGGGATACCAAACATGAGCTAATTAGAAGGACCATTGTCATGAGCATCCAAGATAAGAGAGACAAGTCCAAATTGGAAGATCCTAGGAGCTTGATTGATTATTTGCTTGATTGCTTGAGTTAATTGCTTATTGCTTGCTAAGTCCAAAGGAAAGGAGCAACTTGAATCATCTTTATGATCTTAAGAAGGGAACTCCAAGTGGTTTTATTTCTCTTCTCTCATCTTTGCATGTTTAGGACCTATCCCTTCTCTTCTTCTCTCCACTCTAACCCAAGCCAAACTTATTTTGTGCAAACATTGACATTGTTTTCAAAACTAGAAACCTAGGCCATATGCATTTGATTTTTCAAACTCTTTTCATAATACTTATTTTGAATTGAATTTTAAGTCAACTTTGACTCCCTTTTGTGAATACTTCTAATTGGTAAATCCAACTCACTCAAATTGTTTTGTGGTTCCAATGGCCATCTTTGCCAAAGCTTTTTTCATAAACATTAGCTATTAGGTTTGAGTTATCATAGTGGTTGATGTAAACCTCACCTTATCCTTAATGATTGGACTATAAGTCTTCCATACTTATTATAGGGTGGACCCCTCACTAGTATGTTGAAGCTCTCCTCACATGGTGGATTTGTGGTTTAGGTTGAGTTTTCTCCCTTTGATAACAAAAGACCTTAAGGCTTTTGATCAAATCAATTCACCAATCTTTTGAGATTTTTACCCCGAACTACGAGGTTTTGATCCTACCTTTATGATGGTATGTAGGCAATGGGTTTATCCATTCAAACAAAAAAATTATAAATATTGTATATTCTTTTCTTATCTCCCCAATCATGTTTGCATAACTATTTTCACAAATACCAACCTACCTTACAACGTTTGTAAAAAGGGCTCCCTTAGAGTACTAAGGATGTTTTGGGTGCTTAAAACTTTCCCATTGCATAACCAACCCCCTTACCCAAATCTCTGACATTTTTATTAGTTTTTGATTTGATAAAACTTCTCTGTTTTTGTTCGCTTTCTAACCTTTCCTTTGGATAAATAGAAGTGCGGTGGCGACTCGAATTGTATGATTTACTTTTGATTTAGTCAATAAATCTAAAGGTAACGAATACCCCGCTACAGAAAAGTGGCGACTCTGCTGGGGAGAGGAGAATCTTGAATGATGAACTTCCTAGTGGGTTTAGCCTACTTTTTACCTTTGTTGTATTGTATGTTTATATTCTTTGTGACATATTTTTATGCACATTTGGGATGACTGTATTGTTTGTAATGTATGAATTGCTTGATATATCAATTGCTTGTGTGCTTGGTGGTCTCTTGTGAGATGAGTTCTATACCCGAACTCGAGTGCACTTATGATAGGAGAATGGCATAGTCTGGCTGACTTGTGTGGAGTTATTCCTTAGCAACTTGACTTGAAAGCCCATTCACTTGGTGGAGGTTATGTTGGGATCAATAATGTCACACGAGTAGTCGTGGTTAGGCATTACTCTTTCCAATATATGCCTTAGAAGCCAAGGACCTTAGATTACCCAGCCCATCCTGGCCTATTTTAGGACGTAGTGCGAAGGTCGTTCAATTGTAAGATTTGATATGATTGTTACGCGATACTACACTCATACGAGTCTCTCTTGAGAATATTTTTGGAATACGAGTAGTCGTTTTATCCGATAATATCCGAAAGATGGGATAATGACTATGGGAACCTCTTGTAGAACATGATTGTCAGGTTTAACCTTAGTACACTCCCTTTGGGTGGTTCTTAACCGAGACTCCATGCTCGTGACTTGCAACAAACCCTTGATTCATGGTTGATCCGTTCTTGTATATCCTTAATATCAATGGAACTTGGGTGTTGATAAGGTGTAAACCATAATCCACCAAAATGGATGATTAATATTAAGGATGACTTTATCCATCCCGTGACCTTTGTGTGGTGTGACTTGCTTGATCCTTGAGTGTGATTGTTGCATCCATGCATTCATGCTATCATTTGCATCCATATCATCAACAATGAGAAAATTTTCAAGGAACTTAAGAGGTCTATTTGCAAATTTTCAGACATGGATAAGCAAAGAAGGAATACAATAAAGTACAATTTCAGACAACCCGACTTGAAAGAGTTAAGGAGTTTGACATCCTATGTATTAGATCCCTTGGAGTTCAAGGCTCGTCATGGGAAGCTTCTGTCTATTCTTTCTACTCAGGTGGATGAAGGTCTGATGAGTGTGTTGGTGCAGTTCTATGATCCATTGTACCGTTGCTTCACTTTTTCGGATTTCCAGCTTTTACCTACGCTTGATGAGTATGCCTATCTTGTGGGTATACCTGTTCTAGATCAGTTTCCGTTCAGTGGCTTGGAGAGGGTTACTTCTTCCCAAGAGATTGTTGATCTGTTGCATATAGATGAATATGTTATTAGTGCTCATATGACTACCAAAGGTGGAATTCAAGGTCTCCCATCTGATTTCCTCATTGCTCAAGCTACTTTGTTTGGGAAGGCCATGAGTGAGGACACTTTTGAAGCCATATTTGTACTTCTCATCTATGGGCTAGTGTTATTCCCCAACATCGACAATTTTGTGGATGTGAACGCTATTAGGATTTTCTCTACTCTTAATCATGTTCCGACTCTGTTGGGTGACACTTATTTCTCTTTGCATATGAGGAATGCAAATGGTGGTGGTACCATTGTGTGCTGTTTTCCTTTGTTGTACAAGTGGTTTATTTCGCACTTGCCACAGACGCTCGCCTTCAAGGAGAACAAAGGATGTCTACGGTGGTCTACGAGGCTTATGTCTCTCACTAATGATGATATCTTTTAGTATAACCGTGTATATGACGGTGTGCAGATTATTGATTCTTGTGGTGAATTCTCCGATGTACCTCTTCTTGGTACATATGGTGGGATTAACTACAACCCTGTTTTGGCTCACCGTCAGCTTGGGTTCCCCTTAAAGGATAAACCTAATAACATTTTATTAGAAGGTGTGTTCTTTCAAGAGGGTAAAGATCCCCAAAACTTGAAGGGCAGGATGGTCCGCGCTTGGCGCAAGATTCATAGGAAGGGAAGGAAAGAGCTTGGTCTGAAGAATTGTATTGCTTTGGAACCCTATACCTCGTGGGTGAGGAAGAGAGCTTCTGAGTATCACATGCCCTATGACTATCTGAGACCTACACCTATGGTTATGGTTAGGCCTTCAACCCTCCCTAACCAAGGAGTAGAGGAGTTGAGAGATGAAGACTGTTCGCGTGCTTGGGTCCGTGAGCGAGAAGAGCTACTTCAGCAACTCAGAGATAAAGATGCTGTGATAGAGGTGAAGAGGCTTCGTGCAGCTTATCTTCCAGTCTCGAGAGCTTTGTACGATTGTTTCTAGGGTTCCATAGGATGTTCATTTTCCTTCTCTCTTGTATTGTATTTGGTTACCAAGACCGTACTTCTTTGGTGTAAATTTTTTCCAGATATTATTGATATGATTACGCCATATATGTCTAATGATTAATATTTCCAGATATTTGTAAATATATCTCTAAAAGTTCCTTAAAACAAAGTAAAATCATACGCACAAGCATTGTATGCATCATGTGCATAAGCAGGTTTTGTTCAGGGCTTCTTGATCAGTGGTCTAACTCTGTGTTCTTCATTTATTTTGAAGACAAGCCGACGCACCGGTACAACACTAGAGCCAACTCTTCAAAGCTAATGGATCACCTCGAGCAAGAGAACAGAGATTTCAGGGAAGAAGTAACTAGGTTGACTGCCATGATGGAGTCATTCCTGGCCTCCCAAAGCCAGTCTTCTCCAACGCCTACAACTCCTCCCCAGATGACCCTGTCATTTCAGAGGTAGCTTCCTCTACCGTGGCTGCTGCTAGTGCTCATTTTACTCCATTTGCTATGCCAGCCGGGTTTCCCTAGGGGATGCCCGTGAATTTTGTTCCAGAGGGTCTCGCCCCTACCTTTGCTTCTCTACCGGCATCTAGCCCGGTCCTTGCTGTGCCACCTCCCGTTGTGCATACTTTACTGAGAGTTTATGACACCATTTATCACTTTGAGCCATCTGAGGGCCCAGATGTCTACGAGAAAATGGATGCTATGAATGATCAATTCCTTGAGCTGCACAAGGAACTGAAAACTCTAAGAGGGAAGGACCTCTTCGGTAAATCTGTTGTTGAGTTGTGCCTCGTGCCCAATGTCAAGATTCCTATCAAGTTCAAAGTGCCTGACTTTGAAAAATACAAAGGAAACACTTGCCCACTCAGCCATCTTGTGATGTATGCACGCAAGATGCCAACTCAAACTGACAACGATAAACTCTTGATCCACTATTTCCAGGACAGCCTGTCAAGTGCCGCATTGAGATGGTACATGGGTCTGGATAGTGCGAACATCCGCTCCTTCAACGACCTTGGCGAAGATTTCGTCAAGCATTACAAGTACAATGTTGATATGGCTCCCGATAGGGACCAACTGAGGGCAATGTCCCAGAAGGAGAAGGAAACCTTTAAGGAGTACGCCCAGAGTTGGCGTGAATTGGCCGCACAGATTGTGCCCCCGCTCGAAGAGAAAGAAATGACGAAGATCTTTCTCAATACTTTAAGCTCTTTCTACTACGAGCGGATGATTGCTAGCGCTCCCTCTGACTTCACCGAGATGGTGAACATGGGGATGCGACTAGAGGAAGGAGTCAGGGAAGGACGCCTGACCAGAGAAGAAGGCTCTTCTGCCAAACGTTATTGTTTACCAGTGATTTCTGATAAACAACCGCTAGTCTTCCAATATTATAGATTTTTGGTAACTTACAGGATCGACTAGATTGATCCTAGGACATGTGTCTCAAGAACTATCATTACGGTGATTTGACTCATGGTTAAGTTTGTCTCTGGTTTATGAACAACGAAAAGTGTTTTGACAACAATTCTAAACGAAATTTATGACGCTATGAATAAAGAGTAAATGATGATATATTTGTAGGAAAGTGTGTTTAAAGATAACAAAAGTACTTGGAAAAGGTGAAGATAAGTGACTTGAAGTAAATGTTTTAAGTTTTGAGAAAGTACTGGAAATGAAAACTTGACAGAATGTAAATGCAAAGGTAAAAATGATGATGAAATACTGAAAATAAGGGCAATTCGATAGAAGAAAATACAGTGAATAATTTTAATTTAAATGACTTGCATGAAATAGATAACATGAACCAAATTATGGTGTTCTTCATACATACATTTTCAGCATAAAACTCTTTTCTCTCGCTCTAGTACTTTGAGTATTTTTTGTGAATTTCTGTATATCTGTTTGAACACCCTGAAATCTAAAACTAAGACCCCTATTTATAACAATTCGACCCTAACGGCCTCTACACATATGACTGCCACGTTCGACATTTCCAAATGTTTCATGTCTCAGATGTTTCCACGTGTTGGCTTGACGAAACTGCTTCGTTTAAATTTCAAATTTTTCCTGCTTGAAGCTTCGACTCTGTCAAAACGCCTACGTCGAAGAGAGCTTTGTGGAGATCCAAAAAATCCTCTAAGTCTCAGGCTTCGACAAGAAAGATTTGTTTATCCAAGAAAAGAATTCAACAAACAGATTCGGCACAACCATTTTTTATTTGTTCTCCAAAACGTAACACTTCCAAAGAACATCAACTATTTGTCAAAATCTCCAGTTAACCAATTGCCCCCAATAAATGTCTATTTCGAATCAATGTAGAAATGGGCATTTTTTGTAATCACCAGATTTTGACCAAAGACCTTTCATAGACCTAAAAGTCCATATTTGTCAGTTAATCATGATTAACTTTTTCAAAACGTCTCATCAGAATGTGTGTGCAGTTATTTGTCATCATGAATTTCAACTTCCAAGAAAATGAACAGTAATCCCTGTCCCCTTTTCTCATAAAAACCACCACGTGGCCCACTACCTTGGCAAAGTGTAACCAATTAGCTTCGTAGATTAATACTATAAAAGCTCACTTGTCATTTCTTTCTTTCTTTTTACGAAAATCTTCATTTTCAACCTAAGTTCATCTTCTAAAACTTTTCTGAAAACGTTTCTTCTTCCCTAAAACCCTAATCCTTCAAAATCTCCAAAAAAAACCCATAACAATGTCTTCTGATAAACAGCAAAAGCAATCAAAGAACATCAAAGGTGCTGGATCCTCAAAAAGTTCTGCTTCTCAGAACATTCCAACTAGCACAACCATAACTGTTGGGGATCGGGAATACATCACTGTTCCAAAACTTCTGAAAGAACAGAAAGCAATTTTGCTTCTTAGGTAATGGTTCCTTCCTTACTCTCTGGAAATGTTTTAGGGTTTTTAGGCCCATTAGTCTCTGAAGAACATTTAGAAAAATGTGAGAAGTTTTTTCCCTGTTATCATAATACCAAACCCATAGCCAACAAAATCGTTTCCTCCAGAAATAATGAGGATCTAACCCAAAGAGAGGCTTTTCAACTGGATTTTATCACTGATAGTTTCAGACCCTTTCGGTCTTGTCCAACTCTAGACAAATCCTATCTAGCTTGGTCAATAAAAGTTTAGAAGAAGAAAGCTTCATTTTGGAAAGAATTGGGTATTTTTGACCTGAGTCAGATGTCGAAGCTGGGGTTTAGTTACTGCCAGCCTATATTTCTGGGATATCACATATAACACCTTTCATCTCCCTTATGGAATGATGACTCCTACGCTTTTCAACGTAGCTGCCATTTCTGGACTTCCTCCGACAGGAGAAACCTTCGACCCCTACCAAGACTGCGAAAACTTGATTAAATTCAACGTCAAGAACGCTTCGTTCAGTACTTATATTAATCTGTATCACGCTGATGGGGAAGAAGTTTCTGACATAAAACATATAGCATTCTTAGGTCTATGGTTGTCCAAGTTCTTCTTTTGCTGTAAATCTCTGCAAGTTGCAAAGAGATTTTTAACACTTACTAACCAATTGCATGTTGGTCGAAGAGTGTGTTTAAGTGAACTCTTATTGGCTAGTTTGCATGAAAGTTTAGGATCGGCTAGTGCTAAGTTAACGGAGTATGAAGTTGGTACCAACTTATTATTATCTGGGCCTTATTGGCTTCTTCAATTGTGGCTCAATGCTACTTTCGAATTCTTTTTGCCAACACAAGGAAACGTTGATGAAAGTGCCCCAGAGATAATAAATCGAAGCATTGAGGGCACCAAACTCCTTCAATTGACTCCAGCGGATGATGTTGACAACTTACAAACTTCCCTCATCAAATACACCTTGATGTTCTCGAAGCGTCACCATTTCTTTCCTTCGATGGCTCCTTTTGCCAGTCGAACCCATGGTCTAGTTCACTGCTTCACTCGAAGATGCTGTGAAGAATGCAAACATAGAGATCGAAGACATATGGCGTGCCTTTCTCTTCCCAAGGTTGCTTAATTCTAGAATCCTACCAGTAAAGAGCCATGTGTGTCTGTTGGCCTATCAACCTAATTTTGTCTCTCGACAATTTGGGTTGTGCCAACTTATTCCTGTTTCATTATTCAAATGAAAGCGCGAGATCTGTTGTGCAGGGACTGAATGGAGCGCTCGAGACATTGCAATCCACGAAGAATTCCATGCAAACTTTGCTGAATTCCAATTAATAGCCTACCAACCGTCATTCTACTCCGCTAATGGTTTTGCCACTTGGTGGACAGATTTCTATTCCAAGAATATGTTTTCTACTGCTAAAATCAAAGAACGTCTAACGAAGGCCTTTTCATCTTTGCAGGAAAATGTCCCCAAGGGTAAGCTTACTCACTCTGAAGAAATCCAAGCATTCCAAAAGTACTTTGAAACTGTCTATGACCCAATGAACCTTGTTGGAACCGTTTGTGACGCAACACCAATTTTAAAAGAGAAATTTGAAAAGCAAATTGCCAAAAGAAAATCTCTCAAAGCTGTAAAACCTGAATTGAAATATGATTTGGCTTTTGAGTGCGAACCACCCAAATTTCCAAATTTACCCAGTGCAGATTTTGCTTTGTCATTTTTTCCCCCAAAACTGGTTCACATGTGGGGACATTTTTAAAATACTAAAAAATGACCAACAAAAACCTGCTAAAAGAGTAGTTGCAACCAAACATACCTTAGACAGTTTCAAAGGCTTTCTTCACTTTGACTTAGCTGTAGTGAGAATTACTTCTCCGACATGTGAAGGTGTGGAATGTTTGGATTTCTTGGTTTTACAACTCCCTTTCGTCTTTTTGCCAATCTTTTAAACATTTGCATGTTTTCGACTAACTCATGTCCTTCTTTAGCTGTCGAAAGGAAGGTGGCAAAGAAAGAGAAGCCTGTGGCGAAGGCTAGTTCGAATACTGCTTCTAAGCCAACTACCTCTTCAAGCCAGGGAGTGCCTTCTGGTGTTGCTCCAGAAAACACGAAGAAGAGTTCAAAGGTATTACATCAAATAACTTCTTTATCTCTTTCGTATTTTTCTAACTATTTATAATTTTTTTAGGGTAGTGGCAAGCCTCCTTTGACACCCAAGAAAAGAAAAGCCTCCACTGCTAATGTAATTCTTGTCGAAGACGATGAAGAAGATACTCCTCCAACTCCACTTAAGAAAAAGCAGAAGAAGAATAAGGCAACATTTGCCCCTTCCCAAACAAATAAACAACAAGGTGTCGAAACCAACATTCTCCCTCCTCTTCCAAAGGAAACTCCATCCCAGTCCTCTGGTGGCGCAGCGCTGGAGCACATTGGGAGCAATGCTTCTGACCCTGAGGCTCAACAGGTAGACTTCGACCTTGAGTGTTTTATCTTTCGACAAACTCATACTTTATTCTAACACTTTGTTTTAAGGACAAACCCACCACTCTCCTCATTTCTACCGCTAATCAAAGTGATCCTTCGAGCGGCATGAATCCATCTCCTCCTCCGACAATCAGCGGTGCTGTCCAAAACAAAGGATCTTCGACTGGAGCCCAAAATCTCGAAGCAGATAATGCGCAGAACGAACAAGAAACCTCTTCCCCTAGTGAAGATGGTAAAATAGATTCGAAGCACGTTGACGAGAAGGACTCGGCAGAGAAAGAAGATTCGGAGGACACTCCTAGTAATTCTCCTGCAAGAGTTGCGTTCCCTTCAGATGATGCTGATGTGGATGATCAGGATTCTGATGAGATTGAGGGATATTTTCAGGAAGATGAAGACATGAATGTGGGAGAAGCTGATCCTGAAGGAAATCAAACTGGAACTGGTGATGCCAACATCGGCACGATCCAAAATCCAATTAAAGTTCGACTATCTATCATCCAGACTTCGCCTATATCACTTACTGAGGAGGAGAAAAAAGATTTAAAACAAAATGATCCCCTTAAGTATGTAAGGTTAATGATGGCTCAAAGAGAGTCTTCTTCAGAACAAGGCATTTCTGGAGCTTCGACCCATTCTGGTGCTAGTGCAAACAAAGCATCACATGACGAACTCCTTCAGCAGGTGAAAAAGGCAGTTTTTGATGTAGATCTCTTTGAAGAATTAAGGAATAATGTGGGAGCGAGCTTTGGCATAAAGAAGCTGATAAGCAAGATTAACATCACTGCTTGCCCCACTGATATAGGTGAAGCCCTTATCGACATTCAGAACCTCATTGACCAAGTTTGTGCTGAATACCATAGGGAGGTGGATGCCAAAGCAAAGCTTGTATCAATCGAAAAAGCTCAAACCACTGAATTTGACAATGCCCTTCGAACTTCACAAGCTTATGAGGAGTTAGTCGCTTCCAGAAAATCAGCCCAAGCAGAATTCGACACTTACACTGCTTCGATACGACTCTGGGAATCTCACATTGTAGAATTGCAGAAGAAGATTTCTGATGCTAAGGCGAAGCAGGCTGCTATCCAAGGCTTGGATAATACTGAAGCTGATGATCTGGCGAAGCAGAGCGTAGATCACGTCAAAAAGGCTACTGCTATGAATGAAGATATTGCACGCCTCAGAGGGGTTGAAGTGGCTGTTCAGTACAAGATTGGCTTGGCAAAGAAAAAGTATGATCGGATGAGGGCCACTATTCCTTTTTGATTTCCTCATGTATTTGTTCTATTCGACTCTTGTTTATTTGTAACTTGATTAAGACGAAAGCCATTTTGGCAAAACTTTGGAGTTAAAATATCTTCACCATTTTGGCCATGATAGTTCTTTGCTTACTATGTTGTTATGATTTTAACTTCATGCATAAATGGTTTAAACTTCTCTAAGTATTTCCCATTTACTTTTAGGATTCTTCGATCCTCTGTTAATTCTTCTATTTTGTATGCATTGTTTGAAAAGGCTTTTAAAATTTGAAAAGGTCCTTCCCAATGTGGAGACCATTTTCCTAATGCTTTATTCTTTCGATCCATAGGTAATATAACTTTCCAAACTAAATCATTCATAGTGAAGGTTTTACCTTTGACCCTCTTATTGTATGCCCTTGCTACCCTCTCCTTCTGTCTTCTTAATACTTCTAACGCATGCAACCTTTCTTCGTCCAAATCCACCAGCTCATTTATCATCATTTCCCAGTATAAGTCAGATGGAATTTCTCCTTGTCTTTGGATTCTCACTGATTGCAAGTAGATTTCGACAGGTAATACTGCATCATGTCCAAATGTAAGCTGGAAAGGTGTAGTGTTAGTAGCTTCTTTAGGGGAGGTTCGACAAGCCGAAAGCGCTTGGTCTAAAGTTTTGTGCCAATTTTTTGGCTTCTTCCCTACATGCTTTTTGATTAAACCAATTATTACTTTATTGGCTGCTTCGACTTGCCCATTGGCTTGAGCATAATAGGGTGTGGATGTTAATAATTTGAAACCCATCTCCTTTGCAAACTCTTGCATCTTTCGACCAGTAAAAACTGATCCTTGATCTGTTGTTATACTTTCTGGGATTCCAAATCTATATAATATTTGCCTTTGAATGAATTCGATAACAGTTTCTTGATCCACATTTACTAAAGGTACTGCTTCGACCCATTTAGTGAAATAGTCAATTCCTACAAGTATGTACCTTTGACCTTTGGATGAATTGGGTCGAATTTCCCCAATTAAATCTAATTCCCACCCTCTGAAAGGCCAAGGCTTAATAATTGTATGAAGCTCACTTGCAAGAGCATGTTGAATTCCTGCATGTATTTGACATTCTTGGAAACCCTTAGCAAACTCTATACAATCTTTTAACATGGTGGGCCAATACATTCCATATCTGAAAAGCAATCATTTCATCTTATGGCCTTCCTGGTGTGCTCCATAGGCTCCACTATGTACACTAGATAATGCCAAGTAAGCTTCGTTTTCTCCTAAACATTTCAACAGGATCCCTTCAGGGGTTTTCTTGAATAATTCACTCCCCATCAAAACATAAGATAAAGCCCTGTACTTGGTTTTTCTTTCTGTATCTGTCAAAGGGTCCTTAAGATAATTAATAATTGGATTCATCTAATCTGTACCTATTAAGGTATCAATGGCAAGTACTTCAAACTCCTCTTTGTTAGCATATCCTAACTGAGTGCTTTCCAGATCTGTCGGAGACAATCTGGCAGCCATTGCCTTTCCTCTTACTTCGACAAGTTCTTCTAGCTTCTCTTTTGAAATTCTATACCCTGAAGCTATTTGTGCTAAGTCATTAGCTTCTTGGTTTTTTATTCTAGGGACATGTTTTATGTCGATATATTCAAATTTTTTGAGTAACCTATTTGCAATGATGAAGTACATAATCAAATTTTCTTTTATACATTTGTACTCCTTCGTCAGTTGCTTGATTACTAATTTTGAGTCTCCTTTAATTTCGACCCTAGTTGCCCCCAATTCCAACAAAGCCTCAAGTACTGCAATAAGGGCTTCATATTCTGCTTCGTTGTTAGAACAAAGGGGACCTTCAATTCTATATTTGAGTTTTGTTGGAGTTCCGTCAGGAGAAATTAACATGATCCCAACCCCACTTCCATCCTTATGAGTGGAACCGTCGAAGAATAATCTCCAAGGTCTCAACTCAAATTGAAGTTGGGGATTTTCGACCACTGCATGGTCTACAATAAAGTCTGATACTATTTGTCCCTTCATTGCCCTTAAGGGCGTAAAGGTTAAAGAGTATTCAGTGAGTGCTAAAGCCCATTTGCCAATTCGACTGTGCATTATTGGCTTAGATAACATATGCTTGATGACATCAAAATGTGAAGAGATGTATAAATCAATAGGTTTTATATAATACTTGAGTTTAGTACATGAGAAATGCAAACAATGACACAACTTTTCTATTGAAGTGTATCTAGTTTCTGCATCATTTAAAACCCTTCTAAGATAATAAATGGCTCTTTCGACGCCATCTTCAATCTCTTGTGCCAACATGCTACTTATGGTAGTGTCGGAAGCTGATATATACAGTCTCATAGGCTTCTTTCCACATGGTGGTGCCAAGATAGGTGGATTCGTCAAATAATGTTTGATCTTGTCGAATGCCTTTTGATGTTCGTCATTCCATTCGAACTTCCCTTGTTTCAGGCATAGGAGGGGAGAGAAGGCTTGGGTTCGACCACTTAAGTTTGAGATGAATCTTCTTAGGAAGTTTATCTTTCCTAATAATGATTGCAATTCTTTCTTGGTTGATGGTGCTTTTGTCTCCATAATAGCCTTCGTCTTATTCTGATTGATTTCTATCCCCTTTTTATGGACCACAAAGCCCAGAAAATCTCCAGCCTGCACAAAGAATGCACACTTAAGAGGATTCATTTTTAAGCCATGTTTTCTCATTCTTTCGAATGATTGGCTGAGATAGGCTAGATGATCGTCATCTGACATAGATTTTATCACAATATCATCTATGTACACTTGCATAAATGTCTCTATAATCATGGAATATAGAATTCATTGCTCGCTGGTATATTGCCCTAGTGTTTTTTAGGCCAAAGGGCATAACTATCCACATATAAGTGCCTATTGCCCCTGGACAACGAAAGGTTGTTTTAGAAACATCCTCTTCTGCAATGAAAATATGGTTATAGCCAGAATATCCATCAAGCATGCTAAGATATTCATAGCCTGCAGCTGAGTTAACCAACATCTCTGCCACATGCATTGGATACTCATCTTTAGGAGTTGCTGCATTTAGATCACAAAAATCTATACACACTCGTAAAGAGCCATTTTTCTTGATAACAGGAACTATATTTGCAATCCAATGGACATACCTTGTGGTCCTAATGAAATTGCAACGAAGAAGTCTTTCGACCTCTTTTTTTATCTTTGAGAGGATTTCTGGGGCGAATCTCCTTGGAGTCTGCTTGATGGGCTTCTTGCCATCCTTGATAGGCAGCTTTAATTTGACCAAGTCCCTCTTCAAACCAGGCATCTCGTCGTAGTCCCAAGCAAAGCAATCCTTGTTTTCTCTTAGCAATTCAATTACTCTTACTTTCAACTTGGGGTCCAGTTTAGTGCTGATGTAGGTGATTCTTTTTCTACTCCCATTTCCAAGATCAATTTCTTCAAGAGGATCTTGCACTAACATCTCCGCACTTGACGTTACTGGATCTTTTTCGAATCCCAGAGGCTCTTCGTCATAGATGGCATCTAACCTCTGTTATGTTAGTTCCACAGGTACCTGTTCGTCAGGGGGTTTTGGTTTAGAATACTCCCCAGGTTCTGTATCATAGATTTCACCATATGTGGCTTTGTCAGCCATGTTTGTTATCTCGGCTTCGAGAGCCGCTTGTCTTTTGTTCTCAGCCATGTAGGCCGAAATCTTTTCGAAAAAAGAAGACTCAGTCGTAATACAGGTCTTCATCCCAGCCTGTTGGCCGTATTTCAGATGATTCCCCTTCTTCTGGGTCTCCCATAATCTCCCCATCCCACTGAAAGCCATTTGGATGAAGAGTCAAGAAGTACAAAGCATTTTTATTTGGGGCATAGCCTTCTTCAGCTGGGTGGCATGGTCCTATGTGAGCCATGTTCCTGTCGAAGTTCTTCTTATCTACATGGTTTACTTCTGCCATGAAGTAACTTTGGTCAGCTTCAATATTTTCTACCACACCAGCTTCTCTCCAGATGGATATCCTCTGATGCATGGTTGAAGGAACTGCCCCTATTCCATGTATTCATTCTCTTCCTAGTAGTAAGTTGTAATTTGCTTTTGCGGGTGTTACTGTAGCGGGGTATTTGTTACCATTAGAGATATTGACTAAATCCAAGGTAAGCCATACAAGTCGAGTCGCCACCGCACTTCTATTTATCCAAAGGAATGGTTAGAAAGCGAACAAAAACCTAAAAGTTTTATCGAATCAAAAACTAGTAAAAGAGAGTCAGAGATCTGGGTAAGGGGGTTGGTTATGCAATGGGAAGGTGTTAGGCACCCAAAACATCCTAGGTACTCCTAGGGAGCCCTTTTCACATTTGTTGTAAGGTTGTTATTATTATTTATTTTTTGTGAAAAAATTTGTTTGTGCAAACATGATTGAAGAGATGAGAAGAGAATATACAAGTTATTTACATTTTTTGTGTTTGGATGGATAAACCCATTGCCTACGTACCATCTTAAAAAGGTAGGATCAAAACCTCGTAGTTCGGGGTAAAAATCTCAAAATGAGTGAGTGGATTGATTGGTCCAAAAGCCTTAAGGTCTTTTGTTATCCCAGGGAGAAAACTCAACCTAAAACCACAAATCCACCATGTGAGGTTAGCTTCAACATGCTAGTGAGGGGTTAACCCTATAATAAGCATGGAAGACTCATTGTCCATCACTAAGGATATAGGAGAGTATTACATCTACCTCAAGGATAACTCAAACCTAATAGCTAAAGGTTATGAAAAAGTGATTTAAGAAAGTGGCCATTGAAACCACAAAAGCATTTGAATGGGTTATATTTACCAATGAAAAGTATTTACAAAAATGGTCAAAGTTGACTTAGAAGTTCAATTCAAAATAAGTATTATGAAAAGAGAGTTTGAAAATCAAAAGCATAAGGCTTAGGTTTCTAATGTTGAAAACAAGTGTTAGATGTTTGCACAAAAGTTTTGGCTTGGGTTAGAGTGGAGAGAAGAAGAAGAATGGCTAGAGTCCTAAACATGCAAAGAGGTAAGGAATAAGAAACAAAACCACAAATGGAGTTCCCATCTTGAGATCATATTGATGATCCAAGTAACTCCCATCCTTTGGAATAAGAAATCACATAAGCATAAACTTGAGCAATCAACAAACAAGTCTCTTAGCAAACTCCTCAATGAATCTTGGATTTCTCTCTCTTGGAAGCCCATGGCAATGGTTCCTCAATTTGGCTCAATGTTGGAATCCCTAGCACAAAGAAAACACACATCAAAAAGTTTTATTAACAATCAAAGAATGGACAAGAGGGAGTTTAGAATATGGTCCTTTCAATGTTCATCTTCAAGCTTTAAGCACTCTAAAGGGATGAGGCCTAGTTGCTCTTTGACATTTAAGCATTCTAAAGGCATGAGGCCTAGTTACTCTTCAAACTCCATTTGCTTAGGTAAAGTCCTAAAGTCTAAGTCCATTTTGTCCAATTCTTTGCATTTGATTCACAACAAACAGACAAACACAAGCACAAAAGATATATATACAATTATATGCTCAAGTGAGCAAAAGGCAAATGGCATTAGCATAAACATGTGCTCAAGTGAGCAAAGGAAAAAGAAAATGGATAATATGTACAAGAATAATAAATTTCATAAATGTAAAGTGCACAAAGTAAGTGTTAATGGTTAATGGTTAATGTTAGTAGTTAGTGTGCCATAAGGCAAATTTAGCGCTATGTTAAGCAATCGTAATTGGACTTATGTAGAAGTCACAACTATCTAAGGCCGGTCAATAATAATGTAGGCAATAACACAAGTTAGAAGTCTTGATTAGTGAACCAAGTTCCAACAACTTGCCATGCCAAAAGAAAAATAAAATTGATCTTGTATTGGTTTAAGTCTTTTGCATGATTTAGGAAGCAACCTATCCTTAATGCAAAGCCATTCACTTGATCATTTGATCAAGATGAATTAGATTTGAATCAAGGAAGATTAAACCTCCCTAATCAATGCTAACTTATCAACCTCTAACTCATTGATCAAAAAGGAAAAAGAAGAAGAAGAAGAAGAAATAGATGAATAATGGATTATGAAATGGAAAGATTAAAATGCATAAGGTGAAATAAAATGTACCAATCCATGTGTGTTAACCAAATGACATTGAAAGTCAAAGTTAAACAATGAGAAACCAGAAATGGGATGAAGATTGGAGGTCAAACAATAAGCAAAATATTTTTGGCATTTTTAATATCAAAATAAACTTGAATTAAATATAAAAGAAAGGTCAAACTTCAAAATCACTTCAAATCAACGTCCAAGTGATTTATCCCAAGTTCAACAAGGTCAAACCAAGTTTTACAAAAAATTTCAGCATTTTTAAAAGTCAGAAACTATTTTTAGTCAATTAAAAATGAATAAAAATAACCTAATTGAACTAAAATCTCAAATAAATCTCAAATAAATTAAAAATTGATGAGAATATTTTTCATAGATCCATCATCATTCAAATAGGTTAGAAAAATATTTTTGTATTTTTTGAATATCAAATACTATTTAAAATGAATTAAAAATAACTAGAAAAGAGAAAATTCACAAAAAATATCAAATGACAAAATAAAAAATATTAAAAATCACTTTTAGAAACTAGAAATTATTTGGAGAAGAATGCAATTGGTCCCATATTTTTTGGAATTAGAATGAAGAAGTTATGAATTTTTGAAATAAAAGGGAATAAAAGAAATAAAATCAAAAAAATAGAAAAATCAAAAAAACAAGGAGCGTCTGATAGAACTCATTAATTGACGTGGCAACATTTAATGGTCTAGAAGCGCTTTTCTACGGTAGGCCAAAGTCCACGCGTAACACAATGAATTATTAAAAGTCATAAGAAGCAAAGGCCAGGATTAGATTTGGAAATAAGAATGGATGGCCACGATTGGATCTGGAGACCAGACGGTGGCCAGCGCCACCGTCTTCTCCGGCTAGCTCCGGTGAGAGCTCAAATTTGCAGAAGAGCAAATGTGCACCAAAACACACGATCCAGGCATCAATCGAAAGAGGAAGTGATGTACATCACTCCTATACCACTCACTTCCACTCTAGATTCCTATTAAGAGAGAAATCAGAGATGGAAGCTTGATGGTGTTCATCATGAACTTGCTTGATTTTGAAAATTGAATACACAGCAATGATGCCTCTATGGAGAGGACTTCAGACAACACAATATCCAAGCAAATAGATCAAAGAATAGTGAGTTTCGAAGAAAAAACCAGTTTGAGAGAACCTTTGAATTATGGTGATCTGAGCTTGCTTCCTTGCTTCCTTTGGCCAAACAGAAGTACAATGGACTGTAGGATGAAGGTCTAGGAACTTTAGATCTAGAGATTCAACCAGATTTAGTTGAATTTCACATCTGAAAAATTTGAATGAAAATGAAATAGTTCCTTTGGTGAGAGGTTTGGTTTTCAATTCAGCAGCATTACAGGTTGATTCATGGATCCAAATTGAATGGAATGATGCTTCTATTTATAGATGGAGAGGCAAGGAAAGTGTGATCAAATCCGTGTGCATGGCAAATGGATATTCATTGCATGGGCTTGCATGATCATGTAGAAGGCCCAAACTCAATGCCAAATGCAATCTGAGATATAATTGAACTGAAATGGACGTGTAATTGGCAATGCACAAGCTTGTGTAATGAGTTCCAACATGTTATGCACAATTATGCCTAAAACTTCTCCTCTTCGAAAATGCCATTTGCCAAATCCAAACATGAGCATGTTAGCAATGGTTGGAAAGGTCTTGATGTAAGGAACAAATGTTATGTTGGGAAAAAATCCATTTGAAGTGTGGAAATTAGTGAATTTTGAGTTTAAAGTGTAAGGTGCAAAACATGCAAAGGTGAGGTTTCCAAATTTGGCCAATGTTCAAGCCCCTCTGTTTTGATGATGCAAACCTCACATGAAAACACCTCCAACATCAAAGTTGTATATCTTTTCAAGACAATAAAAATGGACTTAAATTTTGCATCATTTGGATTTTTTATGAAAGAGTTATGGGCACTTGAAGTTGGACTTTTTTGCCTTTCAATGCATTTGGTCCAAAGTGACCTATAATGTTTTGCATTATCAAATGTATTTCCTTTGAGATTTTGAAATTTTGTTCAACATAATATTTGAAGTAGACATCTTAAGCTTTCCAATTCATTTGATCCCACCTCAAAATCATAAAAAATGAATGAGTTATGTTCTTGGGAAGTTGACCTAAAATTAGGGTTTCAGTCAAAATGACCTATAATGTCTTGGAATGGATGATGACCTTCCAAGCTTCAAATAAATTTTTGATGAACATTAAAGTTGTTCATATTGTCCTTAAGAACATTGTTTATTTTGGGATCATCTCCATTTGACTAACACATAAAATGTTAGGTCTCAGTGCATTTCAAAATAGTTAGATGAATTGACTGATCAACTTCTCAAGTCCATAACTCATACCTTGATGAATTGATGATTGAGGGCACTCAAATAAGTTCCAATATGCATGAAATGATGAATTAAAGAACTTCTCTTGATTGTATTTGATCATGGGCTGAGGTTGCTTCAGGAGCAAGGCATTGTGGTACATAGATGCATTAGGGGTCTTTGGGAAACAAACCTCAAACTCTTGACTTTCTTTGATCAAAATGATGAATTGAGATACTTGGGAGGCATATTTGATGGGTAAGAGCTTTGGGAACCATTGCCATGCTTGTTTTCATCTTCTCTTGACCATATCTTTGCACAAAGGACCTCCTTGAAGCTCTTGACCTTGTGATTGCTCAAGCTACAAACAAAAGATGTTAGTGACATATTTTTGTGCTTTTGGTTAGTGAATAAAGATGATAAGAGCAATAATATACAATTCAAGCATACTTGGTGATCTCAAACCACTCACAAGAGGTCCCACCCAAAGGCAAGGGGAACCAAGATGCTTATGATCCTCGAGGCTATGCAAATGAAATGTTATGATTCCATGAGGGATCTTAGGGTCAAAATTAGGGTCTTACAGATGCCCCTATTTAAGGTCATTCTAGACGGAGAAGTGAAGGTTAAAATCTTCGTCTCGACGAGGTAGAATGGGCTTAAATAATAACAAAGAGACGAATTTTGGTCCCTAAGAGACCTCATGATGCAAATGTATGTATGCAAAAAGTAATACTCTATGGAGATATGTGTCCACAAAGAAAGAAAAGAAATCAGGAGAAGCTGATAATCCATATGAGTAATTTACTCCATGGGACAGAGACTCTGGGACTCTCATGGGGATAGAAGAGGGGATACATTGCGTGAGCAGGGCACGACTCAAAGCTTGGGGAGCAGAATTCCAAAAGGAGTAAATCCATGGAAAGACCCGAGCTGACTCGAAGATGCATGTATTGGGGAATATGCCAATACAGCAAAAATTATCCACTTCGGATACTTCGGATGAAAATCCGGACTCATATGGGGAAAATCCACTACGGGACTCCACTGGGGAAACACCAGGATGAGGTATTACTGGTTACTGGGTAATAAGCTCAAGGAGACATGTGATTCGAACACCGGTATGAGGGTGAAGGAACAACATGCTCGGGGAGAATGAATATCGAAGACCGGTATAAGGGTGAGAGATATCAAACATCCGAGATCATCTAAGGAAGACCTAAAAAAGGTACACTTCAGCTCAGGAAAATCTGACTCCGCAAGGGACAAAGGTCATAATAGGGAGCAGAAGGGAAGGAACACCAGGGATGCCGGTTACTGGGCATATAATAGGTGACCAACCAAGGCGTGAATTGGGGAATATTTCCAAGACACTCATCATCCAAAAGAGGGCTAAAAGAAAACTCTAACATAGGACGGACATTCGACTCCGCAGCGGGATACGAATCTTACTCAATTGGGGAAGAACAAAAGGCTTCGACCAAAGAGTGCATGAGATATATTATCTATTACCGTCAGAATGTAGATAATATACTCGCATGGAAGATTATCCACAACCGGTTACTGGGTTAATAAAGGATAAATCGACCGACAAAGAAAGGCATCGGGATACCGAAACTAGGTATATAATGATGACCATTCAAGGGGAGCAACAACCATTACCGGCAATCGGTATATGAAAGATGACTTGCTGGGGATAAACTTCCTAATCAGAGCAATTATCCAAGAGATATATCACCGGGGGTGAAGGACTTATCAATACCGAATATTGGATAATGATAACCGTCAAAGAAGGGGATTACATCTACCGGATACTGGGTAGAAAACCACGAAAGAGTAACTGTCATCGATTAGGATGAACAAGAGGTTAACTCTGCAAGGGGATGAAATAGGGTTTACAACTACCGGTATAAGGGTAGAAAACCACAGCCTCCGCCGGGGATAAGATGAATGATTACTGATTGCTGAGCAGTTATTCATTTATACCACATGGAAACGCAGGAAACAGTCACAAGAAGCCAATCTAGGATCAAACTAAAGAGGCAAGCTGAATCAAGACTCATCCCAGTGAGGATATAACTCAATAGGGAATCTTATCCCAATATATGTGTTGGGAAGAAACAGAAACAACCATCATCCACGAGGATATAACTCGGTGGGGAATATGGAAAGAAAGATAAACACTTTCTGCTTAAGGGGCTAACTTTATATGGGGAAATCAGACACCGACATCCGCTTGGGGAAATGTATTACCAACTAGCAGGGGATCGCAAACAAAGATATATGGCAAAGAATGCAATATGAATATCTGAATGTTTGAAAACTATATGCATACATGCGTAGTTTATGTATGATGAATGCTGACAAACAGACGTTTCTAAACACGAACGAGTCCAACGAATAAGTACATAAACATCCGGTACTACATCTCAAGGGAGAAAGCCAGGATAACAAAGAGCGTCAGTTGTCCCAACTGGGGCAAAGTCATTGCACAGATGAACTCCGACATAGGGGCAACTCTACTAGGAAGTTATCCAAAGGGTCATCAAATACCGTATTACCAAAGAGATCACATCTGCAGAGGAGGAAAGATCACTACCCTGTCGAAGGGGAAGAGAGATGAACATCTTACCAAACACCCTGTTCGGTAGAAAAACCACAAAAGTCTCTGGAGGAAGAGGATACAAGCAGGCCTGGGATGTGTATAACTGTTCTACCATGTTGAGGGGATCATACCATTTTTGGGAGAGCACTGAAGATCTCTTGAGTATCCTTATGTCATTGTGAATGTTCACTTTGTTTAAAAACAAAATTATGAAAAATTTGATTATTTAAAACAATGACATTTTTCAATTAAAACATGCAAAACATTTGTTGAATAGAAACAAATAAGAGTGCAAATAAATGGATAAAGGCTCAAATTTATTTGATGGAATGGTAGTCTACAAATGGCAAGACTCTATAGATCTTTACAAATTTGAGATTGGTGATGTATATTGGAAAAGGGCTACATTGAATATAATGACCATTTCTCCACCAATTCTGAATCCGATGTATTTGAAGCTTTGGTTGAAAATGAATGGGCGAGAATCTCTAACGGATAACAACTGTAGAACAAAGTCTTGTCAGGATGCAGTTACTTTCCAAATCCCTAATTTTTTCCTAGATTTCCCCATGGTGAGGTATTCAATCTAGCGGGATACATATATTCATTTTTTCATGTCTCTAACTTTTCCTAGATCGCCCTTTCGGGTTTTCAATCCACCGAGACACTCATTTTTGCCTAAGCCGCCCTTTTGGGTTTTCAACTTAGCGAGCTATTCTGTTTTTATTTAGGCGAAGTATTTCTTGACTGCATCTGAATTCACAGGACGAGTGAAATCCTCCCCATCCATAGTTGTAAGTATCAATGCACCGCCTGAAAAGGCTTTCTTAACAACATATGGACCTTCATAGTTTGGAGTCCACTTGCCCCTGGAATCGGGCGCGAAAGACAAGACTTTCTTAAGCACAAGGTCACCCTCTCGGAACACACGAGGCTTGACCTTCTTATCAAAAGCTTTCTTCATTCTTTGTTGATATAATTGACCATGGCACATGGCAGTCAATCTCTTTTCTTCTATCAAATTCAACTGGTCATAACGACTCTGAACCCATTCAGCATCAGTCAACTTCGCTTCCATCAAGACTCTCATTGATGGGATCTCCACCTCTACTGGGAGCACAGCCTCCATGCCATAAACGAGAGAGAAAGGGGTTGTGTAACACCCCGATAAAATATGATAATTATTTAATTTAAGTTAATAGTATATTATTAATTTAATTAAATAATTGGATTATTATTATTATTATTGGAATAATAGAGTTGGAAATAAAAAGGTCCCATTTGGTAAAAGGGGTTTTTTCACGTGAAAACAGAGAAACGACTCTAAAGTGGAAAAAGGGCAAAGAGCAAGAGAACGAGGGTTGAAGAAAGGAAAAAGCTGGAAGCAAAAGGTTGCCGGATTAACTCAGGTAAGGGGGGTTTATCGTCGTTTAATGGGTAGTGATAAGCCATTGATTTGTCCCTAATTGGAATGATGAATGCTGTAAATTGGAAACTGATGGATGAACGAGATATGCGTTATAATGGGAGAAGATTCGTAAAAATTAGATGGAATAATGTTAGAATTTGTGAAGTTGAATAGGGTATGATTCGTGTTAGATGATATGAATGAATTTTGTGTAAAAATTGGACTGTGGGAGGTTGGATTTGGGAAACCTCGTAGCAGAGAAAACCCATAGCAGATCTGGAAATTCTGGTTCTGGTCATACGCGTATGGCACTAGGCAATACGCGTATGAGATGGCCTGGAGGGGGGAAAACTGGCGCTGATACGCGCCATACACGTGTATTACGCGTATCCTGTGTTGGTACGCGTATGGAGTGAGGCCATACGCGTATGGATGAGGAAGATGATGATTTTAACGTAGTTTTGTCTCTGTTGGTACGCGTATGAGGAAGTGGTACGCGTAGCATACGCGTATGGGACAGGCCAATACGCGTATGGGTTTGACTAGAAAATGGGTCATACGCGTATGGGCATGAGGCATACGCGTATGGGCAGAATTGTGATTTTTCTGAGCTGTTGTTGTGCAGTTTTGGTCGTTTCAGTCGAGTGATGTAATTTAGCTGATGTATGCTATAGTAGGGACCATTTCCCGTTGTTTTGAGTAGTGTAGGTATTAGTAGAGTGTGCTAATACTGTGATTGATTATTTGACATGATGTGATTCTGGGATAAATATGCTGATGATGTATGATTGTATGCATAATACTGTGAATGTATCTGTTATGTATGCAATTGTGAATGGATTGTTTATGGCTTAGAGTGTGAGCATATGTCCATCTTGGATTGTTGTTGTTGTTTGCATGCTAGGTGATTTAGCGTGCATAGTATGGCCTTTATGATGGTAGCTAATTCCCATGGTGAGGAATTAGTGAGTGAATTATTATGGATTTTTGTTGATGTTTGCATGCTAGGTGATTAGCGTGCATAGCATGGCCTTCAGGGTGGTAGCTAATTCCCATGGTGAGGAATTAGTGAGTGAGTCACTAGGTCTTAAATGAGTGGGACTAGTGAGCTTGGTAGCCGTATCTGGATTTGATCGGTGAGGTTGAACTATATGTTCACGAATAGTCGGTACCGCATGCATGGAGTCTCATTGCATAATGTATGTATGGCGTATAATATGAATGGATGTATTCCAATATTATACGTGTTGTTTTGTGTTGGTGTTGAGTATGATTATGATTATGAGTTGATGTTGCCGTTGCTGAATGTGTGATCTGATTAGGGTGATGATATGTGTTAAATTACTTAGCATTACATGATATTTTATAATGCTTATTATATCGATTGAGGAACTCACCCTTACAACTATGTTTCAGGTAACGAGCAGTGATTGAGTAGAAGCTAGTGCTTGGAGTCTAGTGTAGTTCCTTAGTGGGTCATGCTCTGGTAGATGTAACATCGGGACGGGATGTTTTACCTTGTTTCATTTGTTGGTTGTTGAACAGTTTTACATGTAATGTGTTACATGGTTTGCATACTGTTAGATCTTCTATCCGCTGCGAATTGTGCAATGTCTTAATTTGATTTATAAATGAGCATGACAAGCTATTTTGATGAATGGTGTGAAGTGTCAAGTGTGACACCCTTAATTGCATATTTACTCTGATTTATATTTTGTTGTTTTAATTTAAAAGTTTGGGGTATTTAAAAAAGGGTGTTACATTAGTGGTATCAGAGCATAGTCGGTCAAGTCGAGTCGTAATTATTTTGTTCCCCTGTATGGGATAGGTGTTGTGTAACCCTATCAGTACTTATCGTTTTAGCTTGTTGGACTTTCAGAATAGAATGGCTGGAAGAGGTAGAGACGATGCTGCGATTGCTGAGGCTCTGGGTATGCTAGCTGGAGTACTTGGAGGGAATCCGAATGTTGTGGGCTTGGGAGCTGCTCGTCAACTGAGTGAGTTCCAGAAGAACAATCCTCCAATGTTCAAGGGAGCATACGATCCAGATGGTGCTCAGAAGTGGTTGAAGGAGATTGAGAGGATCTTCCGAGTGACTGAGTGTGCCGATAACCAGAAGGTCAGGTTCGGTACGCATATGCTGTCAGAGGAAGCAGATGATTGGTGGGTTGCTACCCGCACTGAGTTGGAAGCTGCTGGGGGTGCTGAGGTCACTTGGGCGGTGTTTAGAGAGAGATTCCTGAGGAAGTACTTTCCCGAGGATGTCAGAGGAAAGAAAGAGATAGAGTTCTTAGAATTGAAGCAGGGCAACCGGTCTGTTACTGAGTATGCTGCTAAGTTCACAGAGCTGTCGAAGTATTACACTCCCTATAATGAGGCTACTGGGGAATTTTCAAAATGTGTGAAGTTTGAGAACGGGTTACGTCCCGAGATCAAGCAGGCTATTGGGTATCAGCGGATTAGAGTGTTTTCTGACTTGGTTGACTGTTGCAGGATTTTTGAACAGGATACCAAGGCCAGAGCGGAGAGCTATCAGCAGAGGGTTGATAGGAAAGGCAAGAATCAGAATGATCAGGGAAAATCGTATACAGCTGGCAAGGGTTTCCAGAGACAGAGTGGGATGAAGAGACCTAGTGGGGGAGACTCCAGTGCCCCTGCTAAGTGTTTCAGATATGGTCAGGCTGGACATCGTATCCATAAGTGTACCAGTACTGAGAAGAAGTGTTTCAAGTGTGGAAAAGGTGGTCACTTAGCTGCAGAGTGCCAGTTGAAGACTGTGACTTGTTTCAACTGTGGAGAGGTGGGTCATATCAGTCCACAGTGTCCTAAGCCGAAGAGAGAGAACCAGTCGGGGGGCAAGGTCTTTGCTTTATCGGGTTCTGAGACTTCTGCAGATGATCGTTTGATCCGAGGTACGTGTTATATTAATGGCTTTCCTCTTGTAGCTATTATTGACACAGGTGCGACTCATTCCTTTATATCTTTGGATTGTGCTGTGAAACTTAAATTAGAGATATCTGAGATGCATGGTAGTATGGTGATTGATACTCCTGCGAAGGGTTCAGTGACTACTACTTCAGTTTGTTTAAATTGTCCTTTGAATATTTTTGGTAGAGACTTTGGGATGGACCTCGTGTGTCTTCCACTAGTGCAGATTGATGTTATCCTGGGTATGAACTGGTTGGTGTTTAACCGAGTTTATATCAACTGTTTTGATAAGACGGTGATCTTTCCTGGGATTGAGGAAGGAAAGAGTTTGTTTCTATCAGCAAGGCAGGTGAATGAGGCAGTAGCAGATGGGGCAGAGTTGTTTATGCTGTTAGCGACTTTGGAGGCTAAAGATAAACTGGTGATTTGCGATCTAGCCGTGGTGTGTGATTTTCCTGATGTGTTTCCTGAAGAAGTGAATGAATTACCACCAGAGCGTGAAGTTGAGTTCTCGATTGATTTGGTACCTGGTACTAGGCCGATATCGATGGCTCCGTATCGTATATCTGCTGTTGAGTTAACTGAATTGAAGAGTCAGCTGGAAGATCTGTTGGATAAGAAATTTATTCGTCCGAGTGTGTCACCGTGGGGCGCGCCAGTGTTATTGGTTAAGAAGAAAGAAGGTACTATGAGATTGTGTGTGGACTACAGGCAACTGAATAAAGTAACGATCAAGAATCGGTATCCTTTGCCGAGGATTGATGATTTGATGGATCAGTTGGTTGGTGCGAGTGTGTTCAGCAAAATAGATTTGAGATCGGGTTATCATCAGATACGTGTGAAAACTGAGGATATTCAGAAGACTGCTTTCAGAACAAGGTATGGACATTATGAGTATTTTGTAATGCCTTTTGGTGTGACTAATGCGCCTGGAGTATTTATGGAGTATATGAATAGGATTTTCCATTCTTACCTAGACAAGTTTGTTGTGGTGTTTATTGACGATATTTTGGTGTATTCGAAATCGGAAGAAGAGCATGCTGAGCATTTGAGAATGGTTTTAGGAGTTCTACGAGAAAAGAAGTTATTTGCTAAGCTGTCTAAGTGTGAATTTTGGTTAGAAGAGGTTAGTTTTCTTGGTCATGTGATTTCAAGAGGTGGTGTTGTTGTTGATCCTTCTAAGATAGAAGCGGTATCTAAGTGGGAAGCTCCGAAGTCAGTTTCTGAGATAAGGAGTTTTCTTGGACTTGCAGGTTATTATAGGAAGTTCATTGAGGGATTTTCTAAGTTGGCGTTACCGTTGACGATGTTGACTAGAAAGGGGAAAGCGTTTGTTTGGGACTCAAAATGTGAAGAAGGTTTCCAAGAGTTAAAGAGAAGGTTAACTACTGCTCCTATTCTGATATTACCAAGTCCGTCGGAACCATTTGAGGTTTACTGTGATGCTTCATTGTTGGGTTTGGGTGGTGTTTTGATGCAGAATAAGCAGGTTGTAGCTTATGCTTCGAGACAACTGAAGGTTCATGAGAGGAACTATCCGACACATGATTTAGAGTTGGCAGCTGTGGTATTTGTTCTGAAATTATGGAGGCATTACTTGTACGGGTCAAGATTTGAGGTTTTCAGTGACCATAAAAGTTTAAAGTATTTGTTTGACTAGAAAGAGCTGAATATGAGACAGAGGAGATGGTTAGAGTTTCTGAAGGATTATGACTTTGGTTTGAATTACCATCCGGGTAAAGCAAACGTAGTGGCTGATGCATTGAGTCGGAAATCATTGCATATGTCTATGTTAATGGTTAAGGAATTTGATTTAATTGAGCAGTTTAGAGACTTGAGTTTGGTGTGTGAGAGTACTCACAATAGTGTTAAATTGGGAATGTTGAAGTTAACGAGTGGTATTCTGGATGAGATTAGAGAGGGTCAGAAATCCGATGTGCTTTTGGTTGATAAGTTGACTCTAGTGAATCAAGGTCAAGGTGGTGAATTCAGAGTTGATGAGAATGGTGTTTTGAAATTTGGTAATCGGGTGTGTATTCCGGATGTTACCGAACTTAAGAAGAGTATTCTTGAGGAAGGACATCGTAGTGGCCTGAGTATTCATCCTGGGGCTACGAAGATGTATCATGATTTGAAAAAGTTATTTTAGTGGCCGGGAATGAAAATAGAAATTGCGAGTTTTGTTTATTCTTGTTTGACTTGTCAGAAGTCAAAGATTGAGCATCAGAAGCCGTCTGGGCTAATGCAACCGTTGGCTATTCCAGAGTGGAAGTGGGATAGTATCAGTATGGATTTTGTTTCGGGTTTACCGAGGACAATTAAGAATTTTGAAGCTATTTGGGTGATTGTTGACAGATTGACAAAATCGGCTCATTTCATTCCGATCAGAATGGATTATCCGTTAGAGAGATTAACTGAGTTGTATATTGAGAAAATTGTAAGTTTGCATGGTATTCCGTCGAGTATTGTTTCGGACAGAGATCCTAGATTTACATCGAAGTTCTGGGAAGGTTTGCAAAGGGCTTTGGGAACTAAGCTGAGATTGAGTTCTGCATATCATCCGCAGACTGATGGTCAGACTGAGAGGACGATTCAGTCACTGGAGGATCTTTTGAGGGCTTGTGTTTTGGAAAAGGGAGGTGCTTGGGATTGTTATTTACCTTTGATTGAGTTTACCTACAACAATAGTTTTCATTCGAGCATTGGTATGGCACCGTTTGAAGCTTTGTATGGTAGGAGATGTCGGACACCTTTATGTTGGTATGAGTCCGGTGAGAGTGTTGTGGTTGGACCGGAGATTGTTCAACAAACTACGGAAAAGATTAAGATGATTCAGGAGAAGATGAGGATTGCTCAGAGTCGTCAGAAGAGTTATCACGACAAGAGGAGGAAGTCACTTGAGTTTCAAGAGGGAGATCATGTGTTTCTTCGTGTTACTCCGGTAACTGGGGTTGGTCGAGCTTTGAAGTCGAAGAAGTTGACACCTCGATTTATTGGTCCTTATCAGATTTTGGAGAAGATAGGGGAGGTAGCCTATCGTATCGCTTTACCGCCGTCACTTGCGAATTTGCATGAGGTTTTTCATGTGTCTCAGTTGAGGAGGTACATTCCTGATCCGTCGCATGTGGTCCGAGTAGATGATGTACAGGTGAGAGATAACCTGACTGTTGAAACATCACCTATGAGGATTGAGGATCGAGAGTTGAAGCAGTTGCGGGGTAAAGAGATTGCTTTGGTAAAGGTAGCTTGGGGAGGACCAGCAGGTGGCAATGTAACTTGGGAACTTGAGAGTCAGATGAAGGAGTCTTATCCAGAGTTATTTGCTGGAGGTATGTTTTCGAGGACGAAAACTCTTTTAGTGGGGGAGAGTTGTAACACCCCGATAAAATATGATAATTATTTAATTTAAGTTAATAGTATATTATTAATTTAATTAAATAATTCGATTATTATTATTGGATTATTATTATTATTATTGGAATAATAGAGTTGGAAATAAAAAGGTCCCATTTGGTAAAAGGGGTTTTTTCACGTGAAAACAGAGAAACGACTCTAAAGTGGAAAAAGGGCAAAGAGCAAGAGAACGAGGGTTGAAGAAAGGAAAAAGCTGGAAGCAAAAGGTTGCCGGATTAACTCAGGTAAGGGGGGTTTATCGTCGTTTAATGGGTATTATGGGTTAACATGTAATGGGTAGTGATAAGCCATTGATTTGTCCCTAATTGGAATGATGAATGCTGTAAATTGGGAACTGATGGATGAACGAGATATGGGTTATAATGGGAGAAGATTCGTAAAAATTAGATGGAATAATGTTAGAATTTGTGAAGTTGAATAAGGTATGATTCGTGTTAGATGATATGAATGAATTTTGTGTAAAAATTGGACTGTGGGAGGTTGGATTTGGGAAACCTCGTAGCAGAGAAAACCCATAGCAGATCTGGAAATTCTGGTTCTGGTCATACGCGTATGGCACTAAGCAATACGCGTATGAGATGGCCTAGAGGGGGGAAAACTGGCGTTGATACGCGCCATACGCGTGTATTACGCGTATCCTGTGTTGGTACGCGTATGGAGTGAGGCCATACGCGTATGGATGAGGAAGATGATGATTTTAACGTAGTTTTGTCTCTGTTGGTACGCGTATGAGGAAGTGGTACGCGTAGCATACGCGTATGCGACAGGCCAATACGCGTATGGGTTTGACTAGAAAATGGGCCATACGCGTATGGGCATGAGGCATACGCGTATGGGCAGAATTGTGATTTTTCTGAGCTGTTGTTGTGCAGTTTTGGTCGTTTCAGTTGAGTGATGTAATTTAGCTGATGTATGCTATAGTAGGGACCATTTCCCGTTGTTTTGAGTAGTGTAGGTATTAGTAGAGTATGCTAATACTGTGATTGATTATTTGACATGATGTGATTCTGGGATAAATATGCTGATGATGTATGATTGTATGCATAATACTGTGAATGTATCTGTTATGTATGCAATTGTGAATGGACTGTTTATGGCTTAGAGTGTGAGCATATGTCCATCTTGGATTGTTGTTGTTGTTTGCATGCTAGGTGATTTAGCGTGCATAGTATGGCCTTTATGGTGGTAGCTAATTCCCATGGTGAGAAATTAGTGAGTGAATTATTATGGATTTTTGTTGATGTTTGCATGCTAGGTGATTAGCGTGCATAGCATGGCCTTCAGGGTGGTAGCTAATTCCCATGGTGAGGAATTAGTGAGTGAGTCACTAGGTCTCAAATGAGTGGGACTAGTGAGCTTGGTAGCCGTATCTGGATTTGATCGGTGAGGTTGAACTATATGTTCACGAATAGTCGGTACCGCATGCATGGAGTCTCATTGCATAATGTATGTATGGCGTATAATATGAATGGATGTATTCCAATATTATACGTGTTGTTTTGTGTTGGTGTTGAGTATGATTATGATTATGAGTTAATGTTGCCGTTGCTGAATGTGTGATCTGATTAGGGTGATGATATGTGTTAAATTACTTAGCATTACATGATATTTTATAATGCTTATTATATCGATTGAGGAACTCACCCTTACAACTATGTTTCAGGTAACGAGCAGTGATTGAGTAGAAGCTAGTGCTTGGAGTCTAGTGTAGTTCCTTAGTGGGTCATGCTCTGGTAGATGTAACATCGGGACGGGATGTTTTACCTTGTTTCATTTGTTGGTTGTTGAACAGTTTTACATGTAATGTGTTACATGGTTTGCATACTGTTAGATCTTCTATCCGCTGCGAATTGTGCAATGTCTTAATTTGATTTATAAATGAGCATGACAAGCTATTTTGATGAATGGTGTGAAGTGTCAAGTGTGACACCCTTAATTGCATATTTACTCTGATTTATATTTTGTTGTTTTAATTTAAAAGTTTGGGGTATTTAAAAAAGGGTGTTACAGGTTGCCCCTGTTGAAGTTCGAACAGAGGTATGATATCCTTGTAAAGCAAACGGCAGCATCTCATGCCAATCTTTATACGTGACAACTATCTTCTGGATAATCTTCTTGATATTCTTATTAGCAGCTTCAACAACCCGATTCATCTTGGGTCTGTAAGGGGAAGAATTATGATGCGCAATCTTGAACTCGCTACATAGCTCTTTCATCATCTTGTTGTTCAGGTTAGATCCATTATCAGTAATGATCTTATCTGGCACACCATATCGGCATATGAGTTGATTCTTGATAAACTTCATGACCACCTGCCTGGTCAAATTAGCATATGATGCTGCTTCAACCCACTTAGTGAAGTAATCAATTGCTACGAGAATAAATCTGTGTCCATTGGACGCTTTCGGTTCTATCATGCGAATCATGTCAATTCCCCACATGGAGAAAGGCCATGGTGATGAAATCACATTCAGAAGTGTCGGAGGAATATGAATTTTATCTGCATAGATTTGACACTTATGGCATTTCTTCACATATTTGCAGCAATCAGACTCCATTGTCAACCAATAATAGCCCGCTCTCAACATCTTTCTAGCCATGGCATGTCCATTGGAATGAGTACCAAATGAACCCTCATGAACCTAAGTCATTAACAGGTATGCTTCGTGTCTATCCACGCATCTGAGCAACACCATGTCAAAATTTCTCTTATAAAGCACATCACCATTGAGGTAGAAACTACCCGCCAATCTCCTCAAAGTCTTCCTGTCTTTCACAGATGCCCCAAGTGGGTAAATCTAGCTCTGAAGGAAACGCTTGATATCATAATACCACGGCTTATCATCTTTCACTTCTTCAACTGCAAACACATGAGCTGGTCTGTCCAAGCGCATTACAATGATATTGTGAACTTCATTCCAAAGTCTAACCACAATCATCGAAGCAAGTGTAGCAAGAGCGTCTGCCATCCGATTCTCGTCTCGAGGAATATGATGGAAGTCAATCTTAGTAAAGAACGTTGAAATCCTCCTCGCATAATCCCTATATGGAATGAGGCCAGGCTGATTCGTTTCCCATTCACCCTTAATCTGATTAACAACGAGGGCCGAATCACCATATACATCAAGATGCTTGATCCTTAGATCAATGCACTCTTCCAATCCCATAATACAGGCCTGATACTCAATCATATTATTCGTGCATTTGAAATTTAGCCTTGCTATAAAAGGAATATGTGTGCCCTGAGGAGTAATAATCACTGCCCCAATACCATTTCCATATTGATTTACAGTGCTATCAAATACCATGCTCCAACGGGATCCAGGCTCTGGCCCTTCATCGAGCGTAGGCTCATCACAATCTTTCATTTTCAAATACAGAATCTCCTCATCTGGGAAATCATACTGAACTGACTGATAATCCTCAATCAACTGATGTGCCAAGTGGTCAGCCAAAATACTACCTTTAATAGCCTTCTGAGCTCGATACTCAATATCATACTCAGATAACAACATCTGCCAACGGGAAATCCTCCCTGTTAAAGCAGGCTTCTCGAAGATATACTTGATTGGATCCATTCTGGATATCAACCAAGTCGTATGATTTAACATATACTGGCATAAGCGTTTAGCGGCCCAAGCCAAAGCACAACATGTCTTCTCAAGCATTGAGTATCAAGACTCACAATCAGTGAACTTTTTGCTCAAGTAGTAAATAACATACTCTTTCTTTGCTGATTCGTCTTGCTGACCAAGGACACAACCCATTGAGTCTTCAAGCACAGTCAGATACATAATCAAGGGTCTCCCTTCCACAGGCGGAGACAGGATCGGAGGCTCAGACAAATACTCTCTAATACTGTCAAAAGCTTTCTGGCAATCCTCGGTCCAATCATGGGACTGATCTTTCCGGAGGAGCTTGAATATTGGTGCACATGTGGCAGTCATGTGGGATATGAATTTGGAAATGTAATTCAAGCGGCCAAGAAAACCTCGGACTTGCTTCTCAATTTTGGGCGCAGGCATCTCTTGTATTGCTTTGACCTTTGCAGGATCAACTTCAATACCTCTTTCATTGACAATAAAGCCCAATAACTTACCGGAACGGACTCCAAAAGTACACTTGTTGGGATTCAGGCGAAGCTGATACTTCCTCAAACGTTGAAAAAGCTTCAACAGGTGTTTTACATGTTCAACTTCCGTTCTTGACTTAGCGATCATGTCGTCAACATATACCTCGATTTCCTTGTGCATCATATCATGAAACAAGGTGGTCATAGCTCGTTGGTACGTGGCTCCGGCATTCTTCAAACCGAAGGGCATCACTCGATAACAGAATGTTCCCCAAGGTGTGATGAATGTCGTCTTCTCCATATCCCCGGGTGCCATTTTAATTTGATTATATCCGGAAAATCCATCCATAAATGAGAAGACATTGAATTTAGCTATATTATCTACCAACATATCAATATGTGGTAGAGGAAAATCATCTTTCAGACTAGCCTTATTCAAGTCTCTATAGTCCACACACATCCGGACTTTTCCATCTTTCTTAGGCACGGGCACAATATTGGCCACCCATTGAGGATACGTAGAAGTCACCAGAAACCCCGCATCAATTTGCTTCTGAACTTCCTCTTTGATCTTTACTGCCATATCAGGATGAGTTCTTCTGAGCTTCTGTTTCACAGGCACGCACTCAGGTTTCAAAGGTAGGAAATGTTGCACAATATCAGTATCTAGACCAGGCATGTCTTTATATGACCAGGCAAAGACGTCAACATATTCTCGCAGCAATTCAATCAACCCCTTCTTAACAGACTCTTCCAGAAGTGCCCCAATCTTCACTTCCCGCTGTCGCAACTTGAAAAATACAGTGTGCGAAAAAACAACCGGCGAAAGAAAATGACAGAAGAATCGCCACCGTCCGTTATTTATCCCAAAGGAGGGAAAGGAAACGCTCGAAGTAAACCTGAAAAAAGGAAAGGAAAAGACAAGGTCTCGCAACCAAATCTTGGGTTCGAGAGTCGGTTCTGCGAAGGGAAGGTATTAGCACCCCTACGCATCTGTAGTACTCTACGGGATCCAATTTTGTAGTTCTTGTCTAAAGGGTGTGAGTTTATCTTGTGCTATTTACTAAAAAAGGGGTTAAATGAAAATGACTCGCGCGGATGTTACATCCACTGCATACGTATCTCATCTGAATATGAGAATCAGAGTCTTCGTAGCTCGGCTGACCTATGGGTTGGGGGGATGTGTGCTCGCTAAGACATCGCGTCTTATGCCTACGTATCTCATCTGGAATGAGAATCAGAGCAAGCCGTAGTTCGGCTAACTACGGGGTTATGGATTGGGTTTTGGACGAACGACGTTACTACGCAATCTACCGGATGCTCGACCTTTAGAGACTTACTCACCTATAGTAGAAGGAGTAAACGTGTGTTTAGGAGAAGAAAAATCAATGAAGGGTTAGGGTTTGGGATGCTCATGCAAAAAGGCAGTCCTTGACGAAGGAACCTGTAAAAAAAAACACACAAAAACATTGCCTCCTATCGAGGTCTTCCAGCTAGGAAAGCAGTAAAATGCGGGAAAAATGTAAAAGTACCACGCGGATAAAGATCCGAAGTAACATCAATTAGAGGAATGGGAAACCCTGAGATCCTCCCAAGCTAACAACATCAAAGAAAGTGAGTCAGTACAGGTAATCGAAATGAAACCTCCAGGCGGTATCCCACAAATAAAGTGGAACACCAGGCAAACCATCTCTGCAAGAGTCATATGAGCCCTCACAATACAAAACTCAACAAACAGGTTAGAGAAATAAAATAGGGTAACCAAGAGTTGCCCCTAAATCAAAATGTAACCACATGAATCATGCCATTAAAATTCACAAAAAGCTCACAAAAAGCAACCAAGGGTAGGAGGCCTAAACCTCTTGTCAAACACATGCATCAAAAGGGTATCAAATTCACCCATAATACCTCATACATTTAGAGCATTCAAATTAAAGGCATAAAGATGATGGATATAGGGCAAACCTGATTGGAGAGATCGGTTGAAATCAAATGGCACGGCTGGATTTGCAAACCAATGTTAGGGTTTGCTTGAGCTGAAAGTGTGTGAGTCAGAATGAACCTTTCAGAGTTGCCTGGAGGTTGCTCTGAACTCTGTTAGCTCTTCTCTCACTATCTTTTTCCCCAGGATTCTTCTCTCACTATCTTTTTCCCAGACAGGGTAATAGGAATAGAATTGCCTTTTGTTTCACTGAAACTCTGAATTTATAACCTGATTTTTGTGGACCTGTGGGCTCAAATGAGAGAGGTCCAAGTCCAAGATTTTTTCTTTTATTTATTTATTTATTTATTTATTTTTATTTTTATTTTTATTTTTTTCGTTTTTCGTTTTTTTTTTCGTTTTTTTTTCAAAACACGTGGGCTTCGCCTGGCGAGCATGACAGCTCATGAACAAACCTTTGCTCCTTCAAGATTAACGTTTTGACTGACGAATAGACCCCTGTTGGAAGTAACTCAAGTTTTTCCCTTGTGTTGACTGATCATCTAAATAGAGCCCACAAAGTGTCCTGGATGATGTTCAAGCTTCTTGGATCCGATTCTGATTGCCATGATGAAATGCAAATGCTAAATGACCTAAATATGAATGCATGCATGAGGTGTAAAGCGTATGCTTCCAAGAAAAATGAAGGGTAAATTTTGGGGTATTACAGCTGCCCCTATTCAATCAATTGGAGACCTAGAAAGAAGATAGCAGCAGCTTTCGTGCTTTCGAGGTATCAAGGGATTGAATACAATAAAAGCCCGAAAATTTGCACTGAAGCGAAGTGAAGTAACAATGCCTGTCAGAATCGGCAAAAAGGTGGTCTTGAAAGAAGAATCCGTCTGGTACGATGAGAGTCAATCTGAATACCGAAAAAGAATGTTAACCTGGATACCAAAATAAATGGTAACACAGAAATAACCATGGCCTGAATGCCGCTCATCAGTCTGAATACTGGAAATGACTTCGATCTGAACATCGGGAGATATGAGATTATTAATATCGGTCTGAACACCGAGAGGCTGGCCTGAATGCCACAAGTTGCGTCGACCTGAACGTCGGAAACTTCTTCGATCTGAACATCGGAAAATTGGCCTGAATGCCACAAGTTGCATCGACCTGAACGTCGGAAACTTCTTCGATCTGAACATCGGAAAACTGGCCTGAACGCCACAAGTTGCATCGACCTGAACGTCGGAAACTTCTTCGATCTGAACATCGGAAAACTGGCCTGAACGCCACAAGTTGCATCGACCTGAACGTCGGAAACTTCTTCGATCTGAACATCGGAAAACTGGCCTGAACGCCACTTCGGTTTGAATACCGGAAACTTCATGCCTGTCAGCATCGGCAGAAATAGGGAACGATAATAGAGGCGGCGCTTGGGCCAATTGTCGCATTACGCGAAAAACCGGCGGGAAAAAGAAACAACAGAGCCGCCACCGTGCGTTATTTATCCCAAAGGCGGGAAAGGAAACGCTCGAAGTAAACCTGGAAAGGAATGGTCTCGCGACCAAAGAAAGATGGGATCGGGAGTCAGTTATGCGAAGGGAAGGTATTAGCACCCCTACGCATCCGTCGTACTCGACGGGATCCACGCTCAGAAAGAATAGAAGAAAGGTTGCTAAAGAAACTGCTCAAAACTGCACAAGAAGGAATAAAACACAGATGAAAGACGGAAGAAGGACTCGGCATGATGTCGCATCCTGGGCCTACGTAGTTTGTCAGAGACAAACATCAGAGTTAACGTAGTTTAGGGGATAGGGGAAACGTGCTCGCTAGGATGTCGCATCCTATGCATACGTATCTTCTCTAACTAGAGAAAGAATCAGAGCACTCGTAGCTCGGCTAACGCACGTCGAACAAAACAAAAACAGGAAACCGCCTGCCAATCGCTGGACTTACGTCAGACTCCACACAAACAAGGCACATGAAACCGACTGCCAATCGCTGGGCTTATGTCAGACTCCAACAAACAAACAAGACACAGGAAACCGACTGCCAATCGCTGGACTTATGTCAGACTCCAACAAACAAACAAGACACAGGAAACTGACTGCCAATCGCTGGACTTATGTCAAACTCCAAGCAGAGAAACGCAAACAGAAGGGTCTCGATTTCAACTAGGGCAAGAGAAAGGGAAAGTCTCAATCGCAACGAGGGCGAGAGAAAAGAATTAGTGTTAGTTGTTAGTCAAACTCGACAAGACATCGCATCTCGTGCCTACGTATCTCATCTAGACATGAGAATCTGAGTTGCCGTAGTTCGGCTAAACTATTCCTGTTGGTTTGTGTTTTTTAAGTGGACAACGTCATTACGCAATCTACCGGATGCTTGACCTTTGGAGACTTACTCACCTGTAGTAGAAGGAGTTAACGTGTCCTTAAGAGGGGATAATGTTTGTTTGTGTTTTAGGAAAGCTCACGCAAGAAAGGAAGTCCTATACGAAGGAACCATGCTACCTTAATTGACATGCAAACGAGACTACGCGGAGTCTAGCAAACCTAGGGGATACAATCACACCACACAAATACATACAGCATGAAGTAAACACACCAACAAGGGGCTCAAACATCAAGGTTGGGCTTTAGTCAAGGGGTCAAATCAACCTCGACAAACAAGACAACTGGAATGGGGTGTTTTGAGCTCTTAACCCTAACATTGAGAGTTAGGGTGAAGCAGATGAAATGGTAAGTGAGGGTAAGACCTCACAGCTCTTATCCCTGGCCTAGGAGAGCTTGAATCAAATAGAAAGTGTGGGAGTTCAGAATGAAGGAACTCTTCTCCACAAATGACTGACTCTATGGACAAGATTTTGGGTTATTACTCACAATGCATCAACACATCGTGTGAGCAAAGTGAGTGACACAACTGAATAGCAGGGGATGGATTGCACATCCCTTTTATCTGCCAATTGCCTCTTAAGAGGACTTTACCTGCTTGGCACAAAATTAAACAAACACAAGCATTGCCTCTTAAGGAGGGCTTTAGACAGGTGCCTACCAATAACAGTAGGTCTTCCAGACTACATGAAGATTAAAGAATTATACCTCAGTGGTATGCCAACCACAAGCAAGCAAAGCAAAATTCAAATGAACTTAAAGCAACTTAGGTACCTGTGGAAACAGCTAAACCAATCAGTACAATACTCAAAAAATAGTCAACAACAGTCAATATCAGACAGACAACCCAATAGGCAACACATGAGCCACAAGCACAAGTGAATGGTTTTCAAAGCCTACAAAACAGCAAATGTTAGCCAATAACATCAAATGATCAAGCTCAAATGAAGGAGCAACATCAATCATGGAGATGCACACTTGAACCTGAAACTCACAACTCAAATGTAAGTAACAAATCACTAGGTCAAAGCCTAGGGTCAAAAGGGGATCAAAAAGCCAAAACAGAACTTCAAACTCAACATGAATCATATTTAACCAATCAAGAACAAGTCCTAAAAAGGACCAAACCATAATCAATAAGCAAGTCCATTTGGTAGGCAAGAGAAGTCAATGACCAATTCAAGGCATGCATTTGAACATTATGAGTGAAAATTCCCAATCAAAACAGAAATGATTCAAATAATTCTGGAAAAATTCATGAACATTCAACACATCTAACATGATCATCACACAAAACATCAGAAGCATTAGAAGTCATTTGGCATGGAATTTAAATTTCACAAGTTGAACAACCAAAGGTGTGACACAAATTTTCACATCTTGCAAACACAAGCATAAAACAGAATTGGTACATGAGAAAAATACCAAACCAAGCCTAAAACATCCATCAATGTGTCTTGAATCAGCATGTAAAATTTCAAGTCCATTGGATTAAAAACAAGCATTTCATGATAGAAAGAGTGAGGCAAGGTCACAAATGCACATGTGTTCAATCAACCAAGAGCCAATAAAGTTCCAGCCATGCACAACTTCTGAAATCATGATCATTAAAATCTAGACATCTCAAGGATCATTTTGCAAAAAATTGGAGATGAATTGATGCATTTTTCAATTTATTATGATTTTTACAAGTTGGAGAAAAAATGAAAAAATCAAATGAAGCATGGCATGGCAAAGTGGAGGGAAAACATGAAAAATGGAATGAAGATTTGAATATTTGCGCTCGACAGGAATCGAACTATGTCAAAATTCAAATGAAATGCGCGCTAACACATGAAACGACGTTGTTTCTATAAAACCCTAAGCCTGCGCAAATTTGGACGGTTCAAACCGACGCTATTTGCAAAGAACCGACGCAATTTTTCCAGAATTTGTCGTTATGCATGCATCTTCATCTTCTTCATGATGAAGATGATGAATGTTCATCCTCAAATTTCCAGAAATTCCAGAAACGTCCAGAAATCCATAAAAAGCATATCATTCAAATCCTTATTACATGTACATCATAGATCAACTAATAATTCATTCTAAAACATCATAACAAGTTCAAATCATGCATGAACATTTTTGGATCTCAAACTTCAAACGCACATAACTCATAGAATACTACACCATTTTTCACGAATTTTAGCTCAGAATTCTCAGGAAACAAAGATCTACATAAATATGTTCATGGATTTGAGAATTATAACAGTCGAAAATCCTACCACTTGAAGAGCAGGTTCTTGTTTTGCACGTTCCAAGGCTTGTAATGATCCAAAGTTGTTCCAGAATGCTTGTGGAGATGATTGATGAAGAATTGGAAGCTTGAACACGTGTAGATCTAGCTTAATTTGAAAACTCCATTGACACCTTCAAGCTTCAAGCATGGTTGAATCTGGCACGAATTCTTCAGAATGCACGTTCAGTCTCACTCAAAACCACTCCATGATCATGAACTCACAAAGAGAAATGAGGTTTATGTGAAGAATTTTGAAGTTCTTTGTGAGAGAAAAATTTGAGCAAAATTCTAAATCTAAATCTGAAAGTGTGTATTGTGTTCAATTCATATGTGATTAAGCTTATATATGCCTTGCTAATCATTCTGAAATTAACACTAAGCCATGTTTAATTGGGATTAAGGGAGTATAAGGTGCATGCACAAATTTGCCTTTTCACCTCATGCATGAGATGTACACGTGAATAGTACACACCAAGGCCCAAATCCACTCAAAATTACATTTCAAACCCAATGGCAATGGTAGAAAGTCCATACAATGCACCATTTTTAAATTTCCAATTTTCCCTCAAAAATTGACTTGGATATGCAAATGCTCATGTGATAACATCTCATGCAATGTGACGGTTGATTTGGAAACCTCATGACATGAGAAACATTTTGCAAAAAGAACCACCAAATTTGGAGTTTTGGTTCAAAAGATATGGCCATTTGAAGTTTCAAGCACACTTTGCAATGATTTGATCATAACTCCTTAACCATTCATTAGAAATTCATGATATTAGACTTTTTGGAAATGGGAGAGAAATATCTTCAACTTCCATGTTGGACAAAATTCCATTTGAAGATTCTTTGATGCTGGAAAGTTGAGTTGAAGTTAGTTCAAAACTTGCCATTTTTGGAAACTTTCAAATTACAGGTCACTTTCCATTTTTGGAAACTTTTGATCTGGCTTCAAAATCTTCAAGGTAGATGTTTGACATGTTGAATAACCTTCTTTGGGACATGAATGAAGTGTCTCAATCCATTTCTCCATTTCCTAGCCCTCAGTTGACTTGCAGTTGACTTTTATGGGCCTCAGATGACTTGGTCATGCACTGTGGACTTTGAGCCTTCAACACTTGGCCAACTTGCATCAAAATGAACCTTGGGGTTGTGTAAGCTCATTGGAAAAACCATAGGGCCTTCATGTCATGGAAAAACCCTTGCTCTCTTGCACAGATGGATTCTCCTGATCAGTTTTGACTGATGAAATGCAATATGATATGCAATGTTAATGACCTAAAAATGAAATGAATGTACAAATGGGAGGTGCAAATTTGAGGTGCTACAGCTGCCCCCATTCAATCAACTGGGAACCTGAACGATTGAGAGCAACGGCTGTCAGACCTTCAAGGTAACCAGGGATTGAATACCAAAGAACCGTAGAAATTTGCACTCTGCGGGGATCCAAGAAAGGAAAGTTCACCAATGGCAACTTCCACTGGGATCTGATGTTTATCAATGGACCAAACAAGACGTCTACCAACGACTCCACTGGGGATTTTGATTTTTATCAATGAAAAAGGAACCACGACTAGACATCAACGGATGACTGAAAAAGGATACAACCAAACGTCAACGGACGAATGGGAAAAACTTGACGTTTACCGACACCAACGGAGAGGTGACCAGACATCAATGGATGAATGGGAAGACTCGACCAGACGTCAACGGACAAACGGGAGAAGCTCGACGTTTATCGACACCAACAGAGAGGTGACCAGACATCAACGGATGAACTGGGAGAAAGAGATACAACCAGACGTCAACGGATGAATGGGAAAAGCTCGACGTTTATGGACACCAACGGAGAGGTGACCAGACATCAACGGATGAATGCGAAGACTCGACCAGACGTCAGCGGACGAATGGGAAAAGCTCGACGTTTATTGACACCAACGGAGAGGTGACCAGACATCAACGGATGAACTGGGAAGACTCGACCAGACGTCAACGGACGAATAGGAAAAACTCGACATTTACCAATACCAACGGAGAGGTGACCAGACATCAACGGATGAAAGGGAGGAACTCGACGTTTATCGACACCAACGGAGAGGTGACCAGACATCAACGGATGACTGGGAAGACTCAACCAAACATCAACGGATGAAAGGGAGGAACTCGACGTTTATCGACACCAACGAGAGGTGAACAGACATCAACGGATGACTGGAAAGAGACTTGATGTTTACCGACACCGAAAGATGATGTTTACCGACACCAAATAAAAAACACACACGGGTGTTGTCATGACACTTACCGGTATCACAGGGATGACATCTACATATGTCAAGGCAAGGCTAAACACTTGCTGGAGATCTCACTGGGGAGAATCAAGCTTTCCTCTCACCTGCAGGTGAGGAAATAAATCTCTCTAGGGGGATTATCAATCTTGAATGCTGTCTGTCAGGAGCAACTGTAGCGAATGTGTCGTACAGATGTTAAACAATGATCCGCCTCTACTGGGGATATGGTCCAATCAGGTTTGACACATGAATGCATATGTTTGAATTTTTCTATGGCGTAATGCTCCATGTGTAATGGAAATGCTACGCTATTTGAGGATGCAATGATTACTACATGCAAGATGCAAATGAAGAAAACTCCCGTTGGGGAGCAAATGATCGCTTCGCCGAGCGCACAAACTGATTTGATTCTCCAACTCTGTGGGGAAGACGCACTGCTGGGGGTGCTTTGCTGATACTCTAGGGACGGCAGAGGAACCAACTCAACTGGGGAGACTCTGTCTGGGGAAACACCAACTTCTCAAACATGCTGGGGACTAGCATTGCTGCTGGAGAAAGGATAAATCCCACCGGGGACCACTTCCACTGAATCCAATCCACTGGGGACCTCCGCTAGGGGAAACAACCAATGCTCACCTCTACTGGGGATAACTGCTAACCCATGAGCAGGATAAACTCTACTGGGGATAATTTTCACCGAGCATGATCCGCTCGGGGATTTCGCTGGGGAAAACCATCAATGCCAACCTCCGCTGGGGAGACCACCCACTTCAAAACTGCTGGGGAGAATATCACAACCCTGCTGGGGAAAATATCACAACCCTGCTGGTGAAAGGCATCCACGACCATGCTGAGGATTACAGTACTTCATACCCGACTGCTGAGGAACAAACTACTCACTGATACCTCCGCTGGGGATACAACAACCTTCAGACTCAGTGGGGACTAACATTCAGACTAGCTGGGGATAGAATGGCCTTTGAACCCGTTACCCGACTGCTGGGGAAGAATAAATCTAACAGATTTCAGACTTGCTTGGGGAAATAGCCACTTCCAAGCCTGCTGGGGAAACATCCTCAACCATGCTGAGGAATCCCTGATCTTGACTATGCTGGGGAGACAAGTCTTGAACTTGCATTAGACAAACCAACCTCTCACACTACTGGACAGTGCTGAAATATCTCTGAACAAACCGTGGCTCATCTGCTTCAGCCAGGAATCAAAGGTAATAACCTGCAAAACAGCGAGACACACATGCCCCAGGGGATTGCATGGGAAGACTCGACCAAGTGTTCTCAACATTCAAAATGATTTTCAAATGTTTTATCCTTCTGCACGTTATTGTCTAGCCTTCATGTTTTTTATATGCAATGTTTATCAAAAATTCAAACGTTTTTTGCAAACAAAACAGTAAGAATAAAAAAACAAGAGAGCAATTTATCTGAATAACGACTTTTTATTGATTGAAAATGGGCCTGAAACGGCAAATACATCGGGAAGCAATTCCTAGGAAGAGGCAATTGCGCACAAAAGGAAAATAAACTATCCTAATGGCAATGTGAACACGGCCTCCACTATTTCCCAATTCTGTTATGACTCACAGATCATCAATTTCCTCCCAAATTCCTTGCTTTCTGAGAAGAATGACTGGACCGATCATATCCTTCGAGATGGTATACACTGAAGCGCGATGAAGTACAGATAACTCAGACTGTAGTCTTCGCTTTAGTCTCTCTTTTGCCTGGATCGCCCTTTCGGGTTTTCAATCCACCGGGATACCCATTTTTGCCTAAGTCGCCCTTGCGGGTTTTCGACTTACCGGGTGTACATATTCTTTTTATTTTTTATCCCTAACTTTTGCCCGAACCTTTTTCTTATTTTTTGGTTCGCCGGGATGCCCTTTTTTGCCTGGACTCTTTTATTCTTTTCGTCCAGCGGGTCAATTTATGCGAAGTATTTTTTGACTACATCTGAGTTAACAGGGGACGGAAAATCTTCACCATCCATCATTGTAAGCATCAAGGCTCCACCAGATAAAACCTTTTTAACAACATATGGACCTTCATAATTCGGAGTCCATTTGCCCCTGTTATCTGTACCGGGAGGAAGGATCCTCTTCAAAACTAAATCACCAGTCTGATAGCTTCGAGGATGCACTTTCTGGTCAAAGGCTTTCTCCATCCTTCTCTGATACAACTGCCCGTGGCACACAGCTGCTAATCGCCTCTCTTCGATAAAGCTCAACTCATTAAACCTTGTTCGGATCCACTCAGCTTCGTCTAGCTTGACATCCAACAGGACTCTCAGAGAAGGAATCTCCACTTCAACAGGTAGGACCGCTTCCATACCATACACAAGGGAGTAAGGGGTTGCCACGGTCGACGTACGTACTGAAGTACGGTACCCATGCAAAGCGAAAGGCAGCATCTCATGCCAATCCTTGTACGTCACGACCATCTTCTGCACAATCTTCTTGATATTCTTGTTTGCCGCCTCTACAACACCATTCATCTTCGGTCTGTAAGGAGAAGAATTGTGATGTTCAATCTTGAAATCTTTGCAAAGCTCTTTCATCATATTGTTATTGAGATTCAAACCATTATCAGTAATGATTCTCTCAGGAACCCCATAACGACAGATGATCTCCTTCTTAATGAACCGGGCAACCACTTGCTTGGTAACATTGGCATAGGAAGTTGCTTCCACCCACTTGGTGAAGTAATCAATCGCTACCAGGATGAAGCGATGTCCATTAGAAGCAGTAGGCTCAATCTTCCCAATCATATCAATACCCCACATCGCGAATGGCCAAGGCGAATTCATGACATTCAGAGGGCTTGGCGGTACATGCACCTTATCAGCATAGATCTGACATTTATGGCACTTCCGAGCGTATTTGAAACAATCAGATTCCATAGTCATCCAGTAATAACCGACTCTCAACAACTTCTTGGACATTGCATGACCACCAGCATGGGTACCGAACGAACCCTCGTGCACTTCTTGCATCAACATGTCTGCTTCGTGTCTATCCACGCATCTGAGCAGAACCATGTCAAAATTCCTCTTATACAGCACATCGTCCTGATTCAAATGAAAGCTTCCGGCTAGCCTTCTCAGGGTTTTCTTGTCATTCTTTGATGCTCCTTCAGGATACTCCTGGCTCTTGAGGAAGTTCTTGATATCAAAGTACCACGGCTTCTCATCAACAACAGACTCGACTGCAAACACATACGCAGGCCTCTCGAGTCGATTCACAGCAACATGTGGCACATGATTCCACCAATGGACTTTGATCATAGAAGACAAAGTAGCCAAAGCATCATCCATCTGATTCTCATCTCGGGGCACATGATACAGCTTCACCTTCTTGAAGAAAGTCAGGATCCTTCTAGTGTAATCTCTGTAAGGAATCAAATGCGGCTGGTGAGTATTCCAATCTCCATTGACTTGGTTAATCACTAGAGCGGAATCTCCATAAATGTCCAGAGTTTTGATCCTCAGATCGATGGCTTCTTCAATACCCATGATACAAGCCTCATACTCAGCCTCGTTGTTGGTTACGTCAAAAGTCAATCTGGCAGAAAAAGGTATATGAGCACCTTTAGGATTGATAAGCACTGCCCCAACACCGTTGCCATTCACATTCACAGCCCCATCAAACATCAACGTCCACTTGTCATCAGGATCCGGTCCTTCCTCGACAAGAGGCTCTTCACAATCTTTCATCTTAAGATACATGATGTCTTCATCAGCGAATTCAAACATCATCGGCTGATAATCATCGATTGGTTGCTCGGCAAGGTAGTCTGACTAAATACTACCTTTGATGGCCTTCTGCGACGTGTACTGGATATCATATTCTGTTAAAATCATCTGCCAACGAGCAACACGTCCGGTGAGAGCCGGCTTCTCAAAGATGTATTTCACTGGATCCATCTTAGAAATCAATAAGGTAGTATGGTTCAACATATACTGTCTTAGTCGGCGAGCAGCCCAGGCCAAAGCACAACAAGTTTTCTCGAGCTGCGAATATTTGATTTCACAGTCGATAAACTTTTTGCTAAGGTAGTTTATGGCATGCTCTTTTCGACCAGACTCGTCATGCTGTCCCAATACACACCCCATCGAGTTCTCAGTCACTGACAGGTACATTATCAGAGGCCTCCCAGGAACTGGAGGTACAAGGATTGGAGGTTTCTGCAAATACTCTTTTATCTTGTCAAAAGCTTTCTGACAGTCATCATTCCACCTGATTACTTGATTCTTCCTTAGCAATTTGAATATCGGTTCACACGTGGCAGTTAGGTGAGACACAAATCGTGCAATGTAGTTCAATCTCCCTAAAAACCCACGAACTTGCTTTTCAGTTTTTGGCTCAGGCATTTCTTGTATATTCACTTTCGCTGGATCAACCTCAATCCCTTTCTCACTGACAATGAAACCCAACAACTTACCGGATCTCACCCCAAACGTACACTTGTTTGGATTCAGCCTCAGTTTAAACTTTTTCAGCCTTTCAAACAACTTCTGCAAATTTACCAGGTGCTCCTCTTCTGTATGCGACTTCGCAATCATATCATCCCCGTACACTTCAATCTCTTTATGCATCATGTCATGAAAGAGAGTCGTCATAGCCCTCTGATAGGTAGCACCGACATTCTTCAGCCCAAATGGCATCACTTTATAGCAGAACGTGCCCCAAGGTGTAATGAATGTCGTCTTTTCCATGTCTTCTGGCGCCATCTTGATCTGATTATAGCCAGAGAATCCATCCATGAAAGAGAAAACCGAGGATTGAGCCGTATTATCAACCAATGCATCAATGTGAGGTAAAGGGAAGTCATCTTTTGGACTGGCTCTATTTAAATCCCTGTAATCGACACACATCCTGACTTTGCCATCCTTCTTCGGCACGGGAACGATGTTGGCCACCCACGGGGGATAATTGGTCACTGCCAGAAAACCCGCATCCAACTGCTTCTGAACCTCTTCCTTGATCTTGACAGCCATATCAGGACTAGTTCTGCGAAGCTTCTGCTTGACTGAAGGACAATCTTCTCTAAGAGGTAGTCTATGCACCACAATATCTGTATCCAACCCCGGCATATCTTGATACGACCAGGCGAATATCTCCACATATTCTCTCAGCATCTCAATCAGCCCTCTCTTGACATCTTCCTTCAAAGCAGCCCCAATCTTGATCTCTCTTCTGGCGTCCTCAGTACCAAGGTTAATAATCTCCAACTCCTCCTGGTGAGGTTGGATTACCCTTTCCTCCTGCTTCAGTAATCTGACCAGTTCTTTAGGGAGTTCACAGTCTTCCTCACTCTCCTCTTCAGCTTCGTAGATGGGATTATTGAAATCATACTGAGCCATAACAGAACTGTTTATAGTGGAGTCCGTAAGATCGATTCTTCATGTTTAATGCTTTATTTTAGAAAAAGAGTTCAAGAAAGTCACAAAAACAAAAAAACATTGCCATTTTTATTGTTTTGAAAAATGAAAAACAAAAACAGAAAGACAATGAGCACAAATTTGTTTGCAAAACGTCCTTTATTAATGATAACCATTGAAAAACATGATGAGGCCCTACAATGAACCACTACGCCTTGGGCAGAACGTAGGGTTTTGTGCAAAATGAAAAACAAAAGAAAATTACTCTATTTGAAGAGTAACTTGGACCACTTCTTCAGCCGTCCAATTGTTGATTGACTCCCCTGGAGCACACGGGCGCACCCAGTTGTCCAGATCACAATCACTGTCCCCGTCTTCACTACTGGTTGCAAAGACGTCACCGTGATTCATCAGCCCAGCGCTGGTAAAGGTACTCGGCCCTTTCTGATCTTGAACACTCTACTCCGCCTGCAGAGGTTGATAGCCAATACCGAATTTGTCTTCTTTAATGGGCAGGTCAACCATCTTGCCCCAGCCTTCTGTCTTGCCTGAGTTGACAACCTCCATAGCCTGCTTGTAGGATGCAATTGAGGCACCTGGCTTCTTCTGCTAAGCAAAAGCCACCTTCTCAATAGCAACGGTCTCAAATGCTTGGCACAGAGTTTCATGGATCTCGCCATCCACCTCCACATACTTGGAAGAGGATAAATGACTCACCAGAATGTCCTCCTCGCCGCACACAGTTACAATCTGACCATTCCATACATACTTCAGCTTCTGATGGAGAGTTGACGAAACTGCCCCAGCCCCATGTATCCAGGGACGCCTCAATAGACAACTATATGCTGGTTGAATATCCATCACATAGAAGATAATATCAAATACCTCCGGCCCAATCTTCACCGGCAAAGTGACTTCACCAAAAACAGACCGTTTGGATCCATCAAAAGCACGAACAATGAGATCGCTTGGAGTGAGGATAACCCCTTCAACATCAATCTTGCTCAAAGTCTTCTTGGGCAACACATTCAACGAGGAGCCAGTATCCACCAATACATGTGATAATACTGCACCTTTGCACTCCATGGTGATAAGCAGGGCTTTGTTATGGTTACGACCTTCAGGTGTCAGATCCAAGTCTGTGAACCCCAAACCGTGCCTTGTGCTGACATTAGCAATAACACCTTCCAACTAGTTGACAGAGATCTCCTGAGGCACATAAGCCAAATTCAACATTTTCAGCAGGGCATTACGGTGTGCCTCAGAGCACAATAGCAATGAGAGGATAGAAATCTTGGACGGAGTTTGATTCAACTGATCTACAATCTTGTAGTCACTCTTCTTAATAATCTTCATAAACTCCTCCACGTCTTTCTCAAATGACCCCTCAGGTGCCTCCTTCTGTACAGGTTCTTCCTCAACCACAGCTTATTTACCCTTCGCTTTGGCAAGAGCCTCAGCATTGCTGTCTCTCAAAGGCTGCGGTGCAAATAGACGACCGCTTCTTGTAAAACCTCCAGGTCCCCCCACATTGTCCACAACAGGACCAACAGTTACTGGAGCTTTGATTGGCACACCAATGGTTACTGGGGCCTGATTAACTGGTCTGATTTGACTTTCTGCCCTTCTGTTACTTCGATAACCATTATCATACTTCCACGGAACCGCCCTACTATTCTCAATAGCCCTTCTATTAGAAGCAACGATAGTAGTAGGAGCACTGACAGTTACTGGAGCAGATATAGTAATAGGAGTACTAGCGGTTGTGGGTGCATTGACAGTTCTCTGGCCACGTCGAGAACCCTCAGACGGTTTGAAATAAATGGTGACAGTTGACACCACCCCACGTTCTTTCACAGCCCTTGCAAACTGCAAACAACCCTCATCAATCAAACCCTGGATACCATTCTTCAACTGCATACAACCATTCTCTGAATCAGCACAGTCTAAACAGCCCTTATCACAGCTCGGGAACACTCCCCCATTCAACAGTCGCTCTTTTACAGCAAACAGCGAGGTCTGAACCTCATCAACACTGACTATCAGATCCACAGCTTCTCCACCTTCCACATTATTCAACCTGGGCCCACCATGCTGGGGCATAGGGTTGTTCACAACATTCGGAGCAGGAGCAAAATTGATTGTTTTGGCGTCAATCAAGTCCTGGACCTTATGATGAAAAGCCCGACAATTCTCAATATGGTGCCCCGGTGCACCTGAATGGAAGTCACAACGAACGTTGGCATCATACCCAGCTGGTATCTTTGTCAACGGAGCCATTGTACGCAACTCAACAAACCCCAATCTGAGCAATTCGGGCAGCAACTCAGCATATGTCATAGGTAACGGGTCGAAACGACGATCTGACATTCTCTGTCTCGGCTGAAACGGACGTTGCTGTTGTTGTTGTTGTTGTGGCGGTGGTCCTCTTTGTTGTTGCTGTTGTCGTGGTTGAGGTGCTGGAATGGTTACAGTAGCAACCTGGCGATATTGTCCTCTGTTCATATTTCTTCGACTGTGCACGACATTAGTCTCACCCTCCCTCCTTCGGGGTACCCCAGAAAATGGTTTCTTTGAAGACGAAGAACCAGCATCCTGAATCTTTCCTGCTTTAATAAGGCTCTCTGTCCTCTCCCCACAAATCACCACATCAGAGAAACTACCGAACGGGCAGCTTCCCATCCGGTCCATAAACACTCCTTGTAAGGTCCCGATGAACATATCGGTCAACTCTCTCTCCAGCATCGGAGGTTGCACCCTTGCAGCTAATTCCCGCCATCTCTGGGCGTACTCCTTGAAACTCTCGCCTGATTTCTGACACAAGCTCTGTAACTGTGTTTGGCTCGGAGCCATGTCCATATTGTGCTTGTATTGCCTCAAAAAGGCTTCACCCAAATCTCTCCAATTTCTGATGGACTCTCTTTTCAACTCCATGTACCAGTCCAAGGAAGCTCCAAACAAGCTATCTTGGAAAAAGTACATCCACATCTTCTCATCGTCAGTATATGCGGAGATTTTTCTGTAGTAAGCTTGCACATGGGTGCAAGGACAAGAAGTACCATTGTATTTGTCAAAAGAAGGCGCTTTGAACTTGTAAGGAATTCTCAGCCCTTCAACCAAACCCATATTCGTCACGTCAAACCCCAAAGAGTTCTGACACTCCATGGCTCTGATCTTCTCAGCTAAAGCATCAACTTTTCTGTCCCTCTCTTCAATCCTTACCACATCGTCTTCATCACTGAGCAGGGTGAACATATCTTCCTGCCTGTCGACCAGCGGAGCAGGATGGCGAACCGGAGCACGGGTTGCTCTAACATTAACAGTCTCTGCAGCAAGAGGTTGTCCATTAATTCTTATACCCCTCAACTCATCACCCATAGCATAGTCATTGACGGGACTAGTAGCAGCAGCAGCATTATCATTAACAGGGACACCCACTGGTGAAGCACGGCTAGCAGGTGGAACCACAGCTTCCTGTCTCTGGGCTAAGGCACGCAGTTCCTCTTGCCCTTGAACGACCCCTTGCATCATGGTCATGAATTGGGCCATGTTAGCCCTCATCTCTACTAACTCAGCTTGAACTTGGTCCATATTCCTCTGTTGATTCAGTCTGGTAGCGTAGCGGTGCGGACGTTGATCAGCAATCCTGCCTAAGACAGGAACCAGAGTGAGAAGTCTCATTCAAGAACACCTGTAATGCAAGATGATATGTGTATGATGCGTATGATGCGTATGCTGTTTATCATGAATGATCCTGAAAAGGATATACATATGCGGGTTAACTTCTTTTTTTCATTATTTTTTTTTGAAAATAAACATGTTATGATGCAAATGATGAAGCCATGGCAGGTTGGCTGAGTATCACACGGCACAGGATCAAAACTTCGACATGAACTCGGCACCGGAAACCACAGGTCCAAATCATCTGGAACCTAAAGTCATCTGGAACCCATACTGTAGAACCAAGTCACCATCTGAGCCAATACCCTCAAATTCAGCCCAGGGATCCGAAATAAACGAAACCCTCTGATCAATACCAAGGTCAAACCTCCGGTGTCCCGAAATAAATACCCATAAATCCATCTGAACCAAAGTCACCATCACAGAATCACTGACGGAACCGGCATCTGTAAGGATCAAACCCTCCCCTCACAGGTGAACTCTAACAAGGTCATCCTAAGGCGGATAATGGTCTCGACAATCGGGCAAAGATACTCAACGGGTTTGCCCTTTCGGGTGTTCCGTTGCAGCTCTCTTGAGATCATCTAAACCAAAGATCCGGGAAAGAACGGTCACCGAAGTCACCAGCTCAGATGAGGTAACTCAACCAGAGTGGATACTCCACAAAGGAAGAGCTCCCTCAAAAGAACCTCGTCCGGCTTGTGGTGTGCCACGTCGCCCAAAACATGAAAGGCAACATGAGACCACACTAATCCTAGGTGTATACTCGGGCCTGGGTTTTAGCCCCACTCAAAACACCCACCCCAAATCAGAGGAACCAACCTGTACAGAATCCAGCATAATGATAACATGATGCATGCAAACATTTATGCAAATATATACACAACATAATAATCATAAATGCAATAAATAGAGCAGCACAAGCAACCTAAACTATCCTAGAGAGCGCTAGGAGTGACTCGCTTAGGGAAGATGGACCAGCAAGAGGTCAACTTCTCTTGTCCCCGGCAGAGTCGCCAGCTGTCGCATTACGCGAAAAACCGGCGGGAAAAAGAAACAACAGAGCCTCCACCGTGCGTTATTTATCCCAAAGGCGGGAAAGGAAACGCTCGAAGTAAACCTGGAAAGGAATGGTCTCGCGACCAGAGAAAGATGGGATCGGGAGTCGGTTATGCGAAGGGAAGGTATTAGCACCCCTACGCATCCGTCGTACTCGACGGGATCCACGCTCAGAAAGAATAGAAGAAAGGTTGCTAAAGAAACTTCTCAAAACTGCACAAGAAGGAATAAAACACAGATGAAAGACGGAAGAAGGACTCGGCAGGATGTCGCATCCTGGGCCTACGTAGTTTGTCAGAGACAAACATCAGAGTTAACGTAGTTCGGGGGATAGGGGAAACGTGCTCGATAGGATGTCGCATCCTATGCATACGTATCTTCTCTAACCAGAGAAAGAATCAGAGCACTCGTAGCTCGACTAACGCACGCCGGACAAAACACTAACAGGAAACCGACTGCCAATCGCTGGACTTACGTCAGACTCCACACAAACAAGGCACAGGAAACCGACTGCCAATCACTGGGCTTATGTCAGACTCCAACAAACAAACAAGACACAGGAAACCGACTGCCAATCGCTGGACTTATGTCAGACTCCAACAAACAAACAAGACACAAGAAACCGAATGCCAATCGCTGGACTTATGTCAGACTCCAAGAAGAGAAACGCAAACAGAAGGGTCTTGATTGCAACTAGGGCAAGAGAAAGGGAAAGTCTCAATCGCAACGAGGGCGAGAGAAAAGAATTAGTGTTAGTTGTTAGTCAAACTCGACAAGACATCGCATCTCATGCCTACGTATCTCATCTAGACATGAGAATCAGAGTTGCCGTAGTTCGGCTAAACTATTCCTGTTGGTTTGTGTTTTTTAAGTGGACAACGTCACTATGCAATCTACCGGATGCTTGACCTTTGGAGACTTACTCACCTGTAGTAGAAGGAGTTAACGTGTCCTTAAGAGGGGATAATGTTTGTTTGTGTTTTAGGAAAGCTCACGCAAGAAAGGAAGTCCTATATGAAGGAACCATGCTACCATAATTGACATGCAAACGAGACTACGCGGAGTCTAGCAAACCTAGGGGATACAATCACACCACACAAATACATACAGCATGAAGTAAACACACCAACAAGGGGCTCAAACATCAAGGTTGGGCTTTAGTCAAGGGGTCAAATCAACCTCGACAAACAAGCCAACTGGAATGGGGTGTTTTGAGCTCTTAACCCTAACATTGAGAGTTAGGGTGAAGCAGATGAAATGGGAAGTGAGGGTAAGACCTCACAGCTCTTATCCCTGGCCTAGGAGAGCTTGAATCAAATAGAAAGTGTGGGAGTTCAGAATGAAGGAACTCTTCTCCATAAATGACTGACTCTATGGACAAGATTTTGGGTTCTTACTCACAATGCATCAACACATGGTGTGAGCAAAGTGAGTGACACAACTGAATAGCAAGGGATGGATTGCACATCCCTTTTATCTGCCAATTGCCTCTTAAGAGGACTTTACCTGCTTGGCACAAAATTAAACAAACACAAGCATTGCCTCTTAAGGAGGGCTTCAGACAGGTGCCTACCAATAACAGTAGGTCTTCCAGACTACATGAAGATTAGGGAATTATACCTCAGTGGTATGCCAAGCACAAGCAAGCAAAGCAAAGTTCAAATGAACTTAAAGCAACTTAGGTACCTGTGGAAACAGCTAAACCAATCAGTACAATACTCAGAAAATAGTCAACAACAGTCAATATCAGACAGACAACCCAATAGGCAACACATGAGCCACAAGCACAAGTGAATGGTTTTCAAAGCCTACAAAACAGCAAATGTTAGCCAATAACATCAAATGATCAAGCTCAAATGTAGGAGCAACATCAATCATGGAGATTCACACTTGAACCTGAAACTCACAACTCAAATGTAAGTAACAAACCACTAGGTCAAAGCCTAGGGTCAAAAGGGGATCAAAAAGCCAAAACAGAACTTCAAACTCAAAATGAATCATATTTAACCAATCAAGAACAAGTCCTAAAAAGGACCAAACCATAATCAATAAGCAAGTCCATTTGGTAGGCAAGAGAATTCAATGACCAATTCAAGGCATGCATTTGAACATTATGAGTGAAAATTCCCAATCAAAACAGAAATGATTCAAATAATTCTGGAAAAATTCATGAACATTCAACACATCTAACATGATCATCACATAAAACATCAGAAGTATTAGAAGTCATTTGGCATGGAAATCAAATTGCACAAGTTGAACAACCAAAGGTGTGACACAAATTGTCACACCTTGAAAACACAAGCATAAAACATAATTGGTACATGAGAAACATACCAGACCAAGCCTAAAACATCCATCAATGTGTCTAGAATCAGCATGTAAAATTTCAAGTCCATTGAATTAAAAACAAGCATTTCATGATAGAAAGAGTAAGGCAAGGTCACAAATGCACATGTGTTCAATCAAGCTAGAGCCAATAGAATTCCAGCCATGCACAACTTTTGAAATCATGATCATTAAAAACTAGACATCTCAAGGATCATTTTGCAAAAAATTGGAGATGAATTGATGCATTTTTCAATTTATTATGATTTTTACAAGTTGGAGAAAAAATGAAAAAATCAAATGAAGCATGGCATGGAAAAGTGGAGGGAAAACATGAAAAATGGAATGAAGATTTGAATATTTGCGCTCGGCAGGAATCGAACTATGGCAAAATTCAAATGAAATGCGCGCTAACACATGAAACTACGCCGTTTCTATAAAACCCTAAGCCTGCGCAAATTTGGACGGTTCAAACCGACGCTATTTGCAAAGAACCGACGCAATTTTTCCAGAATTCGTCGTTATGCATGCATCTTCATCTTCTTCATGATGAAGATGATGAATGTTCATCCTCAAATTTCCAGAAATTCCAGAAACGTCCAGAAATCCACAAAAAGCATATCATTCAAATCCTTATTACATGTACATCATAGATCAACTAACAATTCATTCTAAAACATCATAACAAGTTCAAATCATGCATGAAGATTTTTGGATCTCAAACTTCAAACGCACATAACTCAATGAATACTACACCATTTTTCACGAATTTTAGCTCAGAATTCTCAGGAAACAAAGAGCTACACAAATATGTTCATGGATTTGAGAATTATGAAGGTCGAAAATCCTACCTCTTGAAGAACAGGTTCTTGTTTTGCACGTTCCAAGGCTTGTAATGGTCCAAAGCTGTTCCAGAATGCTTGTGGAGATGATTGATGAAGAATTGGAAGCTTGAACACGTGTAGATCTAGCTTAATTTGAAACCTCCATTGACACCTTCAAGCTTCAAGTATGGTTGAATCTGGCACGAATTCTTCAGAATGCATGTTCAATCTCACTCAAAACCACTCCATGATCATGAATTCACAAAGAGAAATGAGGTTTATGTGAAGAATTTTGAAGTTCTTTGTGAGAGAAAAATTTAAGCAAAATTCTAAATCTAAATCTGAAAGTGTGTATTGTGTTCAATTCAGTTGTGATTAAGCTTATATATGCCTTGCTAATCATTCTGAAATTAACACTAAGCCATGTTTAATTGGGATTAAGGGAGTATAAGGTGCATGCAAAAATTTGCATTTTCACCTCATGCATGAGATGTACACGTGAACAGTACACACCAAGGCCCAAATCCACTCAAAATTACATTTCAAACCCAATGGCAATGGTAGAAAGTCCATACGATGCACCATTTTTAAATTTCCAATTTTTCCTCCAAAATTGACTTGGATATGCAAATTCTCATGTGATAACATCTCATGCAATGTGACGGTTGATTTGGAAACCTCATGACATGAGAAACATTTTTCAAAAAGAACCACCAAATTTGGAGTTTTGGTTCAAAAGATATGGCCATTTGAAGTTTCAAGCACACTTTGCAATGATTTGATCATAACTCTTTAACCATTCATTAAAAATTCATGATCTTGGAATTTTTGGAAATGGGAGAGAAAGATCTTCAACTTTAATGTTGGACAAAATTCCATTTGAAGATTCTTTGATGCTGGAAAGTTGAGTTGAAGTTGGTCCAAAACTTGCCATTTTTGGAAACTTTCAAATTACAGGTCACTTTCCATTTTTGGAAACTTTTGATCTGGCTTCAAAATCTTCAAGGTAGATGTTTGACATGTTGAATAACCTTCTTTGGGACATGAATGAAGTGTCTCAATCCATTTCTCCATCTCCTAGCCCTCAGTTGACTTGCAGTTGACTTTTATGGGCCTCAGATGACTTGGTCATGCACAGTGGACTTTGAGCCTTCAACACTTGGCCAACTTGCATCAAAATGAACCTTGGGGTTGTGTAAGCTCATTGGAACAACCATAGGGCCTTCATCTCATGGAAAAACCCTTGCTCTCTTGCACAAATGGATTCTCCTGATCAGTTTTGACTGATGAAATGCAATGTGATATGCTATGTTAATGACCTAAAAATGAAATGAATGTACAAATGGGAGGTGCAAATTTGAGGTGCTACACCAATGACACTTGCTGGGGATAACAAAGGTAAGTCATGAACAATCTTCAGTCTGAGTACTGGAAACAACTTTTGTCTTATCACTTGGGATACCGAGAATGTTTTATGCTTACATGCGTATGTTTGAATTTTTCAATGGCGTAATGCTCCATGAAAATGGAAATGCTACACGATTTGGGAGGATGCAATGCAATATGATTCTACATGCAGGGATGCGAAATGCTGGGTAGAATGCCAAGCTGAGGCAAGGGGATCTGCTGGGGAAATGATCACCATCTTCTGGACCCTGGCAAGGCTGCTATAGATGCACAACACAAAGAATTATGTGGGGAAATGACCCGCCACACGGTGTTCTAGCAATGACGAAATACCGAAATTCTGACTGGGGAGAGAACGACACTGAAAACCTGTTGTTGGGGAAAGCGATAGTGGTTATGGCAACCACGATCTGTGAGAGATGACTCAGCAGGGGAAGCAAACACCGATACAGTACCGAGGTTCTGCTTCAAGGAAAGAAACCATGGATTTGGCATTGGGATTATCGATTTGGCTTCGAACTCTGAGGAGCAACCGCTTCTGCTGGGAAGATACAGTCTGGCACTGTCAACTCCGCTGGGGGTATATAGTCTGACACAGTCAACTCTACTGGGGAGTGTATAATCTGAAACCACCGCTTGGGGGGAGGTACAGTGGTGAGAACCTGCTGGGGATTGAAGAATCCAATGCTCTGATCAGCTCTGCAGGGATAAGATACCGAATTCGTCTGTTAGGGGAAAACATTCATGATCATCTGCAGGGGATTTTAAGGAAATGCCCCGAGGGTACCTGTTCTGAATAGACGATCCAAAGCACTTAAAATTTACAGCAATTTTAAATGTTTATTAAGCATGTACCTGTAAAGCTCTTATGTGTCATGATGCAATGTTTATCAAAAAATTCGGACGTCATTTTTGCAAACAAAATAGAAAAATGAAAATGAAAACAGAGATATACTGAATGACATGATTTTATTGATTGAACGGCCTCTGAATAGGCATTTACATCAGGAAGCAATCCCTGGAAAGAGGTAATCGCACAACAGATTAAAACAGACATTAATCTAATGGCAATGTGAAATGGATTTCTATTGGGTTCCAATTCTGCTATGACTTGCTCGTCTTCAAGATCCTCCAAATGATCAGCTTTCTGAAAAGAGTGATTGGACTGTTTCCTATCCTTCAAAAGTTTCCAGTCATTGACACGAGATGAGATTCAGAACTACTCAGAACACAGTCATTCGCTTAATCCCTAACTTTTGCCTAGATCGCCCTTTTCGGGTTTTCAATCCACCAGGATACCCATTTTTGCCTATGTTGCCTTTTCAGGTTTTCAATCCCTAATTTTTAATCCCTAATTTTCAATCCCCTATTTTTGCCTATTTACCCATTTTTAATCCCTAATTTTTGCCCGAACCTTTTTCATTTTCTTGGTTCGCCCGGATGCCCATTTTTGCCTGGACTACTCTTTTTATTGTCCAACGGGTCTATTTCATGCGAAGTATTTTTTAACTGCGTCTGAGTTCATCGGGGAAGTGAAGTTTTCACCATCCATCGTTGCAAGCATTAAGGCCCCACCATCAAAAACCTTGGTGACAATATACGGTCCATCATAGTTAGGAGTCCACTTGCCCCTGTGATCTGTCTGAGGAGGAAGGATCCTTTTCAACACCAAATCTCCGACCTGGAAGCATCGAGGACGCACTTTCTGATCAAAGGCTCTCTTCATCCGACTTTGATACAACTGTCCATGACAAATGGCTGCCATTCGCTTCTCTTCGATAAGACTCAACTCATTGAACCTTGTCCGAATCCATTCAGCTTCGTCTAACTTGACATCCAACAGGACTCTTAGAGAAGGAATCTCCACTTCAACAGGTAGGACTGCTTCTATACCATACACAAGGGAGTGAGGGGTTGCCCCGGTCGATGTACGTACTGAAGTACGGTACCCATGCAAGGCGAAGGGTAGCATCTCATGCCAATCTTTGTACATAACGACCATCTTCTGCACAATCTTCTTTATGTTCTTATTTGCCGCTTCAACAGCACCGTTCATCTTAGGGCGGTAAGGGGAAGAATTGTGATTCTGAATGTTGAAGTTCTGGCACAACTCCTTCATCATTTTGTTGCTGAGATTAGAACCATTATCAGTAATGATACTTTTGGGAATCCCATAGCGACAAATGATTTCTTTCTTGATGAAACGGGCAACCACATGTCTGGTGACATTCGCGAACGATGCTGCTTCGACCCACTTGGTGAAATAGTTGATGGCAACAAGGATGAAGAGATGCCCATTGGAGGCGGTCGGCTTAATCTTTCCAATCATATCGATGCCCCACATAGCAAAAGGCCACGACGAAGACATCACATTCAAAGGATTTGGCGGCACATGTACCTTATCAGCATAAATCTGGCATTTATGACACTTCCGAGCATATTTGAAACAATCAGATTCCATGGTCATCCAGTAATATCCCGCTCTCAACAATTTCTTAGCCATTGCATGTCCGCCGGCATGAGTACCGAAGGAGCCTTCATGAACTTCCTACATTAACACGTCTGTTTCGTGTCTGTCCACGCATCTGAGCAAAACCATGTCGAAGTTCCTCTTATACAGAACATCGTCTTTGTTCAAGAAGAAACTGCCTGCCAATCTTCTCAAAGTCTTTCTATCATTGTTGGATGCCCCTGCAGGGTACTCTTGATTCTTCATAAAGCACTTGATGTCGTGATACCAGGGCTTGTCATCAACTACCAGTTCAGCAGCAAACACATACGCGGCCCTGTCGAGGCGCATCACATCGATCCTGGGAGCATGGTTCCAACTGATCACCGTGATCATGGAGGATAGAGTAGCAAGAGCATCTGCCATCTGGTTCTCATCACGAGGTATATGGTACAGCTTTACTGTTGTGAAGAAAGTCAACAGTCTTCTCGTGTAATCTCTGTAGGGGACCAGAGTAGGCTGGAGAGTGTTCCAATCACCATTCACTTGATTGATTACCAGAGCTGAATTTCGAAGATGTCCAAAGTCTTGATTCTCAAATCAATGGCTTGCTCAATACCCATGATACAGGCTTCATACTCAGCTTCATTATTGGTGCACTCGAAAGTCAGATGAGCGGTGAAAGGCATGTGGGCACCTTTTGGAGTTGTAATGACAACACCAATTCCACTTCCTCTGGCGTTGATGGCCCCATCAAACATTAAAGTCCACTTTTCGTCTGGATCAGGTCCCTCTTCAACAACCGGCTCTTCACAGTCTTTCATCTTGAGGAACATGATGTCTTCATCTGGAAAATCAAACTTCATCGGCTCGTAATCTTCAACCGGCTGTTCAGCAAGATAGTCTGACAGAATACTCCCCTTGATGGCTTTCTGGGAAGTATATTAGATGTCGTACTCTGTCAGTACCATTTGCCAACGAGCAACTCTTCCGGTGAGAGCTGGCTTCTCAAATATATACTTGACCGGATCCATTTTGGAGACCAGTAAGGTTGTGTGAGACATCATGTATTATCTCAATCGCTTAGCAGCCCATGCAAGTGCACAACATGTTTTTTCAAGCATTGAGTATCTCGACTCGCAATCTATGAATTTATTACTCAGGTAGTAGATGGCATGCTCTTTCCTACCTGTCTCGTCGTGTTGACCGAGAACACAACCCATGGAATTGTCCAGTACTGTCAAATACATAATCAGCGGTCTCCCTGGGACCGGAGTCACAAGGATAGGAGGATTCTGCAAATACTCTTTTATCTTCTCGAACGCCCTTTGACAATCATCATTCCACCTGATAGCCTGATCTTTTCTCAACAATTTGAATATTGGTTCACACGTGGCTGTTAGGTGAGAGATGAACCTTGTAATGTAGTTCAACCTCCCTAAGAAACCACAGACTTGTTTCTCTGTTCTTGGCTCAGGCATTTCCTGTATCGCTTTCACTTTGGCCGGATCCACCTCAATCCCTTTTCCGCTAACAACAAAACCCAGTAGTTTTCCAGATCTCACCCCAAAAGTACACTTGTTCGGATTAAGCCTCAGCTTGAATTTCCTCAAACGCTCAAACAGTTTCTGCAAATTTACCAAATGTTCTTCTTCTGTCTGAGATTTGGCAATCATATCATCAACATAAACCTCAATTTCATGATGAATCATATCATGGAACAAAGTCACCATCGCTCGCTGATATGTTGCTCCGGCATTTTTCAGACCAAACGGCATCACCTTGTAGTAGAAGGTGCCCCATGGGGTTATGAATGTTGTCTTCTCCATGTCTTCTGGTGCCATCTTAATTTAATTATAGCCATAAAAGCCATCCATGAAGGAGAATACCGAGAACTGAGTCGTGTTATCCACCAAAACGTCAATGTGAGGTAAGGGGAAATCATCTATAGGACTAGCCCTGTTCAGATCCCGGTAGTCAACACACATCCATACCTTTCCATCCTTCTTAGGTACCAGAACGATATTTGCAACCCATGACGGATAATTTGTGACTGCTAGAAACCCTGCATCCAACTGTTTTTGCAGTTCTTCCTTTATCTTGACAGCCATCTCTGGTCTTGTTCTTCTGAGCTTCTGCTTGATCGGAGGACAACCTTCTTTGAGCGGCAAGCGATGTACCACGATGTCTGTGTCAAGCCCTGGCATATCCTGATAAGACCAAGCGAAGATGTCAACATACTCTTGCAGCAATTCAATCAACCCCTTCTTCACATTATCTTCCAAAGCCGCCCCTATCTTGATTTCTCTCTTGGCGTCCTCGGTGTCGAGATTAATCACTTCAACAGGCTCTTGATGCGGTTGAATGACCCTTTCCTCTTGTTTTAATAACCTGGTAAGTTCTTCAGGGAGTTCACAGTCTTCATCACCCTCTTCTTCAGCTTGAAAGATTGGATTTTCAAAGTCGAAGTGAGCCATAGCAGAACCGTTATCAATAGGATCTGGTGATGTGCATCTGCATGAGTGATGGTATGTGTTTATGAGTGTGAAAAAAAAGAAAAAAAAGTGGAAACTAAACAAAACATTGCCATTTTTTTTTTGAAAAACTGCAAAAATAGAAAGACAGGGAACGAAATATTTGAATGCAAAAAGACGTCATTTATTTATGATAAAAAATGCAAGTGTCACATAGATGAGCCCTACAATGAGTCATTACGCCCCGGCGGAACGTAAGACTTGGATATATATGAATAAACAAAGAAAATTACTCCTCCAGACAAGTGGCTTGGACAATCTCCTCAGAAGACCAATTGTTGGGAACTTCACCCGGGATCCTCGGACGCACCCAGTTATCGATGTCGTAATCACTATCCCCATCTTCATTGTTGACCGCAAAGACTAATTTGACTTCTCCTTCAACCATGTTAACGTTTGCTCCACCATGCTGGGGCATGGGATTGTTGACGACATTAGGAGCTGGTGCAAAGTTAATGGCCTTTGAATCAATGAGGTCCTGAATTACGTGCTTAAAACCTTTGCAGTTCTTAATATTGTGGCCAGGTGCCCCAGAGTGGAAGCTACACCTATCGTTGGCGTCATAACCCACCGGAAGCCTACCAACGGGAGGAGCCAGGGTGCGCAACTGCACAAGTTGTAGTTGTTGAAGACTAGAAAGCAACCGAGCGTACGACATTGGAAGAGTGTCGAAACGCCGGTCCATCGTCCTTGTCCTCGGTTGATAGGCGGGTCTGTTACCCGGTTGTTGTGGTTGGTACTGAGCTGGTTGACGCTGTGGTTGTTGTTGTTGTAGTGGTGCTGCAGCTGGAATGGTCACAGTCGCAACATACGGTTGCTGATGATAGTTCTGAAAGTTATTCCTCTAGTTATCCCTGTTCTGATAAGAAGATATGGCACTTGCATCCCTTTCTCTCCTCTTCTGTCCCTGAATGAACGGCTTCGTCACCCTTGATGAAGATCCACCTCCACTCTGGGTCTTGTATGTCTTCAGGTAATTCTCCACCCTCTCTCCGGTAGAGACTACATCAGCAAAATTGGAGGCATTGCAACCCACCAGGCGCTCCAAATAAGGTCCTGGCAGAGTGTTCATGAACATGTTAGCCATTTCCTTCTCCAACATAGGAGGTTGAACACGGGAAGCTGTTTCTCTCCAGCGTTGAGCGTATTCTCTGAAGCACTCATTGCTTTTAAGAGACAGATTTTGAAGTTGAGTTCTGTCCGGAGCCATGTCTGCATTATACTGATACTGCTTCACGAAAGCCTCAGCCAAATCCCTCCAGCAACAGATGTGGGCTCTGTCCAGCCTCATATACCAATCCAGGGATGCCCCAGCTAGGCTGTCCTGGAAAAAGTACATAAGCAACTTTTCGTCATCGGAGTATGCAACCATTTTACGGAAATAGGCTTGCACATGGGTCTTCGGGCAAGAGTTGCCATTGTATTTGTCAAATATCGGGACCTTGTATTTCGGTGGCACTGTCACACCTGGGACCAGCCCCAAGTCAGCAACATCTACTCCTAGAGGATTCTGTCCTTCCACTTCCTTCAACCTCTCTTCCAATCTTCTAAACATGGGGTCCACACCATGACCCATACCAAAGTCTTCCTGCAGCAGGGGGAACTGATCGTCCTGATCATCATGAACGGGTTGTTGACCGGAGGTGACATGTAGGATTGGGATAGGCCCCGGTCCATTGGGTTCATTAGCCTCTCCAGCTGGAGGATCAGTCACCATCTCTGGTTGAGCAGGGGGATTCCTCTGTATCATCTTCCTGAGCTCTTGTTGTCCATGAGCCACCCCTTGAACCACATCCATGAATTGATTCATGCGGATTTTCATCTCGGCGAACTCTGCCTGTAGGCTCTCCATTACTCTGTTAGTTTTTGCGGGTGCCGTACCGGTGAAGGCCTGGGTCAGCTATCCTGCTGATGGAACACCAAACAAACTGAGAACACTGTGGCGGTACCTGTTATGCAAGACATGCTAATGAATATGTAAATGCAATGACATGTTTATCAATTCCAAAGGTATTCTACCCCTTGATTCCAGTCTCTCAATAGATAAACGATGTAAAAAAAGACTAAGCCGTTGATGAGAACCAAGAAAATTCCGACTAGAATCAAGTAGAAGATATAAACCCCACAGAAATGGATAAACATGTGTGAATGATTATGAAGGAAAAATGATGTGAATGCAAAATGATGTGAATGCAGTGCAGTGGCATGGGAATCAGGACGTTGTATCTGCTTGAACATCTGTCAGGTTGCACTGTCTGGAGAGAAATTAAGAGCACACCAAACAAAGGTCATGGGATGGATCATGTTATCCTTAATATCAACCACCCATTTTGGTGGATTATGGTTTACACCTTATCAACACCCAAGTTTCATTGATATTAAGGATACCTGATCGGATCAACCATGAATCAAGGGTTTGTTGCAAGTCACGAGCATGGAGTTTAGGTTAAGAACCACCCAAAAGGAGTGTACTAAGGTTTAAACCTGCCAAACGTGTTCTACAAAAGGTTCCCATAGTCATAATCCCATCTTTCGGATATTATCGGAGGAACGACTACTCGTATTCCAAAAATATTCTCAAGAGAGACTCTTATGAGTGTAGTATCGCGTAACAATCGTATCAAATCTTACACTTGAACGACTTTCGCACTACGTCCTACGAATAGGCCAAGATGGGTTTGGTAAACTAAGGTCCTCGGCTTCTAAGATCTATATTGGAAAAAGTAATGTCTAACCACAACTTACTTGTGTGACATTATTGATCTCAACATGACCTCCACCAAGTGAATGGGTTTGCAAGTCAACTTGCTAAGGAATAACTCCACACAAGTCGACAAGACTATGCCATTCTCCTATCTTAAGTGCACTCGAGTTCGGGTATAGAACTCATCTCACAAAGATCACCAAGCAGCCATAGCCAACCAACAGATACAGCAATGATATGTACACAATGCAATAAGGTAAAGCAGGTAAATAACTGTACAAAAGCATGAACACCCAATAAACAAACAAACTACAAAAGCTAGGAGGGACTCGCTTAGGGAAAACGGGTCCCCAGCAGAGTCGCCAACTGTCGCAACCTAAAAAATACAGTGTGCGAAAAAACAACTAGCGAAAGAAAATGACAGAAGAGTCGCCACCGTGCGTTATTTATCCCAAAGGAGGGAAAGGAAACGCTCGAAGTAAGCCTGAAAAAAGGAAAGGAAAAGACAAGGTCTCGCAACCAAATCTTGGGTTCGGGAGTCGGTTATGCGAAGGGAAGGTATTAGCACCCCTACGCATCCGTAGTATTCTACGGGATCCAATTTTGTAGTTCTTGTCTAAAGGGATTAAATGAAAATGACTCGCGCGGATGTCGCATCCACTGCATACGTATCTTATCTGAATATGAGAATCAGAGTATTCGTAACTCGGCTGACCTATGGGTTGGGGGGATGTGTACTCGCTAAGACATCACATCTTATGCCTACGTATCTCATCTGGAATGAGAATCAGAGCAAGCCGTAGTTCGGCTAACTACGGGGTTATGGATTGGGTTTTGGACGAACAACGTTACTACGCAATCTACCGGATGCTCGACCTTTGGAGACTTACTCACCTGTAGTAGAAGGAGTAAACGTGTGTTTTGGAGAAGAAAAATCAATGAAGGGATAGGGTCTGGGATGCTCATGCAAAAAGGCAGTCCTTGACAAAGGAACCTGTAAAAAAAAAATAAACACACAAAAACATTTCCTCCTATCGAGGTCTTCCAGCTAGGAAAGCAGTAAAATGCGGGAAAAATGTAAAAGTACCACGCGGATAAAGATCCGAAGTAACAACATTTAGAGGAATGGGAAACCCTAAGATCCTCCCAGGCTAACACCATCAAAGAAAGTGAGTCAGTACAGGTAATCGGAATGAAACCTCCAAGTGGTATCCCACAAATAAAGTGGAACACCAGGCAAACCATCTCTGCAAGAGTCATATGAGCCCTCACAAAACAAAACTCAACAAACTGGTTAGAGAAACAAAATAGGGTAACCAAGAGTTGCCCCCAAATCAAAATGTAACCACATGAATCATGCCATTAAAATTCACAAAAAGCTCACAAAAAGCAACCAAGGGTAGGAGGCCTAAACCTCTTGTCAAACACATGCATCAAAAGGGTATCAAATTCACCCATAATACCTCATACATTTAGAGCATTCAAATTAAAGGCATAAAGATGATGGATATAGGGCAAACCTGATTGGAGAGATCGGTTGAAATCAAATGACACGGCTGGATTTGCAAACCAATGTTAGGGTTTGCTTGAGCTGAAAGTGTGTGAGTCAGAATGAACCTTTCAGAGTTGCCTGGAGGTTGCTCAGAACTTTGTTAGCTCTTCTCTCACTATCTTTTTCCCCAGGGTTCTTCTCTCACTATCTTTTTCCTAGACAGAGTAATAGGAATAGAATTGCCTTTTGTTTCACTGAAACTCTGAATTTATAACCTGATTTTTGTGGACCTGTGGGCTCAAATGAGAGAGGTCCTAGTCCAAGATTTTTTCTTTTATTTATTTATTTCGTTTTTTTTTTCGTTTTTTTTTTTCGTTTTTCGTTTTTTTTTGAAAACATGTGGGCTTCGCCTGGCGAGCATGACAGCTCATGAACAAACCTTTGCTCCTTCAAGATTAACGTTTTGACTGACGAATAGACCCCTGTTGGAAGTAACTCAAGTTTTTCCCTTGTGTTGACTGATCATCTAAATAGAGCCCACAAAGTGTCCTGGATGATGTTCAAGCTTCTTGGATCCGATTCCGATTGCCATGATGAAATGCAAATGTTAAATGACCTAAAAATGAATGCATGCATGAGGTGTAAAGCGTATGCTTCCAGAAAAAATGAAGGGTAAATTTTGGGGTATTACACCCGCACACAATCCCCAGACCCCAAGTTGACTATTTCCAGATTCTTAAGATGCGGCTGAATGATTTTCCCTTCATGCTCAAGTAGACGGGTAATCTCGTCAGGAATCTCTTCATCATCATCTTCTTCTGCCTCAAATACAGGGAATTCAAAGTTAGGAGATGGTGTTGGATCATTATGTTCAATGGGTTTGATCAACCTGCATAATGTTTTTGGATATAAAGAGCTTTTAGAATTCAAACAAGGCAAATCATTATGCAGATGAAAAGATTGATTTTATTCTATTTTTGAGGTTTTATGTGATCACCAATTTCCATGCAAAAGTGAAAAGGGAAAATAATGGGAAAAACAAACATTTAACATGAATCTATTGAATGAAAATATCATTGTATTTAGGCGCCAACAATGTCATCACTCCTCCTTTTGGCATGGGAGGAGGGTTTTTAAACACAATGAACATTACTTTGACTTATGGATAAGTGTTGGAATATCCACAGCGACCCAATTATTGCAGATCCCCCCAGGGATGACGAAGTTGCCAGAATCCTCCTCGTCCCCTTCCAAGATAGCAGCAGCCTCTTCATCTTGACTGGTGTGGATGAAACCTCCACTTGTGAACATCCCTTGCGTATTGGAAACCCTAGAAGAATAACCTATGCCAGCCCGGGACTTGTTGTCTTTTAACTCAATCATTTGCCCCAAACGAGCAGTTGCGCCATGCTCAATGGCCAGCTTTGCATCTTTGTAGGAAGCAAATGAAGAAGTTCCCTTCTTAATAGGCTCAGCAATAGATAAAGCTTGGAACGTAGTTCCAACTTCATCCTCAGCATCTATATAAGAGAAGGAAGACAAATGGCTAACCAGGAGAGCCTTTTCTCCCCCTACCACCACCAGCTTCTTATTCTTCACAAACTTCAGTTTCTGGTGTAGGGTGGATGTCACGGTGCCAGCCTCGTGAATCCATGGTCTGCTTAAAAGACAACTATACGATGGGTGGATATCCATAACCTGGAAGGTAATCTAGAAGTCGCTTTGTCCGATTTTGACTGGGAGATCAACCTCACCAATCACAGTTTTGCGAGACCCATCGAAAGCCTGCACAACTACTCCACTCTGCCTCATGGGAGGCCCTTGGTATGACAACTTCACGAGAGTGGTTTTTGGCAATACGTTTAATGATGACCCAATGTCCACCAGAACATTGGACATGGTGTCTTATTTGCAACCCATAGATATATGTAATGCCAAGTTGTGGTCTATTCCCTCCTCGGGGAGATCAGAGTCACAAAAACTCAAGTTGTTACAAGCGGTAATGTTTGCAACAATGCTATCAAATTGTTCTATTATGACATTGTGATCCATGTACGCCACATCCAACACCTTCTGCAGAGCTTCTCGGTGTGGTTATGAATTCAAAAGCAGTGATAACACAGATATTTTGGATGGCGTTTGTAGAAGCTGGTCTACAACATTGTACTCGCTCCTTTTGATGAGCCTCAGCATCTCATCACAGTCTTCTTTCGTATTGCCACTAAGGCCAACAGAAGCAGGAGTTCTTAACATAGAGGAGGGCTTAACAACAAGTTCCAGATTCGAAGTCCTCACAACATCCCCAATCGGGCGCTCAACAAAATCAGCATCAACACTTCCTCGAACATCAGCTTGAGGCTTCGACGGTGCTGAAAATACACGACCGCTGCGGGTCAAACCGCTGACGTCGGCAATGTTAACAACATATGAGGAGGGCAAGGACACCTCTTTCCCATTTTCCACTACTACAGCATTGTAGCGATAGGGAACCGCTTTCTCGGAGGAGTACGGTACAGGTCCGGTTGGTTTGATGACGAGAGCAGGAGGAGCCTTCTGCTTGCTACCATCATACTTGATGACAACAGGCTCAGGTATCCGGAATACCGGAGAAATTACATTGACTTCGAGCTCATCTTCGTCAACATTTCTATTTTGAAGGATCTCAATGACTCCTTCGTCCAACATCTCTTGCACATCTTTGCGCACCTGGCGACATCCTCTCTGATTGACAGAACAGACTCTGCATCTATCATGGTCATGCTCATAATGGCTATAGTCACACAGCAATCTATGCATCTCAACCAGCGATTGTCGGATATGACTGACATATTTAACCTTGACCTTGCCAGGGCAGCCCTGGACCATATTGAAAGACTTCCCATGCTCGGGCAATGGGTTCTTCTTTACGTTCGGACCTACGTCCTCGAAAAACAAAATCCCGCTTCCCACAAGGTCTTACACCTTGGTCTTCAGGGGATAACAGTTCCCTACGTCGTGTCCGGGAGCACCGGAATGATACACACAATGAAGTTCAGGCTTGTACCACCACTGGGGGTTAGCAGGTACAACGGGAGGGTCTCGGGGAGTGATCAACTTTCTATCGATCAGAGATGGATAGAGTTCAGCATAAGTCATCGGAATTGGATCAAAGGTGACCCTTTTCCTCTCATAGCTGGTGCTGGCATTGTTGTTGTTATTTCGAGGCTGGTAGGCCTGCTGTTGTGGATGCTATTGTTATTGATGATACTGCTGAGTTTGCAGTTGCTGATAGTGTTGAGCTTCCCTGAAAATAGGTGTTATATGAGCCACCTGATGCTGGCTGTTGACTGGGCGAGCAATCTTCCTCTTCACAGAGGGTCTTCTTTTGTCATGGGAAGACACAACATATGCCTCTCCCTCCTTGTTCTTCACAAAGCTTCCATATCTCTTTGCTGAAGAGCCTTCCTCTCGAGTTAAGCGTCCTTCACGTACCCCTTCTTCCAATCTCATCCCCATATTTACCATCTCGGTGAAATCTGAGGGAGCACTGGCTATCATTCTCTCGTAATAAAACGAGCTCAAGGTCTTCAAGAAGATCTTGGTCATCTCTTTCTCCTCAAGGGGTGGCACTATCTGAGCTGCCAATTCGCACCATCTCTGGGCGTATTCTTTGAAGGTCTCTTTCTCTTTCTGGGACATTGCCCTCAACTGGTCCCTATCAGGAGCCATATCCATATTGTATTTATATTGCTTGACGAAGGCCTCGCCAATATCGTTGAAAGAGCGGATGTTCGAACTCTCCAAACCCATGTACCACCTGAGAGCGGCACCGGACAAACTGTCCTGGAAATAATGGATGAGCAGTTGGTCATTATCAGTCTGTGTTGACATCTTGCGAGCATACATCACAAGATGGCTGAGAGGACATGTGTTTCCCTTATACTTCTCAAAGTCAGGCACTTTGAATTTAATAGGGATCTTCACATTGGGCACAAGGCACAACTCATCAGCACTTTTACCAAAGAGGTCTTTCCCCCTCAAAGTTTTCAGTTCCTTGCGAAGCTCAAGGAATTGGTCCTTCATATCATCCATCTTTTCATAAACGTCTGGGCCCTCAGATGGCTCAGAGTGGTAAATGGTATCTTCGACCCTTGGTAACGTGTGCACGACGGGAGGTGGCACTGAAAGGACCGGGCTAGATGCCGGCAGAGAAGCAAGGGTAGGTGCGAAACCCTCTGGCACAAAGTTAGGGGGCATTCCCCAAGGGAACCCGGCTGACATAGATGGTGCGAAGTGAGCCATTGCAGCAGGCACAGTAGAAATCACGATCTAAGAAATGACCGTCCTCTGGGGAGGAGTTGAGGGCGTTGGAGAAGATTGGCTCTGAGCGGCCAAGAATGACTCCATCAAGGCAGTCAACCTGGCTACTTCTTGCTTCAGTTCGCGGTTTTCTTGTTCTCGGTGATCCATCAGTCTTGAAGAATTGGCTCTGGTGTAGTACCGGTGAGTCAACTTGTCTTTGAAATAAATGAAGAACACAAAGTTAAACCAAAGGACAAGAAGCCAGGCACAAAACCTGCTTATGCACATGATGCATGCAATGCTCGTGCATATGATTTGTTTTTTATTTCAAAGGAACTTTAGAGTTCTATTTGCAAATTTTGGAAATATTAAACACTCATAATATATGAAAGTATCTTGGTGCTAATATCTGGAAAATGGTTTTACATCAAAGATGTACAACGTTGGTAACCACATACAAGAGAAAAGGAAAATAATCATCCTATGGATCCCTAGAAATAATCGTCTAAAGCTCGGGACACAGGAAGATAAGAAGCGCGAAGCCTCTTCACCTCTTCCTCATAGGCTGCCTCCATATCTGCCTTCTCCTTGGCGAGTCAATCGTACTTCCTCTTCCAGAACCTAGAAGACTGAGGAAGTAGAGAAGTCCATACATCATTAGGATCATCAATAACCTGATGCTCGAGGAACTCAATCAAAGCATCCTTTTCCTTGATCTGCTGAAGCAACTCTTCTTGTTCGCGGATCCAGGCATGTGAATGGTCTTCGTCTCTCAACTCCTCTACTCCTTGGTTAGGGAGGGTTGAAGGCCCAGCCATAACCAAAGGTGTAGGTCTTGGATACTCGTAAGGCATGAGATACTCAGACGCTCTCTTCCTAACCCAAGCAGTGTAAGGCTCCAAAGCGACACAATTCTTAGGACCCAACTCCTTCCTTTCGTATGAATCTTGCGCCAAGCGCGGACCATTCTGGCTTTCAAGCCTTGGGGATCTTTACCCTCCTGAAAGAACACACCCTCTAACAAAATGTTATTAGGTTTATCCTTTAGGGGGAACCCAAGCTGACGACGTGCCAGAATAGGGTTGTAGTTAATCCCACTACATGTACCGAGAAGAGGTACATTGGAGAATTCACCACAAGAGTCGATAATCTACACACCATCATACACACGGCTGTACCAAGAGATATAATCATTAGTGAGAGACATAAGTCTTGTGGACCACCGTAGACATCCCTTGTTCTCCTTGAAGGCGACCGTCTATGGTAAGTGAGAAATAAACCACTTATACAACAGAGGCAAACAGCACACAATGGCACCACCACCCTTTGCATTCCTCATATACAAAGAAAAATAAGTGTCACCCAACAGAGTTGGAACGGGATTAAGAGTAGAGAAAATCCTAATAACGTTCATATCCACAAACTTGTCGATGTTGGGGAACAACACTAACCCATAGATGAGAAGTACAAATATGGCCTCAAAGGCGTCCTCACTCATGGCCTTCCCATACATAATAGCTTGAGTAATGAGGAACTCAGAAGGGAGACCTTGAATTCCACCTTTGGTAGTCATATGAGCACCAACCAGAGATTCATCTATATGCAACATGTCTGTTATCTCTCGAGAAGTAGGAATACTCTCTAAGTCACTGAACGACAACTGGTCTAGAATAGGTATACCCACAAGATAGGCATACTCCTCAAGCGTGGGTAAAAGCTGAAAATCCGAAAATGTGAAGCAACGGTACAGAGGATCATAAAACTGCACCAATACACTCATCAACCCTTCATCCACCTGAGTAGTCAGAAAAGGAAGAAGCTTCCCCAAACGAGCCTTGAAACCCAAGGGATCTAGTACATAGGATATCAGATTCCTTAACTCTTTCAAATCTGGTTGTCTGAAGCTGTACTTCTTTGTATTCCTTCTTTGTCTTTCCATGTCTGAAAGTTTGCAAATAGACCTCTTAAGTTCCTTGAAAATTTTCTTCATTATTGATGATATGGATGCGAATGGGTGCATGAATGCATGAATGCAACAATCACACTCAAGGATCAAGCAAAGCACACCAAACAAAGGTCATGGGATGGATCATGGCACCCTTAATATCAATCATCCATTTTGGTGGATTATGGTTTACACCTTATCAACACCCAAGTTCCATTGATATTAAGGATACATGAATGGATCAACCACGAATCAAGGGTTTGTTGCGAGTCACGAGCATGGAGTTTCGGTTAAGAACCACCCAAAGGGAGTGTACTAGGGTTTAACCTGCCAAACATGTTCTACAAGAGGTTCCCATAGTCATCATCCCATCTTTCGGATATTATCGGATAGACGACTACTCGTATTCCAAAAATATTCTCGAGAGAGACTCTTATGAGTGTAGTATCACGTAACAATCGTATCAAATCTTACATTTGAACGACTTTCGCACTACATCCTAAGAATAGGCCAAGATGGGCTTGGTAAACTAAGGTCCTTGGCTTCTAAGGTTCATATTGGAAAGAGTAATTTCTAACCACAACTACTTGTGTGACATTATTGATCCCAACATGACCTCCACCAAGTGAATAGACTTGCAAGTCAACTTGCTAAGGAATAACTCCACACAAGTCAACAAGACTATGCCATTCTCCTATCCTAAGTGCACTCGAGTCTGGGTATAGAACTCATCTCACAAAGATTACCAAGCATACAAGGAATTAATATTCAAGCAAATCAATCATTACATACAATACAATAATCCCAAATTGAACAAAAATATGTCACAAAAAAATAATACAATACAATACAACAAATATGAAAAGTAGGCAAAACCCACTAGGCAAGATAGTCCCCAGCAGAGTCGCCACTTTTCTGTAGCGGGGTATTCGTTACCATTAGAGGTATTGACTAAATCCAAGGTAAGCCATACAAGTCGAGTCGCCACCGCACTTCTATTTATCCAAAGGAATGGTTAGAAAGCGAACAAAAACCTAAAAGTTTTATCGAATCAAAAACTAGTAAAAGAGAGTCAAAGATCTGGGTAAGGGGGTTGGTTATGCAATGGGAAGGTGTTAGGCACCCAAAACATCCTAGGTACTCCTAGGGAGCCCTTTTCACATTTGTTGTAAGGTTGTTATTATTTATTTTTTTGTGAAAAAATTTGTTTGTGCAAACATGATTGAAGAGATGAGAAGAGAATATACAAGTTATTTACATTTTTTGTGTTTGGATGGATAAACCCATTGCCTACGTACCATCTTAAAAAGGTAGGATCAAAACCTCGTAGTTCGGGGTAAAAATCTCAAAATGAGTGAGTGGATTTATTGGTCCAAAAGCCTTAAGGTCTTTTGTTATCCAAGGGAGAAAACTCAACCTAAAACCACAAATCCATCATGTGAGGATAGCTTCAACATGCTAGTGAGGGGTTAACCCTATAATAAGCATGGAAGACTCATTATCCATCACTAAGGATATAGGAGAGTATTACATCTACCTCAAGGATAACTCAAACCTAATAGCTAAAGGTTATGAAAAAGTGATTTAAGAAAGTGGCCATTGAAACCACAAAAACATTTGAATGGGTTATACTTACCAATGAAAAGTATTTACAAAAATGGTCAAAGTTGACTTAGAAGTTCAATACAAAATAAGTATTATGAAGAGAGAGTTTGAAAATCAAAAGCATAAGGCTTAGGTTTCTAATGTTGAAAACAAGTGTTAGATGTTTGCACAAAAGTTTTGGCTTGGGTTAGAGTGGAGAGAAGAAAAAGAATGGCTAGAGTCCTAAACATGCAAAGAGGTAAGGAATAAGAAACAAAACCACAAATGGAGTTCCCCTCTTGAGATCATATTGATGATCCAAGTAACTCCCATCCTTTGGAATAAGCAATCACATAAGCATAAACTTGAGCAATCAACAAACAAGTCTCTTAGCAAACTCCTCAATGAATCTTGGATTTCTCTCTCTTGGAAGCCCATGGCAATGGTTCCTCAATTTGGCTCAATGTTGGAATCCCTAGCACAAATACAACACACATCAAAAAGTTTTATTAACAATCAAAGAATGGACAAGAGGGAGTTTAGAATATGGTCCTTTCAATGTTCATCTTCAAGCTTTAAGCACTCTAAAGGCATGAGGCCTAGTTGCTCTTTGACATTTAAGCATTCTAAAGGCATGAGGCCTAGTTACTCTTCAAAATCCATTTGCTTGGGTAAATTCCTAAAGTCTAAGTCCATTTTATCCAATTCTTTGCATTTGGTTCACAACAAATAGACAAACACAAACACAAAAGATATATATATACAATTATATGCTCAAGTGAGCAAAAGGCAAATGGCATTAGCATAAACATGTGCTCAAGTGAGCAAAGGAAAAAGCAAATGGATAATATGTACAAGAATAATAAATTGCATAAATGTAAAGTGCACAAAGTAAGTGTTAATGGTTAATGGTTAATGTTAGTAGTTAGTGTGCCATAAGGCAAATTTAGCGCTATGTTAAGCAATCGTAATTGGACTTATGTAGAAGTCACAACTATCTGAGGCCGGACAATAATAATGTAGGCAACGACACAAGTTAGAAGTCTTGATTAGTGAACCAAGTTCCAACAACTTGTCATGCCAAAAGAAAAAAAAATTGATCTTGTATTGGTTTAAGTCTTTTGCATGATTTAGGAAGCAACCTATCCTTAATGCAAAGTCATTCACTTGATCATTTGATCAAGATGAATTAGATTTGAATCAAGGAAGATTAAACCTCCCTAATCAATGTTAACTTATCAACCTCTAACTCATTGATCAAAAAGGAAAAAGAAGAAGAAGAAGAAAGAGATGAATAATGGATTATGAAATGGAAAGATTAAAATGCATAAGGTGACATAAAATGTACCAATCCATGTGTGTTGACCAAATGACATTGAAAGTCAAAGTCAAACAATGAGAAACCAGAAATGGGATGAAGATTGGAGGTCAAATAATAAGCAAAATATTTTTGGCATTTTAATATCAAAATAAACTTGAATTAAAAATAAAAGAAAGGTCAAACTTCAAAATCACTTCAAATCAACCTTGAAAGGTCCAAGTGATTTATCCCAAGTTTGACAAAAAATTTCAGCATTTTTAAAAGTCAGAAACTATATTTAGTCAATTAAAAATGAATAAAAATAACCTAATTGAACTAAAATCTCAAATAAATCTCAAATCAATTAAAAATTGATGAGAATATTTTTCATAGATCCATCATCATTCAAATAGGTTAGGAAAATATTTTTGTATTTTTTGAATATCAAATACTATTTAAAATGAATTAAAAATAACCAGAAAAGTGAAAATTCACAAAAAATATCAAATGACAAAATAAAAAATATTAAAAATCATTTTTAGAAACTAGAAATTATTTGGAGAAGAATGCAATTGGTCCCATATTTTTTGGAATTAGAATGAAGAAGTTATGAATTTTTGAAATAAAAGGGAATAAAAGAAATAAAATCAGAAAAATAGAAAAATCAAAAAAACAAGGAGCGTCTGATGGAACTCATTAATTGACGTGGCAACATTTAATGGTCCAGAAGCGCGTTTCCACGGTAGGCTAAAGTCCTCGCGTAACACAATGAATTATTAAAAGTCATAAGAAGCAAAGGCCAGGATTAGATCTGGAAATAAGAATGGATGGCCACGATTGGATCTGGAGACCAGACGGTGGCCAACGCCACCGTCTTCTCCGGATAGCTCCGGTGAGAGCTCAAATTTGCAAAAGAGCAAATGTGCACCAAAACACACGATCCAGGCATCAATCGGAAGAGGAAGTGATGTACATCACTCCTATACCACTCACTTCCACTCTAGATTCCTATTAAGAGAGAAATCAGAGATGGAAGCTTGATGGTGTTCATCATGAACTTGCTTGATTTTGAAAATTGAATACACAGCAATGATGCCTCTATGGAGAGGACTTCAGACAACATAATATCCAAGCAAATAGATCAAAGAATAGTGAGTTTCGAAGAAAAAACCAGTTGGAGAGAACCTTTGAATTATGGTGATCTGAGCTTGCTTCCTTGCTTCCTTTGGCCAAACAGAAGTACAATGGACTGTAGGATGAAGGTCTAGGAACTTTAGATCTAGAGATTCAACCAGATTTAGTTGAATTTCAGATCTGAAAAATTTGAATGAAAATGAAATAGTTCCTTTGGTGAGAGGTTTGGTTTTCAATTCAGCAGCATTACAGGTTGATTCATGGATCCAAATTGAATGGAATGATGCTTCTATTTATAGATGGAGAGGCAAGGCAAGTGTGATCAAATCTATGTGCATGGCAAATGGATATTCATTGCATGGGCTTGCATGATCATGTAGAAGGCCCAAACTCAATGCCAAATGCAATCTGAGATATAATTGAGCTGAAATGGACGTGTAATTGGCAATGCACAAGCTTGTGTAATGAGTTCCAACATGTCATGCACAATTATGCCTAAAACTTCTCCTCTTCGAAAATGCCATTTGCCAAATCCAAACATGAGCATGTGAGTAATGGTTGGAAAGGTCTTGATGTAAGGAAAAAATGTTATGTTGGGCAAAAATCCATTTGAAGTGTGGAAATTAGTGAATTTTGAGTTTAAAGTGTAAGGTGCAAAACATGCAAAGGTGAGGTTTCCAAATTTGGCCAATGTTCAAGCCCCTTTATTTTGATGATGCAAACCTCAAATGAAACAACCTCCAACATTAAAGTTGTAGATCTTTTCAAGACAATAAAAATGGACTTAAATTTTTCATCATTTGGATTTTTTATGAAAGCGTTATGGGCACTTGAAGTTGGACTTTTTTGCCTTTCAATGCATTTGGTCCAAAGTGACCTATAATGTTTTGCATTATCAAATGTATTTCCTTTGAGAGTTTGAAATTTTGTTCAACATAACATTTTAATTAGACACCTTAAGCTTTCCAATGCATTTGATCCCACCTCAAAATCATAAAAAATGAATGAGTTATGTTCTTGGGAAGTTGACCCAAAATTAGGGTTTCAGTCAAAATGACCTATAATGTCTTGGAATGGATGATGACCTTACAAGCTTCAAATAAATTTTTTATGAACATGAAAGTTGTTCATATTGTCCTTAAGAACATTTTTTATTTTGGGATCATCTCCATTTGACCAACACATAAAATGTTAGGTCTCAGTGCATTTCAAAATAGTCAGATGAATTGACTGATCAACTTCTCAAGTCCATAACTCATACCTTGATGAATTGATGATTGAGGGCACTCAAATAAGTTCCAATATGCATTAAATGATGAATTAAAGAACTTCCCTTGATTGTATTTGATCATGGACTGAGGTTGCTTCAGGAGCAAGGCATTGTGGCACACAAATGAATTAGGGTTTCTTTGGGAAACAAACCTCAAACTCTTGACTTTCTTTGATCAAAATGATGAATTGAGATACTTGGGAGGAATATTTGATGGGTAAGAGCTTTGGGAACCATTGCCATGCTTGTTTTGATCTTCTCTTGACCATATCTTTGCACAAAGGACCTCCTTGAAGCTCTTGACCTTGTGATTGCTCAAGCTACAAACAAAGATGTTAGTGACATATTTTTGTGCTTTTGGTTAGTGAAAAAAGATGATAAGAGCAATAATATACAATTCAAGCATACTTGGTGATCTCAAACCACTCACAAGAGGTCCCACCCAAAGGCAAGGGGAACCAAGATGCTTATGATCCTCAAGGCTATGCAAATGAAATGTTATGATGCCATGAGGGATCTTAGGGTCAAAATTAGGGTCTTACAATTACCATGAACATTGTTGGTCTTGTGATTGATCCAACAGTCAGATCCACTTGTATGACACCAGAGTCTGTCCTATCTTACCCTCATAATTTGATAATACCATGTTGTGGGGTTTGACATCAGTGTCGAACATACCTATCTTCTTTAACATGAATTGGGGCATCAAATTGATTGTTGCTCCTTCTTCCACCAAAACTTTATTCACCCCCACATGTCCAACTTTGGCCCTAATATATAGGGGCTTGAGGTGACTCGGCATCCCTTGGTGAGGCCTTTCGAAAAGAGCATTCTGCTCTTCGACAGCGCCGCTGTTGAGAACATGGTAACACACTGGCTTATGCTTCGCCATCTCCACAGCATCCGCTTCCTCATTATCTTCAACCTCCGTCTCCTGGTTATATTCGTATGGCAGGACTGAGACTACATTGCAATTCATATTAACAGAAGACACTCCGTCGGACTCGAAATCGTTAGTGAGCATTTCCTCCTCTCTTACTTATTCCTTCTGAACTTTCTGACTTTTGTTTTCATCTGGAAACAACTTCCTTCCTACAGGTGGTTTGGTCGAATTCATGGCATTTGGGGGAACCTTGACGCTGCTGGATTCTCTAGACTCTTTTGGATTCATCTCTCTCTCAGGCTTCCTCAACCTCTGATGTCTTCTCCACTGGGATCTTGACATAGGATTCTTTCCCTTGTAGTTTTCTAACCTGATAGCCTCTCTCTTGGATGCCTGGAACTGTTTCCTATAAGCCCAAGAGGTTCTTCCTCCATCCTCAAAACTTCTCCACTTTGCTTTCTTCGACCCCGCCTGAGTCCATTTGTCCTCAGGGACTTCTGCTGGCAGTTTAAACATAACTCTTTTCGCCCTTGGGTGAGGGTTGTCTAGCCTCCTAGGTGCTCCCTTCTTGTCGAAGAGATACATATTTGGGTTACCTCCATGTCCGTCCCAACCTTGGTTAGATGGGATTCTTTCAAATGCTTCAGCTAATTCTCCGTTGTACACTGCCCCACACCTGGGACACATCAAGCATTCTATTTCGTACTTGTAGCAACGCACAATAACACCAAGAAGGCTTTCTCCTGGCGTGGGATACACCCTCTATAATTGGCTTTCCTTCCTCTAGTTTCTCTCAGTCTTTGTTCGTTACCATCTTTCATAATCCTCACCCATCCTTCGACATATCCTGATGCTGCATCTTGGGCACAGCAACATGTCAGAATTTCTTTTGTGACATCTCCAAAGGTATTCACGTAGGCTTTCATTGGCTTTGGGATAGCCAAACTTCATCCCCTCTTGCTCCATCTTCAGACACTTCTCCACTTCCTCCATTTCTGGGGGGGGGGGGGGTTATTTCAGATCCACCATGTTGACACCTAGACTGGCGCCATCAGTGATTGAAATTTCCTTGAATTTCTTTCTTAGGCCTTCAGTAGCCCCAGTTGCTTTCCACTTGAGACCTTTAGTGGCCCTTGGTTCAACGTTAGCATCTTGTTTACCTTTGACAGAGATTCCATAGGGAACATCGTGATTTAGGCCATCAGTAGCCTGCTTTCCATCCAGCGCATAGCCTTCAGTTCTTGTTGCCTTTACAGCCTCCACTTCCCCTACGTCAATCATGTTGATTTCGATAGGTTCAACATAATTTGTATCAGCAATGTTGAGGGGATCAGCGTCAACCTTCATCTGGTTTTTTCCTTTGTCAGCGAACTTGAGGCGGCCATCCCTAATTGCATTCTAAATAAGATCCCTGAAAAGAAAGCATTGTGAGGTTTTGTGGCCTAAAAAATTATGATATTTACAGAAGCCTCTTTTCTTTCGTTGTTCTAACAGAGGAATTTTGGTATTAGGAGGCACTATCATTTGGCCATCTTTTACTAATAAATCGAAGATCTCGTCACATTTGGTAACATCAAATGTGTAAGTCTTTTTAGGAAATCTATCATTCTTTTCAGTTTCGATAGGATTCCTGCCATTCGAAGGTGTAAGTAATTTGCAGGCATAAGGTGATGCTTCTTTTAATTCAGCCAAATCTACTTCGAATTCCTCAAGACCATAAGGGTCATCAGAGATTTCAGATTCTTCGTCTTCGAATTCGACATAAGCAACCCTCTCTTTCTTATAATTCTTATTCGCTCTGGCCTTTTCAGATTTTAAGCGTTCGACCTGTCGAACCCTGTCTTCTAATTGGGCCATATCTCTTAGATGCTAGGTATCTAAGTTTTTCCTGATGGAATAGTCTAAACCTCAAGCGGCCATTTCGACCAACTCGTGTTCAGGCACTATTGTAAAGCATCTAGATTTCAACAAACGGAACCTATTCAAATAATCATCTATTGTAGCGGTGTATTCGTCGCTATATGATTTATTGATTAAACCATAAGCAAAGCATACAAAGAAATCGAGTCGCCACCGCACTTTTATTTATCCAAAGGATTGGCTAAAAAGCGAACAAAAGCCTAAGAAGTTTTACACATAGAAAACTAATGAAAGATCAGAGAATCTGGGTAAGGGGTAAATTACGCAATGGGAAGGTGTTAGGCACCCAAAACGTCCTAGGTACTCCTAGGGAGCCCTTTTCACACTTGTTGTATAAAAAGTTTATTTGTTTATGACATATTGTGCAAACATGATTGGGATGATGAGAAAAGAATGTACAATTTTATTATTTTTGTGTTTGAACGGATGAACCCGTTGCCTACGTACCTTTCCATGAAAAGGTAAAGGATCAAAATGCCGTAGTTCGGCTAAAAGATTTCCAAAATATCAGTGCATTCATTTTAAAACAAGAGCACTAAGGCTTTTCATTCTCAACGGGAGAAAACTCAACCAAGACCAACAATCCACCATGCAAGGATAGCTTCAACATACTAGTGAGGGGTTAACCCTATAATAAGTATGGAAGACTTACAATCAACTCACTAAGGATGTGGTGAGATTTACATCAACCACTATGAGAATTGAAACCTATGGCTAATGTATGAAAACATATCAACAATGGACAAAGCCACAAAACAATTGAATGGGTGAAGTTAATTGGTTATGAGTATTCACAAAAGGATGGTCAAAGTATGATTAGAATTCAATTCAGAAAGAAGTGTTATGAAATGGAGTTTGAAAAGTCAAGGACTTAAGGTCCAAGTTTCTAATTTGAAAAGACATGAGAATGTTTGCACACTATGTCAAAGTTTTTGAATTAACAATGTGAAAAGGGATTTTGAAACAAAAAAAGGTGTGGGTGAGGGAGTGTAAAACTTCCTAGAAGTTCACCTCTTGAGATCATATAGAAGATGATTCAAGTGTGTCCTTTGGAATAGGCAACAATGCAAGTAAGCAAATAAAAAGCGAGGTGATACCGGATGCCAATCAATGGACTTACACCAATCTCACAAACAAAGACGGATACCAGATACCAATCAATGGATTTACACTAATCTCCTAAAACAAAACAAATGATACTGGATGCCAATAAATGGACTTATACCAATCTCACAAACAAAAGCGGATACCGGATACCAATCAATGGATTTACACCAATCTCCTAAAACAAAACAATGATACTGGATGCCAATAAATGGACTTATACCAATCTCACACACAAAACAAAACATGGATATCAGATGCCAATCTATCTGGACTTATTACAATCTCCGCAGGATGATCATAGGAATACAAATGCCAACAACATGGACTTACAATTGAATCCTCACATACAACAAACAAACAAGAGCAATAAGCAAAGAGGGTACAAGCTGCCAATAAATGGTCTTACACTCAATCCCTTCCAAATCATAGGAATAATGGCCAATGAATGGACTTACAGTTGATTCCTCAATGGACAAACAAAGATGGGTCACAAAGATATGAAATGATGATCATGCAATAATGAACAATTAATGGTGATAAATGCACAAAGGCAAACAATCAAACATGTACAGATGAATCAACCAATCAAGTCAAATAGCACACACTATATACAAGCAATTAGGCTCAAGCAAGGGTTAGACTTTAAAGTCAACTAGAATGGGGTGAGTGGTGCTCTTAACCTTAACATTGAGAGTTAAGGTGAAGCAGATGAAAGGATATGAGGGGTGTGCCTCATGGCTCTTATCCCTGGTCAGGGAGAGCTTCAAATGATAGAAGGTGTGGGAGTTCAGAAAGTTGGAACTCTCTCCACAAGTTAATGACTCTATAGATCTTGGGATAAGATCCACAATGCATCAACATGTAATGTGAGCAAAGGGATGACACACAGAATAGTAGGAGACGGACTACACATCTCTTGTATCTACCAATTGCCTTATCAAAAGGACTTTTCCTGCTTGGGGACAAAAATAAACAATCACAAACATTGCCTCTTAAGGAGGACTTCAGACAGGTGCCTGGCCACATAACAAACCAGGTCTTCCAGACTACATGAAGAAGAGAAATTATACCTAATTGGTTAAGCAACCAAGCAAAATCAAGTTCAAAATGAACTTAAGCAACTAATGTACCTGAAATCAATCTAACTCAATCAGTATACAAGTCACAAAAGTCAAACAGATAAACCAACAGTCAACAGACAATGTACAATCAAACAATCAAGGCTACATTGTGCAAGGCACAAGATCAACTCAAATGAGCTAAGAGCAACCTACAAAACAAGTCAAAGTTAGTCCATAACAATCAAACAAACCAACTCAAGCCATATGAATTAATCTCCTTAAAGCCATATGCTTCTTAACCTGAAAACAAACTCAAACATGAGAAGCAAACCCTTAGGCCAAGGCCTAGGGTCAAAGAAGGAGAAATATTCCAAAACAGAACATGAAGATTTACAAGAATCAAGATTAATCAAATAAGAACATCATCCAAGTGGTCCCATATCAAAAGCATTAACCAATTTCATTTCACAAACAAATCATGTCAAAACATGCAAGTTGAAAACTCATTGAAGCAAACAGAATGACCAAAGGCATATCAACTCAAAAGTGATTCAATAATTCTCAAAAAAAAATCATGGATAAACAGAACTCATCAAATGATCAACACACCAAAAATCATGGCATTTGGACAAGTTTAAGCATGTCAAAGAAATTCACTAAGTCAAGGCAAGGCAAAACAAGCTCAATTAGGGCACAAATAGATGCATCAACTTCACACAAGCACAAAACAGAATCCAAGCATGATATGGACATCAAACCAAAGCCAAGATAAACTTTAAAGAGTCTAGAATCAATGTGCAAAAGTTCAAGCTCATATGATAAGGCATAAGAATTTCACAAATCATGAAAGTTCAACACTCAACAAAAGTTCAAACATGACAATCCAGAAAAGAAAATCTCAAACAAATTGGAAATGGATCCAAAAATTCTACAAACATTCATGAGCAAACGTAACATCCAGGAGGAGCATCATGCAAAATTTCAGATCATTTGGCATTTATTTGGTATGGTAAATAAAATCAGCAAGTTGGATAAGAAATGGTGTGACACACATTGTCACACCTCCATTAATCACATCATAACTCAACATCCAGAAATGATAAAAATGCAAACTATATACCAAAATGACCATTAGGATGTCTAGTTTATGCATGTAAATTTTCCGCTTCATTGGATCAATCATCATTATTTCATGAAGGAAATGGCAAGCAAGGTGCATGAATGTATAAGCATGAACAAACCCTAGGCAATTTAAAAATCCACCCGAGCATAAATTCTGTAAAAATATCCATAAACTAGTAGACATTACAAGGAACATTGTACAAAAAATCTCATGTGAATTGGATCATTATTTTAGGAGTTATGAATTTTTGAATGGAAAGAAAAATTAAAAACTGCATGATGAAGGCATGTGAACATGGATAGCATACAAGAGAAAAATGCAAAAGCCAAAAAATGCAAATGCTGGAACTCGGAATCGAACCGAGTGTGAATTCAAATATGGCGCTCACTTAATGAAACGCGCCGTTTCATTAAGTGATGTGGCAAAGCGCTTCATTCTGAGCCAATTAAACAGCCAGGTGGAGATGATGTGGACCAATGCATGGCAACAAACCGCGAAACACATGCAACACTCACGCCAAGCAGATCAAATGAAATCTGGAAATCGAAACCCTAGACATTCATCCATTGTTCATCATGTTCATAATCATCAAGATCCAAACATCACAGGAATTCACGAAACATACATCATTGGAACCGTCCTTCAACACACATCAATAATCCAACATCAATTCAACCTAATTCTACTCATGTTCAAAGATTCAAGCGAAGAAAGTTTCACATGTCAACATTCAAATCCACATAACTACCTCAAAACTCAATGAAAATCCACGATCTAAAGTTCATTACAACCAGCAACAAAGGATCTACAAGATGCATATCATAATTTCATGAATTAGAGCATTCGAATTTTAACCTTGCTGATGATGCAGAGTTGAAATCGTGTGAATCTGGCTTGGAGGAGCTGAAACAGATGCTCTATAATGCTGAGGAAAATGAATGAATGATGGACAACAGCTCAACAATGCTTAATCTCGATGGAATCTTCAACTGCCATGAGCGAGCACAAGCTTCACAGTCCAAGATTCATGCAGAATTCTTCAAGATCCAGCTTCAATCTTCTTCAATTATGCCTGTAGATGATGAACAAATCGAAAGGAAAGCAAAAGATATGAAGAAAATGGATGAAAAAAGTTGAGAGAATTTGAGATGAAAATTTCAGATCTGAGTTTTGTGTAGTTGTTGTTCTGAATTCTGTTAGGATTATGTTTAAATACCACATGCTAATCAAACTCACTAATCATGTTTAGCCAAAAACCCAAGAATTAGTGAAATTAACATGTTTATGCAAAATGCCAAAATCACCCTTATGCTCATGCAAGGCAATGGAACAGTGCGAATTTTTGATTGGAAATGAGTTCAAAACCTGTTTAGAGGCAAATGTAATTGGTTTGAAGTGAAAATAATGCATATTTTTCAAATGGATATTTTCCCTCCAAAAATTCAAATTAATTCAAGTGAAAAATGCAATATTTTTGTGATGAGAATTGATGAAATGTGATGCATGATTATGATAGTAGGGATCAAGAGAGAAATGCTCCAAAAAGAACCACATGATTTGGCCATTTGGTTCAAAAGTTATGCAAGCCTTAAGTTCAAAATCCATTGACAATGATTTGATCATAACTTGCCAACCACACATGAGAAATGGATATTCTTGGACTTTTTGGAAAGGTGAGAGCAAGATATTCAACTTTTATGTTGGACAAAATTTTATTTGAAGCTTGCTTGATGATGTAAACTTGAGGAGAAGACCTTTCCATTTTTGGCAGTTTGAAATTACAGGTCACTTACTATTTTTGGAAACTTTTCATCTGACCTCAAATTCTTCATTGTTGATGTTTGGCATGTTATATGAGACTTGTATGGACATGAATGAGGCCTCTCTAACCATCTCCCACCTTCAAATCCATGATTGAATGCACAGTTGACTTGTGTTGACTTTTCTAGGGTTTCAGTTGACTTGGCTATGATCAGATGGAATCCAAGCCTCTACCACTTGAGATTTTGATTCAAAATGATGTCATGGTTCATATGAACTCTTGTGAATGCTCATGGTGCCCAAATTCTTCATAATGGCCACCATCTATTGCTCAATGACTGCCTTTGACTGGCTTGACCTAATGGTTGCTTCATCTGCAAGTAACAAGGCTAGATGACAATATTTTTGTACTTTTGGTTAGTAAACAAATGAAAAGCAATGATATACAAATGCAAAACATGCTTGGTGATCAAGAACCACTCTCAAAAGACAACCCACCCACACGGAAGGATGCAAGGTGCACAATGATCCTTGAGGCAAATGATATGATATGATATGATGCCATGAGGGATCTTAGGGACAAAATTGGGGTCTTACAGATGCCCCTATTTAAGGTCATTCTACCCGGAGAAATGAAGTTTAGAAATCTTCATCTTGACGCGGTAGAATGGGCTTAAATAACAGTAATGAGACAAATTTTGGTCCCTAAGAGACCTCCTGATGTAAATGTATGCATGTAAAAGACACAAACTCTGTGGGGATATGGTTCACACAGAAGAAAAGACGATCCATCGGAGTAATACACTCACCAGGAACAAAGACTCTAACAGGACTCTTATGGGGATAATAAAAAGAAATGCGTGAGCAGGGCACGACTCTGAATTAGGGAGAAACAAAACTGACACAGCGTGAACAAGACACGACTGGACTAGAGACCTCACTGGGGAGAGAAGGACTCACACTGGAAAAGAAGATTTCCAAAGGAAGATACATCCATTGGAAAGACTCAAGCTGACTCAAACTATCCACAAAGGATACTTCGGATAAAAATCCGGACTCGGACCAAGGAAAAGATCTACAAAGAACCTCCCTGCCGGGGAAAAATTGCATATATTGGGGAAAATGCCAATACAGCAAAAGGGTAAAAATCACAACCGGAAACCCACTGGGAAATGTCTAACAAAGAGACTCCTGGGGAAAAGCAACAAGATGAGGTGTTACCGGGATAAGGGTAACAAACTCAGGAAGAATGAATATCTAAGACCGGTATAAGGGTGAGAGATATCAATCAACCAAACATCTGAGAAAGACCTGAAAAAGGTACATCAACTCAAGAAAATCTAACTCCACAGGGGACCAAGGTCATAATAAGGAGCAGAAAGGAAGGAGCACCAGGGATACCGAGGTATATAATAGGTGACCGACCAAAGCGTGAATTGGTTTTTACTGCCAAAACACTCATCATCCGAAGGGAGGGCTTGAAAAAGCAAATCGACTTATAGGATGGACATTCGAATCCACAACGGGAAAACGAATCTTACTCAACTGGGGACACAAACCCAAAGAGCGCATGAGATATAATATCCATTACCGTCAGAACGTGGATAGAGTACTCACATGAGACATATTATCTATTACCGTCAGAACGTAGATAATACACTCGCATGGTAAGAAACACCAAGGATACCGGTTACTGGGTATATAATAGGTGATCTACCGAAACGTGAATTGGTTTTTAATACCAAAACACTCATCATCCAAAACACAAACTTGTTAAAGGATGGATATTCGATTCTACAAAGAATACGAATCTTACTCTACTGGGGAAGATCAACAAAGGATTCCAACCAAAGAGTGAAAGAGATATATTATTCATTACCGTCAGAACGTGAATAATATACTTGAAAAGGAAGAGACACCAGAGATACCGAGGTATATAATAGGTGACCAACCAAAAAGAGAGACAATCGATACCAAGCATACGGGTAAACGAAAGATAACTCAAAGGGATAAATTGCAAGCGTCCGGCAATTATCCAAGAAACAAATATTCGATTCCGCAAAGGGAAATAACGAATCTTACTCGACCAGGGAAACACAAAAGGCTTCGACTGAAGAGTGCATAAGATATATTATCCATTACCGTCAGAACGTGGATAACATAATCGCATGGAAGATTATCCACAACCGGTTACTGGGTTAACAAAGGATAAATCGACCGAAAATAAAGGCATCGGGATACCAAAACTAGGTATATAATGATGACCAATCAAAGGGAGCAACTGACATTACCAAGCAGTCGGGTAAATGAAAGAAGACTCGCTGGGGATGAATTGCAAGCATCCGGCAATTACCCACAAGGACTAGCTGGGGATGCATTGATAAACAATCAATGATCCGGGGAACAAATCACTAGCAAACGGTGAAAGGGCCCACTGGAGACTTCAAAGGGAATAACATTGCAAGCATACGGCAATGATCCAGAAGACGACTTGCTGGGGATGAATTGCTAGCAACCGACAATTATCCACAAGCAAGAGAGGAAAATCAACATCGAATAACAAATGAAGATAACCACAGAGAGTAACCATCATCGGTTAGGATGAACAACAAGGTTAACTCTGCAAAAGGGGAGAAACTAGGGTTTACAACTACCGAATACGGGGTAGAATACCAAAATTCTGGCTAAGGAAAAAATTGCTAGCAACCGACAATTATCCACAAAAAGCACAGACTCCGTTGGGAATAAAACCACAACAGCACAAAATCCACCATCAACCAGAACGAACCACAAAGGTTACCTCTGCTAGGGGAAAAGAGATAGGACTTACGACTACCGAATACTGGGTAGTGGCCATCAACTCTGATGAGGATAAAAAGGATAGGGTTTACATCCACCGAATACTGGGTAGAAAACCAACAACTCCGCGTGGGGAATGAAAGAATCACAAATCCGCACGGGAACCAAAGATAGGGTTTATAACAAACCACAAACTGCTGGAGAGCAGAAAAATTAGGATTTACAACTACCGAATATTGGGTAGAAAACCAAACGACTCTTGCTAAGGAATAAAAGGTATATAACCACAAATTCCACCAAGAAGAGGGCAAGAAACATAGGACTTACAACTACCGGATACTGGGTAGAGGCCCAACCAACTCTTGCTGAGGAATAAAAGGTATATAACTACAAATTCCGCCAAGAAGAGGGAACATAGGACTTACAACTACCGGTTACTGGGTAGAGGCCCAAAAAGATTCCGCTGGGGATAAATGAATTAATGTCGATTACTGGGCAAATTATTCATTTATTCCACAGGGAAGCACAAGAAACAGTTGACAAATGCCAATTCGGGACTAAACCGAACAGACGGACTGAATCAAGACTCATCCTATGAGGATATAACTCAATAGGAAAATCCATCCCAATATATATGTGTTGGGAGGAAACGGAAGAAACCGTCATCCACGAGGAAAATCTCAGTGGGGAACTGCAGAAGGAAAAACAGTCACTTTCTGCTTATGGGGCTGACTCTATATGGAGAGATTTAAACACCCGACATTGGCTTGGGAAGATCTATAAAGAGATCTATATCACCCATAGCAGGAGAACAACAAACAAGAGATAAATGGCAAAAATGCAACATGAATATCTGAATGTTTTATGATTATGCATGAATATGCGTGATTTATGTTTGATGAATGCTGACAAAACAGACATATCTAACACAAACAGAGTCCAGGAATCAAACGCCCGGTACTATACTTCCAGGGGAAAAACCAACTGGAAAGCCAATCTGCTGGAGATCCTCGTGCTGAAAAGCAAAGATCTGCGGGGAGGCAAAAGATTGGAGATACCAAAGACTCTCTGAGTAATGGATCAACAATCAACCCAACTGGAGTACAGAAAGTCACAACAGGCACAAACAGCCACAAAGACAAATATGTTGGGGAAACAGGAGAAATCCCGAGATATCCGCAGGGGAAACCCCAGTATCAACTGGGAAGCAAGAGTTCACTGCACAAGCAAAAACTGTTATGAAAGCAACTCCACATAACTCCACTGGGGAACAACCCACTGAGGGAGAACAAATCATCCACGTAGAGTCTACTGTACAAGCAACTCTACCTGGGGGAAACAAGTAGTTATTCCATCGGGAATACACCCACTGAAGGAAAAATAGATCACACAAGTAGATTCTGCAACAAGCCACTCTACTGAGGATCAAAAGCAATCAGGAAATCAACCAAATCTTAGGATGATAGGCTATCAACCAACCCTACTAGGGAAACAGAGGTTTCAAAAAGCAGAAACTGCCACGAACAACTCTGTCAAGGATACCAGCTCTAGCGGAGACTCCGAGGGGACTATTGCAGATGCAATCCTGATCCTGTTGGAGATACCAACTCTAATGGGGATTTTGCATAAATACAATCCACCAAACCACCAATCAACTGACGGCTCCGCTGGGGAAAACCACTGAAGAATCCACTGGGATACGGAAGAGAGCTGGGGAACAACCACCAAATGTTAACTCTTCTGAGGAGAACACCCACAACTGCTGAGGATGAACATAATCACTGCCCTGCTGAAAGGATAAGCGCTCTGATGGGGAGCTAGCAACAACTCCGCTGGCGACTTGGTCGGGGAAGAGGTTACTGTTGGAGAAAACGAAGTCTTCCACAAGCGCTCTGCTCCGAGGATATATCACAGATTCCATTAGCGACTGTGCTGAGGAAAGATAACAACAACCCTGCTTGCGACAATGCTGGGGAAAGCGGTAAAGTACCGGGATATCAACCCACCAACCACTGAATCTTCAAAAAGAAAACCACCATGCTGAGGAGAGAAACAACAACTCTGCTAGCGACTGCAGTGGGGAGAAATGGGGTACCTGGGTTCAAACCACCAATTACCGAATCTTCCAAAAGGAGAAACACCCATGCTGGGAGAGAATACTGCTGGAGAAGAAAACGAAGTCTTCACCAAACACTCTGCTTGGGGGAACAACCCCAACAACAACTCTGCTTGGGGAACAACCCCAACAATCAAGCAGGAGGAAGAGGATACAACCAATGCCAGGAATATGAACAAATGTCTTACCTGTTGGAAATCATGCCACCCTTGGGAGAGCACTGAGAAATTCTTAAGTATCCTTTCATCATTGTGAATGTTCACTTTGTTTAAAACAATAATTTGAAAAATTTATTGGTTTAAAACAATGACATTTTATCAATTAAAACATGCAAAACATTTGTTGAATTAAAACAAATAAGAGTGCAAATAATTGGATAAAAGCTCAAAGTGATTTAATGGAATGGTAGCCTACAAATGGCAAGACTCCATAGATCTGTACAAATTTGAAATCAGTGATATATATTGGGAGAGGGCTACATTGAACATAATGATCCTTTCTCTACCAATTTGAATCTCGATGTATCCGAAGCTTCAGTTGACGACGAATCGAGAACCTCTGACGAAAAGACGGCTGTGGAACAGAAAGTCTTGTCCGGATGCAGTTACTTGCCAAATCCCTAATTTTTGCCTAGATTGCCCCAGGGTGAGGTACTCAATCTAGCGGGATGCAAATTCACTTTTATTTTTCAAGTCTCTAACTTTTGCCTGGATCACCCTTTCGGGTTCTCCACCGAGACGCTCATTTTTGCCTAAGCCGCCCTTTCGGGTTTTCAACTTAGCGAGCTATTCTGTTTTTCATTTGCATATACTTTTTTTTTAGGCAAAGTATTTCTTGACTGCATCTGAATTCACAGGACGAGTGAAATCCTCCCCATCCATTGTTGTAAGCATCAAAGCTCTGCCTGAAAAGGCTCTCTTAACAACATATGGACCCTCGTAGTTTGGAGTCCACTTGCCCCTGGAATCGGGCGCGAAAGATAAGACTTTCTTGAGCACGAGGTCTCCTTCTCGGAACACACGAGGCTTGACCTTCTTATCGAATGCTTTCTTCATTCTCTGCTGATATAACTGACCATGGCACATGGCAGTCAATCGCTTCTCTTCAATCAAATTCAACTGGTCATAACGACTCTGAATCCATTCAGCATCAGTCAACTAGGGCTTTGAGGGTATACTTTTTCTTTTTTTTTTCTTTTGAAAAAAATTCTCTTTGCTTTTTTGACTTTCTTCATTTTGTTTTTCACCCTCTTCTTCTTTTTTTTTACATTACATTTGTAATGCCTCAGTTTGACTGTTCTGCTGATTCTCAAAATACAGCTGAATGAGCCTCTTTTCATGCTCAAGAAAACGGGTAATCTCATCAGGAATCCCCTTCAACATCATCTTCCTCTGCCTCAAATACAAGGAATTCAAGATTGGGAGATGGCGTTGGATCATTATGTTCAATGGGTTTTAGGATCAACCTGCATAATGATTTTGGTTAATGAAAAGCTTTAGATTTTAAACAAGCAAATCATTATGCAGATGAAAAAGATTGTTCTTATTCTTGTTTTTATGGGTTTTTTTTGTGATCACTGATTTCATGCAAAAGCAAAAAGTGAAAACAAATGGAAAAACAAACGTTTAACAATGCATTAATTGAATGAAAACATCATTGTATATATGCTGCCAACAATGTCATCACTTCTCCTTTTGGCATGGGAGAAGGGTTTTTAAACAAAGTGAACAATTACTCTGATCTATGGATGACTGTAGGAACATCTACAGCGACCCAATTGTGGCAGACACCACCAGGTATGATGAAATTGTTCAGATCCTCTGCATCCTCTTCCAATATAGCAGCAGCATCTTCAGGTTGATTAGCATGGATGAATCCTCCACTTTTGAATAGCCCATGCTCGTTGAATGCCCCAGAGGAATAGCCAATGCCAACCCGGGATTTATTGTCTTCAAGCTCAATCATCTTCCCTAAACCAGCAACTGCACCACACTCAATGGCCAGTTTCGCATCACGGTAGGAAGCAAATGAAGGAGACTTCTTCTCAATTGGTTCATCAATAGATAAAGCTTGGAAAGGCGTTCCAACTTCATCCTCAGCGTCAATATACGAGAAAGAAGACAAGTGGCTTATCAGGAATACATCCATCAAAAGCCCTTAGTCTGGCAAATTCCTCCTTAAGTTTACAGTTCTCTTGCTCAAAATGATCCATCAATCTCGAAGAATCGGCTCTGGTGTAGTACCGGCGAGGTGCGTCTTCAAAATAAATGAAGATCGCAGGGTCAGACCACAGGACCAAAGGCTGAGAACAACACCCGCTCATGCAAATGATGCATGAAGTGTTTATGCATATGCTTTGTTTTTATTTCAAAGGAACTCGAGGGTTTTATTTGCAAACTATGAAATATTAACATTTTGATCGTATATGAGAATATCTCATCAGATATATCAGGTAAAAAAAAATTCGGTTTTTTCCATGTTTGAAAATTTTTGCAAATAAACTCCTTTGAGTTCCTTGAAAATTTTCTGATTTTTCTGATGACATGAATGCAGATGAATGCATGAATGCATGAATGCAACAATCACACTCAAGGATCAAACAAGTCACACCAGACAAAGGTCATGGGAAAGCTCATTGTATCCCTAATATCAATCATCCATTTTGGTGGATTTAGGTTTTCACCTTATCAACACCCAAGTTCCATTGATATTAACGATACGTGAACCGGCTCAATCATCCTTAATATCAACCATCCATTTTGGCGGATTATGGTTTACACCTTATCGACACCCAAGTTCCATTGATATTAAAGATGTCTGAACGACTCAACCATGAATCACGGGTTTGCTGAGAGTCACGAGCATGGAGTCTCGGTTAAGAACCACCCAAAAGGAGTGTACTAGGGTTTAAACCTGCCAGACATGTTCTACCAGAGGTTCCCATAATCATCGTCCCATCTCTCGGATATTATCGGAGGAACGAATACTCGTATTCCAAAAATATTCTCAAGAGAGACTCTTATGAGTGTAGTATTGCGTAACAATCGCATCAGAACTGACATCTGAACGACCTCCGCACTACGTCCTAAAAATAGGTCAAGATGGGCTTGGTAAACTAAGGTCCTTGGCTTCTAAGGCACATGATTGAAAGAATAATGCCTAACCACAAATAACTTGTGTGACATTATTAATCCAACATGACCTCCACCAAGTGAATGGACTCGCAAGTCAACTGGCTAAGGAATACTCCACACCAGTCAACAAGACTATGCCATTCTCCTATCCTAAGGTGCACTCGAGTTCGGGTATAGAACTCATCTCACAGAGATCACCAAAGCGAACAGCAAATGTATATCAAGCAATTCAAACATTACAATCAATACAGTTATCCCAAATTGTACAAAAATATGTCAAATAACAAATAAACAAATATAATACAACAAGGGTGAAAAGTAGGCAATACCACCAGGGAAGGTCTAATGAAGATTTTATCCCCAGCAGAGTCGCCACTTTTCTGTAGCGGTGTATTCGTCGCTATATGATTTATTGATTAAACCATAAGCAAAGCATACAAAGAAATCGAGTCGCCACCACACTTTTATTTATCCAAAGGATTGGCTAAAAAGCGAACAAAAGCCTAAGAAGTTTTACACATAGAAAACTAATGAAAGATCAGAGAATCTGGGTAAGGGGTAAATTACGCAATGGGAAGGTGTTAGGCACACAAAACGTCCTAGGTACTCCTAGGGAGCCCTTTTCACACTTGTTGTATAAAAAGTTTATTTGTTTATGACATATTATGCAAACATGATTGGGATGATGAGAAAAGAATGTACAATTTTATTATTTTTGTGTTTGAACGGATGAACCCGTTGCCTACGTACCTTTCCATGAAAAGGTAAAGGATCAAAACGCCGTAGTTCGGCTAAAAGATTTCCAAAATATCAGTGGATTCATTTTAAAACAAGAGCACTAAGGCTTTTCATTCTCAACGGGAGAAAACTGAACCAAGACCAACAATCCACCATGCAAGGATAGCTTCAACATACTAGTGAGGGGTTAACCCTATACTAAGTATGGAAGACTTACAATCAACTCACTAAGGATATGGTGAGATTTACATCAACCACTATGAGAATTGAAACCTATGGCTAATGTATGAAAACATATCAACAATGGACAAAGCCACAAAACAATTGAATGGGTGAAGTTAATTGATTATGAGTATTCACAAAAGGATGGTCAAAGTATGATTAGAATTCAATTCAGAAAGAAGTGTTATGAAATGGAGTTTGAAAAGTCAAGGACTTAAGGTCCAAGTTTCTAATTTGAAAAGACATGAGAATGTTTTCACACTATGTCAAAGTTTTTGAATTAACAATGTGAAAAGGGATTTTGAAACAAAAAAAGGTGTGGGTGAGGGAGTGTAAAACTTCCTAGAAGTTCACCTCTTGAGATCATATAGAAGATGATTCAAGTGTGTCCTTTGGAATAGGCAACAATGCAAGTAAGCAAATAAAAAGCGAGGTGATACTGGATGCCAATCAATGGACTTACACCAATCTCACAAACAAAGACGGATACCGGATACCAATCAATGGATTTACACCAATCTCCTAAAACAAAACAAATGATACTGGATGCCAATAAATGGACTTATACCAATCTCACAAACAAAAGCGGATACCGGATACCAATCAATGGATTTACACCAATCTCCTAAAACAAAACAATGATACCGGATGCCAATAAATGTACTTATACCAATCTCACACACAAAACAAAACATGGATATCAGATGCCAATCTATCTGGACTTATTCCAATCTCCGCAGGATGATCATAGGAATACAAATGCCAACAACATGGACTTACAATTGAATCCTCACATACAACAAACAAACAAGAGCAATAAGCAAAGAGGGTACAAGCTGCCAATAAATGGTCTTACACTCAATCCCTTCCAAATCATAGGAATAATGGCCAATGAATGGACTTACAGTTGATTCCTCAATGGACAAACAAAGATGGGTCACAAAGATATGAAATGATGATCATGCAATAATGAACAATTAATGGTGATAAATGCAAAAAGGCAAACAGTCAAACATGTACAGATGAATCAACCAATCAAGTCAAATAGCACACACTATATACAAGCAATTAGGCTCAAGCAAGGGTTAGACTTTAAAGTCAACTGGAATGGGGTGAGTGGTGCTCTTAACCTTAACATTGAGAGTTAAGGTGAAGCAGATGAAAGGATATGAGGGGTGTGCCTCATGGCTCTTATCCCTGGTCAGGGAGAGCTTCAAATGATAGAAGGCGTGGGAGTTCAGAAAGTTGGAACTCTCTCCACAAGTTAATGACTCTATAGATCTTGGGATAAGATCCACAATGCATCAACATGTAATGTGAGCAAAGGGATGACACACAGAATAGTAGGAGATGGACTACACATCTCTTGTATCTACCAATTGCCTTATCAAAAGGACTTTTCCTGCTTGGGGACAAAGATAAACAATCACAAACATTGCCTCTTAAGGAGGACTTCAGACAGGTGCCTGGCCACATAACAAACCAGGTCTTCTAGACTACATGAAGAAGAGAAATTATACCTAATTGGTTAAGCAACCAAGCAAAAGCAAGTTCAAAATGAACTTAAGCAACTAATGTACCTGAAATCATTCCAACTCAATCAGTATACAAGTCACAAAAGTCAAACAGATAAACCAACAGTCAACAGACAATGTACAATCAAACAATCAAGGCTACATTGTGCAAGGCACAAGCTCAACTCAAATGAGCTAAGAGCAACCTACAAAACAAGTCAAAGTTAGTCCATAACAATCAAACAAACCAACTCAAGCCATATGAATTAATCTCCTTAAAGCCATATGCTTCTTAACCTGAAAACAAACTCAAACATGAGAAGCAAACCCTTAGGCCAAGGCCTAGGGTCAAAGAATGAGAAATATTCCAAAACAGAACATGAAGATTTACAAGAATCAAGATTAATCAAATAAGAACATCATCCAAGTGATCCCATATCAAAAGCATTAACCAATTTCATTTCACAAACAAATCATGTCAAAACATGCAAGTTGAAAACTCATTGAAGCAAACAGAATGACCAAAGGCATATCAACTCAAAAGTGATTCAATAATTCTCAAAAAAAAATCATGGATAAACAGCACTCATCAAATGATCAACACACCAAAAATCATGGCATTTGGACAAGTTTAAGCACGTCAAAGAAATTCACTAAGTCAAGGCAAGGCAAAACAAGCTCAATTAGGGCACAAATAGATGCATCAACTTCACACAAGCACAAAACAGAATCCAAGCATGATATGGACATCAAAGCAAAGCCAAGATAAACTTTAAAGAGTCTAGAATCAATGTGCAAAATTTCAAGCTCATATGATAAGGCATAAGAATTTCACAAATCATGAAAGTTCAACACTCAACAAAAGTTCAAACATGACAATCCAGAAAAGAAAATCTCAAACAAATTGGAAATGGATCCAAAAATTCTACAAAAATTCAGGAGCAAACCTATCATCCAGGAGGAGCATCATGCAAAATTCAGATCATTTGGCATTTATTTGGCATGGTAAATAAAATCAGCAAGTTGGACAAGAAATGGTGTGACACACATTGTCACACCTCTATTAATCACATCATAACTCAACATCCAGAAATGAGAAAAATGCAAACTATATACCAAAATGACCATTAGGATGTCTAGTTTATGCATGTAAATTTTCCGCTTCATTGGATCAGTCATCATTATTTCATGAAGGAAATGGCAAGCAAGGTGCATGAATGTATAAGCATGAACAAACCCTAGGCAATTTAAAAATCCACCCGAGCACAAATTCTGTAAAAATATCCATAAACTAGTAGACATTACAAGGAACATTGTACAAAAAATCTCATGTAAATTGGATCATTATTTTAGGAGTTAGGAATTTTTGAATGGAAAGAAAAATTAAAAAATGCATGATGAAGGCATGTGAACATGGATAGCATACAAGAGAAAAATTTAAAAGCCAAAAAATGCAAATGCTGGAACTCGGAATCGAACCGAGTGTGAATTCAAATATGGCGCTCACTTAATGAAACGCGCCGTTTCATTAAGTGATGTGGCAAAGCGCTTCATTCTGAGCCAATTAAACAGCCAGGTGGAGATGATGTGGACCAATGCATGGCAACAAACCGCGAAACACATGCAACACTCACGCCAAGCAGATCAAATGAAATCTGGAAATCGAAACCCTAGACATTCATCCATTGTTCATCATGTTCATAATCATCAAGATCCAAACATCACAGGAATTCACGAAACATACATCATTGGAACCGTCCTTCAACACACATCAATAATCCAACATCAATTCAACCTAATTCTACTCATGTTCAAAGATTCAAGCGAAGAAAGTTTCACATGTCAACATTCAAATCCACATAACTACCTCAAAACTCAATGAAAATCCACGATCTAAAGTTCATTACAACCAGCAACAAAGGATCTACAAGATGCATATCATAATTTCATGAATTAGAGCATTCGAATTTTAACCATGCTGATGATGCAGAGTTGAAATCGTGTGAATCTGGCTTGGAGGAGCTGAAACAGATGCTCTATAGTGCTGAGGAAAATGAATGAATGATGGACAACAGCTCAACAATGCTTAATCTCGATGGAATCTTCAACTGCCATGAGCGAGCACAAGCTTCACAGTCCAAGATTCATGCAGAATTCTTCAAGATCCAGCTTCAATCTTCTTCAATTATGCCTGTAGATGATGAACAAATCGAAAGCAAAGCAAAAGATAAGAAGAAAATGGATGAAAAAAGTTGAGAGAATTTGAGATGAAAATTTCAGATCTGAGTTTTGTGTAGTTGTTGTTCTGAATTCTGTTAGGATTATGTTTAAATACCACATGCTAATCAAACTCACTAATCATGTTTAGCCAAAAACCCAAGAATTAGTGAAATTAACATGTTTATGCAAAATGCCAAAATCACCCTTATGCTCATGCAAGGCAATGGAACAGTGCGAATTTTTGATTGGAAATGAGTTCAAAACCTGTTTAGAGGCAAATGTAATTGGTTTGAAGTGAAAATAATGCATATTTTTCAAATGGATATTTTCCCTCCAAAAATTCAAATTAATTCAAGTGAAAAATGCAATATTTTTGTGATGAGAATTGATGAAATGTGATGCATGATTATGATAGTAGGGATCAAGAGAGAAATGCTCCAAAAGAACCACATGATTTGGCCATTTGGTTCAAAAGTTATGCAAGCTTGAAGTTCAAAATCCATTGACAATGATTTGATCATAACTTGCCAACCACACATGAGAAATCGATGTTCTTGGACTTTTTGGAAAGGTGAGAGCAAAATATTCAACTTTTATGTTAGACAAAATTTGATTTGAAGCTTTCTTGATGATGTAAACTTGAGGAGAAGACCTTTCCATTTTTGGCAGTTTGAAATTACAGGTCACTTACTATTTTTGGAAACTTTTCATCTGACCTCAAATTCTTCATTGTTGATGTTTGGCATGTTATATGAGACTTGTATGGACATGAATGAGGCCTCTCTAACCATCTCCCACCTTCAAATCCATGATTGAATGAATAGTTGACTTGTGTTGACTTTTTTAGGGTTTCAGTTGACTTGGCTATGATCAGATGGAATCCAAGCCTCTACCACTTGAGATTTTGATTCAAAATGATGTCATGGTTCATATGAACTCTTGTGAATGCTCATGGTGCCCAAATTCTTCATAATGGCCACCATCTATTGCTCAATGACTGCCTTTGACTGGCTTGACCTAATGGTTGCTTCATCTGCAAGTAACAAGGCTAGATGACAATATTTTTGTACTTTTGGTTAGTAAACAAATGAAAAGCAATGATACACAAATGCAAAACATGCTTGGTGATCAAGAACCACTCTCAAAAGACAACCCACCCACAGGGAAGGAGGCAAGGTGCACAATGATCCTTGAGGCAAATGATATGATATGATATGATGCCATGATGGATCTTAGGGAAAAATTGGGGTCTTACATCTATAGGTTCGGTGAATTTTCTTTTGATACTGGCTAATTCCTTAAGACTAATCTTAGTTTGGCCCATGTAGAATTGTTCATGAAACAATCTTTCCAAATGAGGCCAAACATCTATGGAATTTGGTGGCAAAGTTGTAAACCATGTGAAGGTGTTCTTTGTTAAAGAACTGGGGAAATATTTCATCCTTAGGTTCTCACTGTTCGCCAAATCCCCTGCCTCAGTCATGTATCTGGCTATGTGCTCTATAGTGGATTCACCAGTGTCCCCTGAGAATTTGGTGAACTTAGGGATTTTACAACCCCTTGGTAATTCTGTTTGTAGGACATATTCTGATAAAGAAGAGGAATAATTTGGCCGTCGAAGTCCTGTATTCAGACCATTCTGGGACATGATTCTTTCTATCATACTAGTTAAGTCATTTTCCATCATATTTTCCCGCCTGACCCTATGAATTACTTCGTCTGCATCCTGGTCTCTATTAACCATTATCACTCTCCTAGGTTGTTCTTTAGGGGCTTCCCATCGAATTGGCTGTTGTTCCAATCTTGCCCCCATGACCCTTTCGTCAGGCGCTTGCCTTGGTGGTCGAACCTGATCTATAGTTGGTTCTTCTCCCTGGATTATAACCTGGTTTGGCCTGCGTCGAACAGAAGATTGTGGGGCGCCTAGGAAATCTGTTATGCGTCCCATCTGCGCTGACAGTTGTTGGTATGTTTGGGCATTGTCAGTGTTAGTCCTATTCACATTCTGTATCAGGGGAGAAAAAATGGTATTCATTTCTCTTGCCAGAACTCCTACCATATCATGGTTACTGGCATCCATTTGTTGTCTAAAGGCTGCCTGGTTATTCGTTGTAAGGGTAGGTAATAGGGTAGGGATTCCTTGTGATTGGGTATTTCGACCTACATGGTTCATGCCAAAGCCAGAATTTTGAATTGGCGAAATAACCGTATTATGTGGTTGAGTATATATGGAATAATTGTTTTGAAGTCCTGCCATGGCAGTAGATGGCATTCCATATGGGTATTCTCTCAAAGGCCTAAAGTTCTCGAATCCTGGTGGCCTAGGGGTTGAAATTGCAGGAGTGTCTGCTACGCTTGACATAATAGCATTGTTGTCGAATTATACAAGGCCATAGATCCAGATGTTGGTATGGCCTGTGCACTAGGGATCTCAGTGGATACATCAATCGAATTTGCTCCGATTGTGCCTGTTCCCTGGGGAGGGAATTGTTCCCCTTAACTGGTTGTATTAACCATCTTTTTTGCGTTTTTTCTGTTGGTTATAGGTTGCGAATTGTTGGCTATCCTACACTTCTAAGGATCATACAACACTAATTTTTAAACCAAAAGAATAACAGCGATTTTGTATTGTAAAAGTAAAGCAAATTATTGTAATTAACAATTCTTTTGACACAGTCCCACTGGGCGTGCCAATTTGTTTACTAGTGATTTCTGATAAACAACCACTAGTCTTCCAATATTATAGATTTTTTGTAACTTATAGGATCGACTAGATTGATCCTAGGACATGTGTCTCAAGAACTATCATTACGGTGATTTGACTCATGGTTCAGTTTGTCTCTGGTTTATGAACAGCGAAAAGTGTTTTGACAACAATTCTAAACGAAATTTATGACTCTATGAATAAAGAGTAAATGATGATAAATTTGTAGGAAAGTGTGTTTAAAGATAACGAAAGTACTTGGAAAAGGTGAAGATAAGTGACTTGAAGTAAATGTTTTAAGTTTTGAGAAAGTACTGGAAATGAAAACTTGGCAGAATGTAAATGCAAAGGTAAAAATGATGATGAAATACTGAAAATAAGGGCAATTCGACAGAAGAAAATACAGTGAATAATTTTAATTTAAATGACTTGCATGAAATAGATAACATGAACCAAATTATGGTGTTCTTCATACATACATTTTCAGCATAAAACTCTTTTCTCTCGCTCTGGTACTTTGAGTATTTTTTGTGAATTTCTGTATATCTGTTTGAACACCCTGAAATCTAAAACTAAGACTCCTATTTATAACAATTCGACCCTAACGGCCTCTACACAGATGACTGCCACGTTCGACATTTCCAAACGTTGCATGTCTCAGATGTTTCCACGTGTTGGCCTGACGAAACTGCTTCGTTTAAATTTCAAATCTTTCCCGCTTGAAGCTTCGACTCTGTCAAAACGCCTACGTCGAAGAGAGCTTTGTGGAGATCCAAAAAATCCTCTAAGTCTCAGGCTTCGACAAGAAAGATTTATTTATCCAAGAAAAGAATTCAACAAACAGATTCGACACAGCCATTTTTTATTTATTCTCCAAAATGTAACACTTCCAAAGAACTTCAACTATTTTTCGAAATCTCCAGTTAACAGTTATGGGGCGTTTGCCAAGAAGAAAGAGGGAGAGGCACATGTTGTGTCCTCCCATATTAAACAAAGAAAACCCTCTGTGAAGAGGAAGACTGTGCGTCCCGCCAGTAACCAGCACCAGGTGGCTCATATAGCACCCGCTTTCAGGGAAAATCAACATTATCAGCATCAGAACCAGCAACAGCAACATCAACAACATCGTCCACAACAGCAGGCCTACCAGCCTCGAAACAATAATCAGACCAACACTAACTATGATAGGAAGAGGGTCAGTTTTGATCCTATTCCTATGACTTATGCAGAGCTATATCCTTCGTTGATCGAAAGGAAGCTGATCGGTCCACGTGACCCACCCGCTGTACCGACCAACCCTCAGTGGTGGTACAAGCCCGAGCTTCATTGTGTTTATCGTTCCGGTGCTCCCGGACATGATGTGGAGAACTATTATCCTCTCAAGACCAAGGTTCTGGATCTTGTGAGAAGCGGTATTTTATTTTTCGAGGACATAGGTCCTAATGTTAAGAAGAACCCATTGCCCGAGCATAGGAAGGCTGCAGTTAATATGGTTCAAGGTTGCCGTGGTAAATACAAGGTCAGATATGTCAGCCATATCAGACAATCTTTGGTCGAGATGCATAGACTGTTGTGTGGATACAGTCATTATGAGCATGACCACGATAGCTGCCGTGTGTGCACTGTCAATGAGAGAGGATGTCGTCAAGTCAGGAAAGACATCCAAGAGATGCTGGATCAGGGTGTGATCGAGATACTTCAGAATCGTGATGAGGATGAAGTTAATGTTATATCGCCTGTGTTCAGAATGCCTGAGCCTGTTGTTGTCAGATATGATGGCAACAAGAAGAAGGCTCCTCCCTCTCTTATTATTAAGCCAGCTGGCCCTGTTCCATACTCTTCAGACAAGGTCGTTCCCTATAGATATAATGCGGTTGCATTAGAAGATGGGAAGGAGGTGCTTTTACCCTCCACTTCTGTGACTAGTATTTCTGATGTCAGTGGATTGACCCGCAGTGGTCGTGTTTTCTCGACGCCGCCAAAACCCCAGGTTGACATAAGAAGAACTGATGTTGTTGATAATTCTGCCTGTCCTGTGGGGACTTCTTCTTTTTCTCCGAATCCGGCACTTGCTGTTGACAAATCTGCAGTTGCTGCTAGAGCTCCTGTCCCAGAAGGCCAAAAGGGCATTTTAAGAGAAGACTGTGATGAGATGTTGAGGCTCATCAAGAGGAGCGAGTATAATGTTGTGGATCAGCTGCTTCAAACTCCATCAAAGATATTTGTGTTGTCTTTGTTGATGAATTCTGAGCCACACCGTGAAGCTTTACAGAGGGTGTTGGACGTGGCATATGTGGATCACGATGTCACAATTAAACAGTTTGATAGCATTGTTGCAAACATAACTGCTTGTAACAATTTGAGCTTTTGCGATGCTGATCTTCCCGAGGAGGGAAAATACCACAATTTGGCTCTACACATTTCCATGAACTGCAAGGATGATGCCTTGTCTACTGTGCTGGTAGACACATGATCATCGCTAAATGTGTTACCAAAATCCACTCTGGCGAAACTTTCTTACCAAGGGCCTCCCATGAGGCAGAGTGGTGTGGTAGTGAAAGCTTTTGATGGATCCAGGAAGACTGTGATCGGCGAGGTTGAACTCCCAATCAAGATTGGACCTAGTGATTTCTAGATCACTTTTCAGGTCATAGATATCCACCCATCATATAACTGCTTGCTTGGCAGACCATGGATTCACGAGGCAGGCACCGTGACATCCACCCTACACCAAAAGTTGAAGTTCGTGAAGAACAAGAAGTTGGTGGTGGTAGGGGGAGAAAAGGCTATCTTGGTAAGCCATTTGTCTTCCTTTTCTTACATAGATGTTGAGGATGAGGTTGGGACGCCGTTCCAATCCTTGTCTATTGTTGAACCTTCTAAGAAAGGAACTTCTTCATTTTTGTCCTACAATGATGCGAAGTTGGCCATTGAGCATGACGCAACTACTGGTTTAAGACAAATGATTAAGCTGGAAGAGAATAAATCCCGGGCTGGCATAGGGTACTCATCAGGCACTTTCAATGAGCATGGGCTATTTCAGAGTGGTGGTTTCATCCACACGGTCGAAGACCAAGAGGCTGCTGCAATAGTGGAAGAAGATGTAGAGGAAGATTCTGGCAACTTTGTCATCCCTGGAGGAGTCTGCAATAATTGGGTCGCTGTTGATGTTCCAACAGTTGTCCATAAGTCCACGTAATGTTCATTTTGTTTAAAAACTCTTCTCCCATGCCAAAAGGAGAAGTGATGACATTGTTGGCCCATTAACACAATGATATTCATTCAATAATTACATGTTAAATGTTTGTTTTTTCAAATTATTTTCACTTTTTGCTTTTTTCATGAAATTGGTGATCACCATACAACCCCAAAAATAGAATAAAATCAATCTTTTCATATGCATAATGATTTGCCTTGTTTGAATTCTAAATCTCTTTTATATCCATAATCATTATGCAGGTTGATCAAACCCATTGAACATAATGGTCCAACACCATCTCCCAACTTTGAGTTCCCTGTATTTGAGGCCGAAGAAGATGATGTTGAAGAGATTCCTGACGAGATTACCCGTCTACTTGAGGTATATGTTGATGATATGATTGCAAAGTCGAGAACGGAAGTTGAACATGTAGAGCACTTGTTGAACCTTTTTCAGCGTTTGAGGAAGTACAAGCTTCACCTGAATCCAAACAAGTGTACATTTGGAGTCCATTCCGGCAAGTTATTGGGCTTTATTGTCAGTAAAAGAGGTATTGAACTTGATCCTGCCAAGGTCAAAGCAATACAAGAGATGCCTGCGCCCAAAACTGAGAAGCAAGTCCGAGGTTTTCTTGGCCGCTTGAATTATATTTCCAGATTTATATCCCACATGACTACCACATGTGCGCCTATATTCAAGCTCCTCCGGAAAGATCAGTGTCATGATTGGACCGAGGATTTCCATAAGGCCTTTGACAGTATCAAAGAGTATCTGTCCGAGCCTCCGATTCTGTCACCGCCTGTTGAAGGGAGACCCTTGATTATGTATTTGACAGTCCTTGAAGACTCCATGGGTTGTGTATTGAGTCAGCAAGATGAATCAGGGAAGAAAGAGTATGCTATATACTATATGAGTAAGAAGTTCACTGATTGTGAGTCTCGATACTCGATGCTTGAGAAAACATGATGTGCTTTGGCTTGGGCTGCTAAGCGTTTGCGCCAGTATATGTTGAATCATACGACTTGGTTGATATCCAAAATGGATCCAATTAAGCATATCTTTGAGAAGCCTGCTTTAATTGGGAGAATTGCCCATTGGCAGATGTTGTTGTCTGAGTATGATATTGAGTATCGAGCTCAGAAAGCTATTAAAGGTAGTATCTTGGCTGACCACTTGGCACATCAACCAATTGAGGATTATCAGTCTGTTCAGTACGACTTCCCTGATGAGGAGATTCTGTATTTGAAGATGAAATATTGCGATGAGCCTACGCTCGATGAAGGGCCAGAGCCTGGTTCCCGATGGGGCATGGTGTTTGATGGCGCTGTAAATCAATATGGAAATGGTATTGGGGCAGTGATTATTACTCCTCAGGGCACACATTTTCCTTTTACAGCAAGGCTAACTTTCAAATGCACGAATAATATGGCGGAGTATGAGGCCTGTATTATGGGTTTAGAAGAATGTATTGATCTTAGGATCAAGCATCTTGATGTTTATGGTGATTCGGCCCTCGTTGTTAATCAGATTAAGGGTGAATGGGAGACGAATCAGCCTGGCCTCATCCCATATAGAGATTATGCGAGGAGGATCTCAACTTTCTTTACTGAGGTTGACTTCCATCATATTCCTCGAGATGAGAACCGGATGGCAGATGCTCTTGCTACACTTGCTTCTATGATTGTGGTGAAATTCTGGAATGAAGTCCCCAATATTACTGTTGTAACAACCCAATTTTAGTATTTATTTCTTATATTATTATTATTATATTTTATTTTATTTATTTGGAGTGTTAATTAATTAATTTGTTGTTAGGTAGTATAATAATTGATTATATTAATTAACTTGGTGTGTATACTGTGTTGGTTTAATTTATTTGAATTAAATAGAGATATTATAATATTATGTCTTATTGGGCCTATTAATTAAATTATAGGTATCATTCTTTAAGCCCAAATATAATACTAGAATAGTAAGAGGTAGGAGAGTGAGAAGTAGGATTCATTTGATCTTTGACGGCAACAGAGAAAGAAAAGAGGAAAAGTAAGGAGAAGAGGGGAAGAACAAGAGAGAAGCTAAGGTTTCCAGAAAATTGAAGAGGTAAGGGGGAGAATCCTTATTATTATGGGTTAGTATGATTGGGTCAATGCGTAGAAATATGTTTACGTTGAAATCCCTAAATTTCATGGTTTTTGGAATTGTTAGGTTTTGATGAGTATTCTTGATTTATGGTGATTTAATTGTGTTAAAACTTCAAATTAACTTTATATACTTAGAGTATTGTATGAGTTATAATTTTCTGAGCGTTTGGATTTTTACGGAATCGAAATCGGAGGTCCGAAAGGCCTCCAACGATGAAAAACGCAAAAAAATCTGCATTCTGTTTTGTGTTAACCGATTAACCAAAAGCGTTAACCGGTTACTTGTTAAAAATCTGCGCAGAAATTGCATTCTGTTTTGCGTTAACCGGTTGCCCAAAAGCGTTAACCGGTTAACACTGTTGAAAATCTGCCAGGAAGTGCATTCTGTTTCGTGTTAACCGGTTATCCAAAAGCGTTAACCGGTTAACACTGTTGAAAAATGAAAAATGGAGACTTTAAAAGTTGTATTCATTTTGAAATGAACTCTAAGTGTGCGTATTTGATAATTAGCCTATATTTGTGAATGATATATTGTTATGAATGTGTATATGTACCATTGGTGGATAATTCATAGAGTTGAATTATGGTGATATGTGGAATGTTAAGATGGTAGAGATGATCTTAATTGGATATGTGTTGGTATTTGTACATTCATTCATGGCATGGTCGGCTTCATAGTGGAAGCGGTGAAACTGTGGGTTCACATGGTAATAGACGTTGATCCTTGAATGGAAATAGGCGTAGCAGACGTTGATCCTTAATTGGAAATAGACGTAGTGGCTTTGATCTTGTTCGGATCGGAAGCGTGGCTTGGATTCTAGATATTGAATCGGAAAGCGGTGAAACATTGGGTTCACATTGCGGTACCACATGCATAGGGTCACATGTCTTGCATCGAGTCACATCAGAGTTATGTGATAATTGAATGTATGCATTGATGTTATTATGAGGTGCGTATGAGATATGGTAATTGAATTTGGTGATGTTTGGATACATAACTTGGCAAAATATGTGATTATGTGATAATTGTAGTTATGTGTATTTTTGGGAATATAGTATTGGATTTTAATATTGTACTCCTTGAGTTTTGATGGATGTTCGAAACATGTGAAATAAATGTTGGTTAATATTATTGACATGGTTATACAAGGTATGATGAATTCCGTTAATTTGTTGATTTAATCATTATGCTTTATTATACTTCTTCATAATGATTTGAATTCTCACCCTTCTGTTTGAATATTGCCTTTACACGGGTATCGTGCAGATACTCCAGAGTAGTATTGCTGAAGTAAGTGGACGGTAGCTCACTCGAGATTTAGCCGGAGAGTTTCCGTGTTTTAGCCTAGAGACTAGGTAATGAGTCAATGCTCTGGTCATGTAACACGGGTAGATTAGTAGTATTGAACTCATATCTTATTTGGATATGTATTAGGTTATTACTTGTGAACATGTTTATTTGCAATTGTTGTTTGAGAGGCCATAGTGCCAAATATTCTGGATATGGTTTTATTTTTTCTTGAGGAGATTATTGAGAGATGATCATGGTATGGGACATGAATCATTTTATGAAATACATGAGTATTCATTATTTTCCGTTGCGAATGCATATACTTGTATACTCATGATATTTGAAATGTGTTATTTTAAATGACCACGTGTATTGTATATTGATGATGAATGATGTTTGGTTTTTGAAAGCTTTTAGTTTTTGAAAACATCGATGTGATGCCCTTTTGTTTATATGCGTGCTTATTCACTCTGATTAAATGTTAAGTATTTTGGGGTAGAAAATAGGGTGTTGCATTAGTGGTATCAGAGCATGGTCGACCATTTGGTCAATAGTCATTAATGTTTTCCAATTCTGTTGTATTTGATTTGTGTATCTGACACGATCGATACAGTTTGTCTGGTTGTTCGGGCTGTTCAGGACGATGGTTGCAGGAAGGAATGATGATGCCATTGCTGAGGCGCTAAGGATGTTGGCTGACTTCATTGGTCAGATCCCTCAAGCGAATGCTGGTAACCGAAATGGAGATGATGATGAGTTCCGTGCTTTGGGGAGATTCCATCGAAACAATCCTCTTGTCTTCGAGGGTGAGCATGAACCTGATAAAGCTCAAGCTTGGCTGAAGGCAATTGAGAAGATCTTTAGAGTCATGAACTGTACTGATGCTCAGAAGGTGCAGTTTGGTACTCATATGCTTGAGAAGGAAGCTGAAGATTGGTGGAATAACACTCTTCAGAGGTTTGAAGAAGACAACATTGAGGTTACTTTGGCTCTTTTCCGTGATGTCTTCTTGGAGTACTATTTTCCAGAAGATTGTCGTGGGAAGAAAGAGGTGGATTTCCTTGAATTGAAGCAAGGAAATGGTACTGTTGCTGAATATGCTGCTAGATTTCAGGAGCTTATCAAGTATTGTCCTCATTACAATACTGCTAATGCTGAGAGATCTAAATGCTTGAAGTTCGTGAATGGCTTGAGACATGATATCAAGAAGGCCATTGGTTACCAACAGATTACTCGTTTTGTGGAGTTGGTTAACAAGAGTCGGATTTATGATGAGGATAGTAGGGAAAGTGCTTCTTTCTACAGGAGTTTGAAGGGGAAAAACCAGGATCGTGGGAAACCGTATGATGACAAGAGGAGACAATCTAGTTTTGGAAAGAAGCCAAGTGGGGGAGGATCTTCTGCTCCACTTAAGTGTTTCAAATGTGGCGTTGAAGGTCATCATGCTGTTGATTGTAGTAAGGATTCTGTGACGTGTTTCAAGTATGGCAAGAGTGGTCACAGAGCAAACTAGTATGGAGTTGGCTCGAGTGTGACTTGTTACAATTGTGGTGAGAAGGGTCACATTAGTACCAAATGTGATAAGCCGAAGAAGGAGCAAGCGAAGGGAAAGGTGTTTGCATTGTCTGGTGCGGAGGCCACTACCGATAATAGGCTAATCCAAGGTACGTGCTTTATTAATGGTACACCTTTGACTGCCATTATTGATATCGGTGCAACACATTCTTTCATTTCTTTGGATTGTGCTAAGAGATTGAATCTGATATTATCTTATATGCGTAGAAGCATGGTTATTGATACACCTGCTATGGGTTCTATTTCTACTTCCTATGTGTGTCTGAATTGTCCGTTGAGTATCTTTGGTAGGGATTTTGGAATTGATTTAGTTTGTCTTCCTTTAGAGCAACTTGATGTGATTTTGGGTATGAATTGGTTAGAATTTAATCGGGTGTATATCAACTGTTTTGAGAAGACGGTTATTTTTCCTAAGGTTGGTGCTAAGGAAGATTGGTTTGTGTCTGCTAAGCAAGTTGATGAATCGGTGCAAGGCGGTGCCGAGTTGTTTATGTTGTTGGCAGCCTTGGATATTCATGAGAAGAGGACGATTGAAGAATTGCCAATAGTTTGTGAGTTTGCGGAGGTATTTCCAGAAGATATAAGTGATTTACCGCCGGAACGTGAGGTTGAGTTTTCGATCGATTTAGTTCCTGGAACTAGTCCTGTATCGATGGCTCCCTATAGAATGTTTGCTTCTGAGTTGAAAGAGTTGAAGAGTCAACTTGAAGACTTGCTTGAGAAGAGGTTTATTCGTCCTAGTGTGTCGTCGTGGGGTGCACCTGTTCTGTTGGTCAAGAAGAAAGAAGGTTCTATGAGATTATGTGTTGATTCTAGACAACTGAATAAAGTGACGATTAAGAACAAGTATCCACTTCCGAGGATTGACGATATGATGGATCAGCTGGTTGGAGCTTGTGTGTTTAGCAAGATTGATTTGAGGTCTGGGTATCATCAGATTCGTGTAAAGGCTGAGGATATTCAAAAGACTGCTTTTCGGACAAGGTACGGTCACTACGAGTACTCCGTGATGCCTTTCGGTGTGACTAATGCACCTGGTGTATTTATGGAGTATATGAATAGAATTTTTCATGATTATCTGGATAAGTTTGTTGTTGTGTTCATCGATGATATATTGATTTATTCTAAGAGCGAAGGGAATCATGTCGAGCATTTGAAGGTTGTGTTATCGGTGTTGAAAGAGAGGAAGTTGTTTGCTAAACTCTCTAAATGTGAGTATTGGTTGAGTGAAGTAAGTTTTCTTGGACATGTGATTTTGAGTGGTGGTATTTTTGTGGATCCTACGAATATTGAAGTTGTAACTCAATGGGAAGCTCCTAAGTCTGTTGCTGAGATTAGAAGTTTCCTTGGTTTGGCTGGTTATTATAGGAAGTTCATTGAAGGATTTTCTAAGTTGTCGTTACCATTGACGCAGTTGACTAGGAAAGGTCAAGCTTTCATTTGGACTTCGCAGTGTGAAGCGAATTTTCAAGAGCTTAAGAGAAGATTGACTACGGCTCCTATTTTAATTTTACCGGATCCATTAGAACCTTTCGTTATGTATTGTGATGCTTCTTTGTTGGGTTTGGGAGGTGTTTTGATGCAAAAAGGGCAAGTGGTAACTTATGCTTCAAGGCAACTTAAAGTTCATGAGAGGAATTATCCGACGCATGATTTAGAGTTGGTCGCCGTTGTGTTTGTGTTGAAGCTTTGGAGACATTATTTGTTTGGATCGAGATTTGATGTGTTTAGTGATCACAAGAGTTTGAAGTACTTGTTCGATCAGAAGGAATTGAATATGAGGCAAAGGAGATGGTTGGAATTCTTGAAAGATTATGATTTTGGTTTGAATTATCATCCTGGAAAGGCGAATGTTGTAGCCGATGCATTGGGTAGAAAGTCATTGTACATGTCTATGTTGATGATTCAAGAGTTTGAATTGTTGGAGCAATTTAGAGATTTGAGTTTGGTTTGTGAAGCGACGTCTTCGTGTGTTAAGCTTGATATGTTGAAGCTTACGTGTGGCATTCTTGACGAGATTAGAGAAGGTCAGAAGTCAGATTGGAAATTAGTCGATGTTATGACATTGATTAATCAAGACAAAGGTGGTGACTTTCGGATTGATGAGAATGGTATCATGAGGTGTCGTGATCGAGTTTGTGTTCCGGATGTTGCGGATTTGAGAAAGAGGATTCTTGAGGAAGGGCATAGAAGTGGTTTGAGTATTCATCCTGGTGCTACTAAAATGTATCAAGACTTGAGAAAGATGTTTTGGTGGCAAGGTATGAAGAAGGATGTAGCGGAATTTGTGTATTCATGTTTGACTTGTCAAAAGTCAAAGATTGAACATCAAAACTCGTCTGGTTTGATGCAACCGTTATCTATTCTCGAGTGGAAGTGGGATAGTATCTCTATGGATTTTGTTTCGGGTTTGCCGAGAACATTGGGTAATTGTGAGGCGATTTGGGTCATTGTGGACAGGTTGACGAAATATGCTCATTTTATTCCGATGAGGATCGATTATTCGATGGAGAGACTTGCTAAGTTGTACATCGAGAGGATTATGTGTTTGCATGGTATTCCGTCGAGCATTGTTTCGAATAGAGATCCGAGGTTCACTTCGAGATTTTGGGAAGGTTTACAAAGTGCTTTGGGTACGAAGTTGCGTTTGAGTTCGGCATATCATCCGCAAACTGATGGTCAAACAGAGAGGACTATTCAATCACTTGAAGATTTTTTGAGGTCTTGTGTTTTGGAACAAGGAGGAAATTGGGATAGTTTCATGCCTTTGATCGAGTTTATGTATAACAACAGTTTCCATTCGAGTATTGGAATGACACCTTTTGAGGCTCTTTATGGTAGAAGGTGTAGAACTCCTTTATATTGGTACGAATCTGGAGAGAGTGTTGTGGTTGGACCCGAGTTGATTCAAGAGACTACGGATAAGATTAAGATGATTCAAGAGAAGATGAAGGCTTCTCAGAGTCGTCAAAAGAGTTATCATGATAAGAGGAGGAAGGCTCTTGAGTTTGAGAAAGATGAGCATGTGTTTCTTTGAGTTACGCCAATAACGGGTGTTGGTAGAGCTTTGAAGTCACGTAAGTTGACGCCGCGTTTCATTGGTCCTATCAGATTTCCGAGAGGGTAGGTGAAGTGGCATATCGGATTACATTACCACCGTCACTTTCTAATCTTCATTATGTGTTCCATGTGTCTCAATTGAGGAGGTACATTGCGGACCCATCGCATGTTCCAGTAGATGATGTTCAAGTGAGGGATAATTTGACGGTCGATACATCACCTATGCGAATTGAAGATCGAGAAGTGAAAAAGCTTCGTGGTAAGGAGATTGCTTTGGTGAAAGTGATATGGGGCGGAGCCACCAATGGTAATATTACTTGGGAACTCGAGGATAAGATGAAGGAATCGTATCCGGAGTTGTTCGTTTGAGGTAAATTTTCGAGGCCGAAAATCTTTTAAGTGGGGGAGAGTTATAACAACCCAATTTTAGTATTTATTTATTATATTATTATTATTATATTTTATTTTATTTATTTGGAGTGTTAATTAATTAATTGGTTGTTAGGTAGTATAATAATTGATTATATTAATTAACTTGGTGTGTATACTGTGTTGGTTTAATTTATTTGAATTAAATAGAGATATTATAATACTATGTCTTATTGGGCCTATTAATTAAATTAGAGGTATCATTTTTTAAGCCCAAATATAATACTAGAGTAGTAAGAGGTAGGAGAGTGAGAAGTAGGATTCATTTGATCTTTGACGGCAACAGAGAAAGAAAAGAGGAAAAGTAAGGAGAAGAGGGGAAGAACAAGAGAGAAGCTAAGGTTTCCAGAAAATTGAAGAGGTAAGGGGGAGAATCCTTATTATTTTGGGTTAGTTTGATTGGGTCAATGGGTAGAAATATGTTTACGTTGAAATCCCTAAATTTCATGGTTTTTGGAATTGTTAGATTTTGATGAGTATTCTTGATTTGGGGTGATTTAATTGTGTTAAAACTGCAAATTAACTTTATATACTTAGAGTATTGTATGAGTTATAATTTTCTGAGCGTTTGGCTTTTTACGGAATCGAAATCGGAAGTTCGAAAGGCCTCCAACGATGAAAAATGCAGAAAATTCTGCATTCTGTTTTGTGTTAACCGGTTAACCAAAAGCGTTAACCGGTTACTTGTTAAAAATCTGCGCAGGAATTGCATTCTGTTTTACGTTAACTGGTTACCCAAAAGCGTTAACCGGTTAACACTGTTGAAAATCTTCCAAGAAGTGCATTCTATTTTGCGTTAACCGGTTACCCAAAAGCGTTAACTGGTTAACACTATTGAAAAATGAAAAATGGAGACTTTAAAAGTTGTATTCATTTTGAAATAAACTCTAAGTGTGCGTATTTGATAATTAGCCTATATTTGTGAATGATATATTGTTATGAATGTGTATATGTACCATTGGTGGATAATTCATAGAGTTGAATTATGGTGATATGTGGAATGTTAAGATGGTAGAGATGATCTTAATTGCATATGTGTTGGTATTTGTACATTCGTTCATGGCATGGTCGGCTTCATAGTGGAAGCGGTGAAACTGTGGGTTCACATGGTAATAGACGTTGATCCTTGAATGGAAATAGGCGTAGCAGACGTTGATCCTTAATTGGAAATAGACGTAGTGGCTTTGATCTTGTCCGGATCGGAAGCGTGGCTTGGATTCTAGATATTGAATCGGAAAGCGGTGAAACATTGGGTTAACATTGCGGTACCACATGCATAGAGTCACATGTCTTGCATCGAGTCACATCAGAGTTATGTGATAATTGAATGTATGCATTGATGTGATTGTGAGGTGCGTATGAGATATGGTAATTGAATTTGGTGATGTTTGGATACATAACTTGGCAAAATATGTGATTATATGATAATTGTAGTTATGTGTATTTTTGGGAATATAGTATTGGATTTTAATATTATACTCCTTGAGTTTTGATGGATGTTCGAAACATGTGAAATAAATGTTGGTTAATATTATTGACATGGTTATACAAGGTGTGATGAATTCCGTTAATTTGTTGATTTAATTGTGCTTTATTATACTTTTTCATAATGATTTGAATTCTCACCCTTCTGTTTGAATGTTGCCTTTACATGGGTATCGTGCAGATACTCCAGAGTAGTATTGCTGAAGTAAGTGGACGGTAGCTCACTCGAGATTTAGCCGGAGAGTTTCCGTGTTTTAGCCTAGAGACTAGCTAATGAGTCAATGCTCTGGTCATGTAACACGGGTAGATTAGTAGTATTGAACTCATATCTTATTTGGATATGTATTAGGTTATTACTTGTGAACATGTTTATTTGCAATTGTTGTTTGAGAGGCCATAGTGCCAAATATTCTGGATATAGTTTTATTTTATCTTGAGGAGATTATTGAGAGATGATCATGGTATGGGACATGAATCATTTTATGAAATACATGAGTATTCATTATTTTCCGCTGCGAACGCATATACTTGTATACTCATGATATCTTAAATGTGTTATTTTGAATGACCACGTGTATTGTATATTGATGATGAATGATGTTTAGTTTTTGGAAGCTTTTAGTTTTTGAAAACATCGATGTGACGCCCTTTTGTTTATATGCGTTCTTATTCACTCTGATTAAATGTTAAGTATTTTGGGGTAGAAAATGGGGTGTTGCAACTGTGATGCGCTTGGATAGACCAGCTCATGTATTTGCAGTTGAAGAAGTGAAAGATGATAAGACATGGTATTATGATATCATGTGTTTTCTTTAGAGTCATATTTACCCGCCTGAGGCATCTATTAAAGATAAGAAGACTTTGAGGGGATTATCTGGCAGTTTCTACCTCAATGGCGATGTGCTTTATAAGATGAATTTTGATATGGTTCTGCTCAGATGCGTGGATAGACACGAAGCAGACCTATTGATGACTGAAGTCTATGAGGGTTCATTTGGTACTCATTCCAATGGACATGCTATGGCAAAGAAGATGTTGAGAGCAAGCTACTATTGGCTGACAATGGAGTCTGACTGCTGCAAATATGTGAAGAAATGCCATAAGTGTCAGATTTATGCGGATAAGATTCATATTCCCCCGACACTTCTGAATGTGATTCCATCACCATGGCCTTTCTCCATGTGGGGAATTGACATGATTGGCATGATAAAGCCAAAGGCGTCAAATGGTCACAGATTTATTCTCGTAGCAATTGGTTGCTTCACCAAATGGGTTGAAGCTGTATCATATGCAAGTGTGACTAGGCAGGTGGTTGTGGAGTTCATCAAGAATCAACTCATACACCGTTATGGTGTGCCAGACAAGATCATTACTGATAATGGATCTAAATTGAACAACAAGATGATGAAAGAGCTGTGTAGCGAGTTCAAGATTGCACATCATAATTCTTTTCCCTATAGACCCAAGATGAATGGGGTTATTGAAGCTGCTGATAAGAATATCAAGAAGATTATCCAGAAGATGGTTGTTACGTACAAAGATTGGCATGAGATGCTGCCGTTTGCTTTGCATAGCTATCGTACATCTGTCCGCACTTCAACAGGGGAAACCCCTTTCTCTCTTGTATATGGCATGGAGGTTGTGCTCCTCGTGGAGGTTGAAATCCCATCAATGAGAGTCTTGATGGAAGCCAAGTTGGTTGAGGCTGAATGGGTTCAGAGTCGTTATGACCAATTGAATTTGATTGAAGAGAGGAGATTGACTGTCATGGGTCATGGTCAGTTGTATCAGCAAAGAATGAAGAGAGATTTTGATAAGAAGGTCAATCCTCGTTGTTCCGAGAAGGTGACCTCGTGCTCAAGAAAGTCTTGTCTTTCTTGCCCGATTCCAGGAGCAAGTGGACTCCAAACTATGAAGGTCCATATGTTGTTAAGAGAGCCTTTTCAGGCGGTGCTTTGATTCTTACAACTATGGATGGGGAGGATTTCACTCGTCTTGTGAATTCAGATGCAGTCAAGAAATACTTCGTCTAAAATAAAAACAGAATAGTTCGCTAATTTGAAAACCCGAAAGGGCGACTTAGGCAAAAATGAGCGTCTCGGTGGATTGAAAACCCGAAAGGGCAATCCAGGCAAAAGTTAGAGACATAAAAAATGAATGAATATATATCCCGCTAGATTGAGTACCTCATCCTGGGGAAATCTAGGCAAAAATTAGGATTTGGCAAGTAACTGCATCTTGACAAGACTTTGTTCTACAACTGTCATCTGTCAAAGATTCTCGCTCAGTCATCGTCAACTGAAGCTTCAGATACATTGGATTCAGAGTTGGTGGAGAAATGATCATTATGTTCAATGTAGCCTTTTTCCAATATATATCACCAATTTCAAATTTGTAAAGATCCATGGAGTCTTGCCATTTGCAGACTACTATTCCATCAAATAAATTTGAGCCTTTATCCAATTCTTTGCACTCTTATTTGTTTCTGTTTAACAAATGCTTGCATGTTTTAATTGATAAATATCATTGTTGTAAACAAATAAAGTTTTTATAAACTGTTTTTAAACAAAGTGGACATTCACAATGACTGAAAGGATACAGGGAACATCTTCAGTGCTCTCCCAAGGATAGCATGATCTCCAAAAGGGTAAGGCATTTGTTCATTTATTTCCTAGCATGTTTGTATCCTCTTTTATCATCATTCAGGTTGTCTCCTCTGTGAGCGCAGAAAAAAGATAATGCACCACCGAATTCCCTAGAGAGTATGGAGTTTTGGTCTCGGTCTTCTAACTCCCTAGTGAGTCTGGATCTAGCATTTGTGTTTATCAAATATATGGTTGTCATCCCTTGTGCGGAATGACCTAAAATCCCTTATAGATTGATAAAAGTTGATATGCTATCGAGGAAGTTGATCTTTCCCTCATTATGATTGGAAATCTCCCGTAGTTTGAGCAGGAATTCTCGACATGAGTGGAAATTTTCAACAAGGTTGGTTTTGTAGCTTATCCCCAACGGATTCGCGTACAATGTTCCCCCGGAAAGTTTGCTTACCACTCGTCCCTAGTGGGTCCACCAGCAGATTATCTCCAGCATGATCGCCTACGGTTTATCCCCTAGGTTCAGTCATTAGCCACCTTTCCCCAGTGGGTTTGCTTGACCAGAACATGATATATTTGCCATCTCTTCCTCCTCAGCAGAGCTGGTGTTAAAGATGTTTACTCCCTTTATTACGTTCGTTTAATAAAGTCCCTAGAATAGCTAGTCTGTTTAATGTATCAAGTATGACTTAATCATGAGATCACATTAAACATAAGGACACTATTCTTAAAGTATCCGTAGTCGAGCTTTAGTGTGAAGTGGGATAACATTAAAGCATTAAGACTATTATGTTTGTAGACTGATGATCACATCTCATGGATCATGGATAAAGAGTTATCAAGTCTTAAACATAGGTATGAATATTAGGAGTAATATTTATACCGGATTGACCCGCTATGAGAATACTATATAGAAAGTTATGCAAAGTGTCATAAGTTATTCTCATGGTGATAATGGTGTATACCACTCTTCGACCTGAAACCACTATGGACCCTAGATGTAGAGTCGAGTGCTTTATTGCTGATCAAACGTTGTCCGTAACTGGATAACCATAAAGACAGTTGATGGGTACTCCACGAAGCATGCTGAGGGACATGAGTGACCTAGATGGAATTTGCCCATCCTGCATAACAGGATAAATGTCTATGGGACCAATATTGAACTGGACAAGGATGACACGGTCTATGCCTTGTGTTCAATATAGACAAAAAGGGCAAAAGGGTAATTATACACATAAGTATTATCACAGAAGGAATTGTCAGATCACATGACATTTTCGTGTCTTGGGTAGCAGTGATGTGTTGCTAGATACCGCTCACTGTTTATTATGTTAAATACATGATTTAATATAATTGCCAATGCCGCGAAAACCTATAGGGTCACACACAAAGGACGGATTAATGAGAGATAGAGTAACTAAGGAACACCATAAGGTACGGTGCCCTTAAGTGAATTGTAGAACATCGTAAAGGTACGGTGTACTTAAGTAGAATACGAAATATGGAAAGGTACCATGAGCTTAAGTGATTTTGGGCATATTATAAGATATGGGCCAAAATACACTTAAGTGGGCCTTTTAGCTTGAAGCCCACACAAGTGGTTCTATAAATAGAACCCTTGTGCAGAACCATTATTGGCGGTTGCATTATTTTCGTTTTCTCTCTCTCTCTCACACACACTCAAAGCCTTCATTCGTACCAGCTAGCACTGAGATTGAAGGAATCCGTTCATGTGGACTGAGTAGATACGTTGTCATCGTTCAACGTTCGTGATCGCTCCGTGGATCTGCATCAAAGGTTTTGATCGTCACAAGAGATCTGCACCAGAGGTTTCAATCGTCACAAGAGGTAAATATTCTATCACTGATCATGACCATTCGTAAGGATCTCTAAAGGAGAAAATTTTAATTTCCGCTGCGTTTTGGATCGCAATTCTCCTTCATATCTCCCGGTAACCGGTGATATATCTCTTGGATGATTTCTTTTGTCAAGCAATTTATCCCCCGCGAGTCATCTTTCATTTACCCTTGTTTGGTAATGATTGTCTCTCCTTTGGATTGGTCATCTTTTTATACCCAGTAACCGGTATCCCGATGTCCTTTCTTTTCGGTTGATTTATCCTTTATTAACCCAGTAACCGGTTGTGGATAATCTTCCATGCGAGTATGTTATCTACGTTCTGACGGAATCGAATGTCCATCCTATAATCGAGTCTTCTTTTTCAGCCCTCCTTTCGGATGATGACTGTCTTTGAAATATTCCCCAATTCACGCCTGGTTGGTCACCTATTATATACCCAGTAACCGGTATCCCTGGTGTTCCTTCCTTCTGCTCCCTATTATGACTTTTGTCCCCTGTGGAGTCAGATTTTCCTGAGTTGAAATATACCTTTTAGGTCTTCCTCAGATGCTTTGGATGATTGATATCTCTCACCCTTATACTTGTCTTAGATATTCTTTCTCCCTGAGCATGTTGTTCTCTCACCCTCATACCGGTGTTTTGATCACATGCCTCTCTTTGAGTTTATTACCCAGTAGCCGGTAATATCTCATTGTTTCTTCCTTGGTTGAATCCCTTGTTAGATATTCTTCATCCGAGTCCGGATTTTTATCCGAAGTATCCTTCGTGGATAGTTTTGCTGTATTGGCATATTCCCCAATACATGCATCTTTGCGTCAGCTCGAGTCCTTCCATTGATTTATTCTCATGGAATCCCTTCGTGTCTCTCAGCAAGTTTTAAGTCGTGACCTGCTCACGCATTTTCCCCTTTACTCCCCTAGTAAAGTCCCCAGGGTCTCTGTCCCATTTATGAGTGTATTACTCATATGGATTTTCAGTTTCTCCTGATTTCTTTTTTCTTTGTGGACATATATCCCCACAGAGTATTAACTTTTGCATACATACATTTGCATCATGAGGTCTCTTAGGGGCCAAAATTCGTCTCTTTGTTATTATTTAAGCCCATTCTACCTCGTCGAGACGAAGATTTTAACCTTCATATCTCCGACTAGAATGACCTTAAATAGGGGCATCTGTAAGACCCTAATTTTGACCCTAAGATCCCTCATGGCATCATATCATTGCTCATTTGCATTTGCCTCAAGGATCATAGCATCTTGGCTCCTTACCCTAGGGTGGGACTTGTGTGAGTTGGTTTGAGACCACCAAGCATGCTTGAATTTTATATTATTGCTTTTCTTATTTTGTTTACTAACCAAAAGCACAAAAATATGTCACTAGTTTTGTTTTGAAGCTTGAGCAGTCATGTGATCCAAGGCTCCTAGGAGGCCCCTATGCTCAATGAAATGGCCAAATGAAGTTGAAAGCAAGCATGACAATGGTTCCCAAAGCTATCAATCATCATATATGCCTCCCAAGTATCTCAATTTGTCAATTTTATCAAGATAAACCAAAGGGCTTGAGGATTGTTTCCCAAGGAAACCCTAATTCAACTGTGCATTAACCGTGCCTTACTCATGAAGCAACCTCAACCCATGATCAAATACAATCAAAGTAAGTTCTTTCATTCATAATTTTGTGCAGATATGAGCCTATGTGAGTATCCTTAATCATTCATTCATCAATATTTGAAGTTTGGACTTGAGAAGTTGATCAGTCAATTCATCTGACTATTTTGAAATCCACTGAGACCTAACATTTGATGTGTTTGTCAAATGAAGATGACCCCAAGAGAAAAAATGTTCTTAGAAACCATATGCACAACTTTCATGTTCATAACAAATTCATTTGAAACTTGGAAGGTCATCATTCATTTCAAAACATTATAGGTCATTTTGACTGAAACCCTAATTTTGGGTCAACTTCCCAAGGACCCAACTCCTTCATTTTTTTTGATTTTGAGGTGGGATCAAGTGCATTGGAAATTTAAAGATGTATAATTCCATTTTTGTGTTGGACAAAATTTCAAAATCCTAAAATAAACACATGTGATAATACAAAACATTATAGGTCACTTTGGACCAAAGCCATTGAAATGTGAAAAGTCCAACTTCAAGTGCCCATAACATTCTCATCCAAACTCCAAATGATGCAAACTTTAAGTCCAAATTTATTTTCTTGAAACGATCTACAACTTTGATGTTGGAGGTTTTGTGATTTGAGGCTTTCGTAATTGAAACAGAAGGGCTTGAAGTTGGTCCATTTTGGTAAAATTTCCGTATACATGTTTTGTACCTTGAACTTCATGGCCAGTTTTCAATATTTTCCCAACTCCAAATGGATTTTTGATCAATATGACATTTGTTACTTATGTCAAGACCTTTTCAACCATTACCCACATGCTTATGTTTCAATTTTGCAAATGGCATTTTCGAAGAGGTGAAGTTTTGGGTTCAATTATGCACAACATGTTAAAATTCCATGCACAAGCTTATGCATTGCCATTTGCACGTCCATTTCACTTTCATTCATGTTCAGTATGCAAAACCAATTGAATTTGGGCCTCACATACGCCTGTATAGGCCCAGGCATGGAGGACCCAAGCTCATGCACACACAAGTTTCCCATGCATTGCATCAGCCTTGGCTATAAATAGGATGCTTTGCTCACTTCAAATCTTAACCTAAAGGCGCCTGAAGCTCTGCACATCTGAATTTTTTCTCCATTTTTCAAGCTCAAATTTCAACTCCATTGGTTGATCTTTGGCTTCTAAATTCCTTCGCCTTGCTTCCTCGTTGCTTCAAGATCAACCTGCATTGAAGAATTGGATTGGATCAAGCTCACACAAACTGCACTTCAAAGGTTTTCCCTCCAACTGTTTTCCTTCGAATCTCTTTGGATATTGAGCATTTTTTATATTGGTTGGTATCTCTAAAGTCCTCATGCGAGAGGCAATTTATTTGTGGTTTTAATTTTGAGAATTGAGCAAGTTCAGATTGAGTACCTTGTTTTTCCATCTCAGATTTCTCCTTCTATGAGAGTCTTGAGCAAAAACTAAGGTCACAGGGGCGATGTACATCACCCCAGATTTCCAATGATGTATAGATCGCGTGTTATGGTTGAGGTTTGAAAACCTGCAACAGGTGGCCAGAATTGGCCTTCTCACCAGAGAAGACGGTGGTGTACACCATCATCCCCACGCGTCCCAGCCTCAACCCTTGGATCCATGTTTCCAGATCTAATCCTAACGCTTCATTGTTATGACTTTATTTAAGTCATAGTGCCACGCGTTTGACTTGTCCTTACCATGAGCGCGCGGTTCTCATCCACCAGATCAGCCACATCAATTAATGAAGTGGATCTGACGCCTCAGGATTTTTGCCATTTTTAATTTCTGTTTTAATTTTCATTTATTCCATTTTATTTAAAAAATTCATAACTTCTTCATTTTAAATCACAAAAATATGGGACCAATTGCAAATTTTTCCTCTTAAATTCTAGTTTCTAAAAATGGTTTTTAATATTTTTTATGATTCCATTTAATATTTTTTGTGAATTATTTCTTTTCTAGTTTTTTTTAATTCATTTAAAATGCTTTTGGATATTCAAAAAATGCAAAAATATTTTCTTAACATCCTTGGATGATGATGAATCTATGAAAAATATTTTCATCAATTTCTTAATTGATTTGAGATTTATGTGATATTTTAGTCCAATTATGTTATATTTCTTCATTTTTAATTGTTTAAAATTAGTTTCTGTTTTCAAAAAATGTTGAGAAAATTTTTCAAACCTTGTTTGACCATGTTAGACTTATGATGATCCAATTGGACTTTTCCAAGTTGATTTGAATTGGAATTGAAGTTTGACCTTTATTTGTTCATTTTATTTCAAGTATTATTTTAATTCCAAAAAATACCAAAAATATTTTTATTATTTCTTGACTTCTAATCTTCATTTCACTTCTGTTTACCATTGATTGATGTTGATTTCATTCATTTTTGATCAATGTGTGTTGGTTATGTCATTTGAATTTCAATTATGTACATTCCATTTCCATCTTCATCTTCTTCTTTCCTTTTAACCAATGAGTTAATGATTGGTGGTTAGCCTTGGCATATGAGAGGTTTAGCCTTCTTTGATCCAAATCAAATTCATCTTGATCAAAGATCAAGTGAATTGCTTTGTGTCCAAGATAGGTTGCTTCTTGGTCAAGCAAAAAACCTAAATCCATACAAGGTCATTCTTCTTTTCTTTTGGCATGGCAAGTTGTAGGAGCTTGGCTTACTAGTCATGGTCTCTAACTTGTGTTTGTTTGCCTATAGTTTTATTGACCGGCCTCAGATAGGTGTGACTACTACATTAGTCCACTTACGATTGCTTAACATAGCGCTAAATTCCCTTATGGCACACTAACACTAACTACTAATTACTAACTTTTAATTCAAGCATTTAATTCTTGCAATTTACTTTAATGCAATTTTATTTCTTGCTCATTTATTCATATTGTCTTTGCCCTTTGCTCACTTGAGCACATGTTTATGTTAGTGCAATTTACCTTTTGCTCACTTGAGCACATTATTGTGTATATATTATTTCCTTGTGCTTGTTTTATTTTTGTTTGTGAGAACCCAATGCAAATGGAGAAAGGACTTAGATTTAGGACCTTACCTATGCTAAATAGAGTTTCAAGAGCAACTAGGCCTCATGCCTTTAGAATGCTAAATATGTTGAAGAGCAACTAGGCCTCATGCCTTTAGAATGCTTAATCTTGAAGATGAATTGAAAGGACCCTAATTCTAAACTCACTCTTGTCTATTCTTTCTATTGCATTGTGGAACTTTTTGATTTGTGTGTTCTTGTGTGATAGGGATACCAAACTTGAGCTAATTAGAAGGACCATTGTCATGAGCATCCAAGATAAGAGAGACAAGTCCAAATTGGAAGATCCTAGGAGCTTGATTGATTATTTGCTTGATTGCTTGAGTTAATTGCTTATTGCTTGCTAAGTCCAAAGGAAAGGAGCAACTTGAATCATCTTTATGATCTCAAGAAGGGAACTCCAAATGGTTTAATTTCTCTTCTCTCATATTTGCATGTTTAGGACCTAGCCCTTCTCTTCTTCTCTCCACTCTAACCCAAGCCAAACTTATTTTGTGCAAACATTGACATTGTTTTCAAAACTAGAAACCTAGGCCATATGGCTTTGAGTTTTCAAACTCTTTTCATAATACTTATTTTGAATTGAATTTTAAGTCAACTTTAACTCCCTTTTTTGAATACTTCTAATTGGTAAATCCATCTCACTCAAATTATTTTGTGGTTCCAATGGCCATCTTTGCCAAAGCTTTTTTCATAAACATTAGCTATTATGTTTGAGTTAACATAGTGGTTGATGTAAACCTCACCTTATCCTTAGTGATTGGACTATAAGTCTTCCATACTTATTATAGGGTGGACACCTCACTAGTATGTTGAAGCTCTCCTCACATGGTGGATTTGTGGTTTAGGTTGAGTTTTCTCCCTTTGATAACAAAAGACCTTAAGGATTTTGATCAAATCAATTCACCAATCTTTTGAGATTTTTACCCCGAACTACGAGGTTTTGATCCTACCTTTGTGATGGTACGTAGGCAATGGGTTTATCCATTCAAACAACAAAATTGTAAATATTGTATATTCTTTTCTTATCTCCCCAATCATATTTGCACAAATATTTTCACAAATACCAACCTACCTTACAACATTTGTAAAAAGGGCTCCTTAGAGTACTAAGGATGTTTTGGGTGCTTAAAACCTTCCCATTGCATAACCAACCCCCTTACCCAGATCTCTGACATTTTTATTAGTTTTTGATTTGATAAAACTTTTCGGTTTTTGTTCGCTTTCTAACCTTTCCTTTGGATAAATAGAAGTGCGGTGGCGACTCGAATTGTATGATTTACTTTTGATTTAGTCAATAAATCTAAAGGTAATGAATACCCCGCTACAAAAAGGACTTGGCCAATGCCAACTTTCATGAAACCAAGTGCTTGTGATTTGAAAACTTCATCTGATGCAAGTATTGTAATCCCATTTGAGTTCATCTGCTACATGGTCTTATTGAAGCTGTTACTTTGAACTTGTACCTAGTACCTATCCTTGATTTCATCTGATACATGGGAGATTATGAAGAAGATCATGGAGTTTCTAAGCTTGGATGTGGCTATCTTTATTTGATGCGTTGCTCTTCATCTTTCTATTTGTGTATTGATATTGCTTGATTCTAAAGTCCAAGGGAAATTTGGGTTTCTATATGACATTCTTGTCTATTGGATTGCAGCCCATTGGTCAGATCTTTTCAAATTTTAACTTTTAAATTTCTACTTAGGATTAGTCCCTTAATCTCTTCCCCACTTCTTTAATTTCAAATCTCTCCCTCCTTTTAAAATCTTCTTTGCTTGTGTTGTTTTTTTCTAAACTTAGACCATATTGCAAATTAGAAACTTTGGCCCTATGCCATTGCATTTAAAAAAAACTCGTTTCTTAATCAAATTTGTAAATGAACTTAACTATACTTGACTTAAAATTTCAAAATACAAAAAGAACTAACACTCATTCAAACCTTTTTAAGCCTTTTGCGCCTTTGTTAAACTTCAACTTTTGTTAAAAGCAATGCATCCACTTTGAAGTTGTTACCATGAACTACGAGGTTTTGATCCCTCATTTTTATGTTGGTACGTAGGCACAAGTCCGAAGGTCTTGTCAAACACAAAAATATAATTAATGAATTCTTTTCTCATCCTTCCATTCTATTTATTGCAAACATCATTTTTTACAAAAACACATATGCACACAAGAAAGGGCTCCCTAGGAGTACCTAGGACACTTTGGGTGCTAACACCTTCCCTCTGTGTAACCAACCCCCTTACCTGTAATCTATGGCATTTTATTAGTTTTGATTTGAAAACTTCTTACTAATTGGGTTTTGTCCGTACTTTTCCCTTTTCCTTTGGAAACAATAAAAGCGCGGTGGTGACTATGGTTTTGTTGACGTCTAGCTTATCCATAGCTTGACGGTCATGAATTTACCGCTATAAGAACCCAGAAGGGAGAACTTCAAAGAACAAAGAACTTGACCAGAATCTGAGAGTTTGGTTGAAGATCATTCTGGGAACTATACATCATCGTCCATCGTACAGCTCCTCTGACTACATTAATGCTGACCAGAAGTGCATTTTATACTGTCTGCACAAAGGGCTGAAGCTGAGTCTTCCCTCCCTCCTCTTCAAGTATCTGAGGGACTCTGTCATAGATACCAGGAACAATATGAAGCCCAATAATTACATCCCTATGGGGAGACTAATTTCTAATGTTCTCATAGAGAGTGGGTTGGTGGACTATCTCATCTCTCTCAACATGATGTAAGATGTCACGGTGGACGTGGGAAGTCTATATACGGAAGGAACCTGAAGAGCATGGGGCTAATTGACAAGGTCAGAGTCAAACCCACCTTGGAAGCTCTGAAGGATCAGAGGGAGATATCCAATGGGATGTATCTCTTCTCTAAGATTGATCCCTTAGAGGTAATCGCTCACTATCTTCAGGATCTGGAAGCCTAGGGAATTGATATCTCTAGATTCAGCTTGGATTGGCTACTAGATCATCCACCAAATTTCATGAAGAGGAAGAGAGATCCCTCTAAGAAAAAGAAGAAGACAAAGACTCAGAAGCTGGGAGAATCTTCAGCATCTCAAAAGCAACACGTGCCTTTGAGCTCCTCAGCACCATGTAAGTCTCATGTCTCAGAAGCTCCCCTAAGTTCTGGTTCTAAGCAAATTCTCTCATCCTTACATCAACCACCTCCTATCATCTCTCCCTTTGAACCAACCATCTTCATCCCCACTCTTTCAGAACCCCACACTTCAGAACCCCACATTTCTGAACTAAACACATCCTTACCCCCACTACCATAATTTAACCTAACAACCACCTCAATCCCTGTATCTGATGCCATATTTCTATACGAACCTATATCACCTCACTTAACTACTCCCAGTTCCCCTCCATACTATGACCAAACCTCCAACTCTGAACATTCAGACATCTCTGACCCAACCTCCCTCACTATTGCACAACTTCAAGCCACAGTTGAATTTGACCAGACTCAGTCTGTACCAGAAGCCTCTGAACCCATAACATCCCCTTCTGCACCCACTTCAGAACCCTCTAAAACTCTTCCACCTACTTCTGAACCCATCTTTGAACCCTCTAAACCCATCCATAATCCATCTGAAAAACCCATCTATAATCCCTCTGAAACTATCTCTCAAACCTCTGAACCTAACCTAACCTGTCCAACCATAGATCATGTTTTTGCCAAGTTCTCAAAGAACACTGCTGCGAGGCTCAGCCAGCTATCTGAAGAATCCAGGCTCAGTGGCAATCCTTCTGAAGTAAGGACTCACTGGAACGGATTTCTCAGGTGGATGACATCTAAGGTCTTCAAGCTCAATGGACTTTCTAAACAAGACAGAAATGGCTACATTAGAGGTGCTGAAGAGAGACTGGAGGCGCGTCTAGCGCGGGAAGTTGAAGAAAGGGCCAGGAAGGAAGTTGAAGAAAGGGCTAGAAAAGAAGCTGAAGAGAGAGTTGTTGCTGAAGCTGCTGCTAAGGAAGAAGCTAAAAAAGTTGTTGCTGCAGAAGTTAAAGCTAAAGCAAAAGTTGACGCTAAAGAAGTTAAAGCTAAAGCAAAAGCTGACGCTGAAGAAGTTGCTCGCGTAGATGCAGAAGAGGTTGCGAAGACATCTGAGGTTGCTCTAACTCGAGGTGAGTCATCAACATCTGATCTAGCTCCTTTGTTTCTCAAGACTCTATAAGAGCTTCATAAAGAACAACAACTGGTGAGAACCAGATTCGACCAGCAAGATCAAGTCAACTCCAACATCTAGAACCTGCTTGCTCAGCTACTTCAGAGGATGCCTCCTCCTTCAAACCCTTAGGAACTATAGGATTAATTTCTTTTAATTTTTTTCTAAGAGTTTTTGCCTCTGAGGCCTCCTTCTTATATGCTTTTTCTACTGCGTATCTCTCTTACTTATCAATGAATTTTTTGCCTTCTGTGATTTACTCTTTTGCATTTTTTTTGTTAACTTTTTGAGTCTGGCAAAAGAGGGAGAAATAAATAACAGTCTTTCTGATAAAATAATATATCTAACACTCAGAATTCACTGCTTACATTCTAATATTAAAAATCAATTGTGCAGTCTAAGTGTTTTACAGTATATATTTGAACAAGGAAAACTGAATCAGTATCTGAGAAACAAGTCAAGCAACCTAAGAAGCTCTAGTAAGAAACTCTCTACCCCATAAACCCTTTTTTTATACAAATATATTTAAAAAATTCCTAAGTATCATACTTAGAGGGAGATTGAAAATCTCAGGGGGAGTCATACTATATTTGACTTTGATTCATTTAAATTTGTATCTTTGTAAAGCACCATTGTTTCATCAAAAGTCTAAGTTTTTGTCATCATCAAAAAGGGGGAGATTATTAGAACAAGATTTTGGTTATGCAATATATCTCTAAGTTTTGATGATAACAAAGAATGATATAATTTGGTTCCCTAATAATTTTCTATAAGTGTGCAGGTTTCATAAGGAAATATGAGTTTGAGGAAAATAATGTCTGGCATCTAACGTAGTCCAAAAAAACTGATCCAATAATGAAGAAATCATATCTGACTCTGAACAAGAACACTTATGAAAGAATCACATACATAATATGACATTGAAGTTCATATCTGATCTCTGAAGACTCTGCATCTGATGACTCTACCAGACAACATCAGAAGATACATCTATCTGAAGACTAGTTAAGAGAATATTTGAAGACTACAAGTTTCTTCTCAAAGACGCTGACTCCGCTCACTCTAATTCACACTCAACGAATCATCTGACTCGTCAAAACCAGAAACTTAATCGAGAATTATTCTAAGTATGGTACAAATCTCTATATGGAAATTATGGATTATGTTCCAAGACTGCTATGGAAAGGAGAAGAAAATTAATGTCATTAACTCCCATAATTGACAATATATCTCCATTAATTTCCCTCCAACAATATCATCTCAAAGTTCTATATAAAGGCCTCATCATCATCATGTTGAATATGAAGAAACAATACAACAAATTCTACAATACACTTCAAACTACAATACTCAACCTTTCATTGTAATATTCAGTAATCACACAAGAGTTGTTGCTCATAGCATGTTATCATTGATCATTATTCTTAATTGTGTTCATACTGCTTACCTAGAAGCACTAAGGTAAACACTTGTAATTCTCTAAAGTTGTTGATTTTCCTCAAGTGACTTGTTGAAGTCTCTAGACTTGAGAGGGCTAAGAGATTGTTGAAATCTTAGACGTTTTTGTAATCTATTGAGACTATTGGATTAAGTCCTTATTGGAGGAGAAATCACCTTAGCCGGGTGGACTGAAGTAACTTTGATTTTCAAGCGAACCAGGATAAATTTCTTGTGTTGATAGCATTTACTTTCGTGTGTGTGGTGTTGCAAAAGTTTTTGACTACTGTGAAAACAATTCAACCCCCTTTTCTTGTTTTTCTCTACCTTAAGTTCATGTGTTTATTTCCACGCCATTTCATCCAATCTTTAAGCCATCCTCAAGATCATTCAAGCCCTAATCATGTTTTATCCAAGGGAGGCTCTTTCCATCATGATTTTGGCTTGAGATGCAAGAAAACTTCAAGTTTGCACAAAGTTGGAACAAGTTTGGTTGACCTAATTTGCAAGTATGACTTACTTTGGTCTAAACCCCATAATTTCTTCAGTTTTACACAAATTGACAAGCTTCTTTGAGAAAAATATCCCTCATGAGTTCCTCTACAACTTGGTTTCAAGGATCAATCATCAATTCAACCTCTAAGAACCTCAATTTTAGAAAGGCCTCACTGATCAAACTAGGTCAAAACCTTATCATGACCCATACTTGGAAGCCATGCCATTTTCAACTCAAATACCTTTTTGACCTCATTCTTTTTGCATCTCGTTAAGCTTATATCAGAGATAATTTGGCCCATGTTTGACTCAAAATGCATGAGGGAATCAAAAGTTATGGTGTCATGAACTTGGGACCTCAAGATGCCCAAAGTGTGCCAAGACTGCTTGACCAAATGCCTGGCCTAGAATGCATGTCACGACCTCAACTTTCAACACTTGCCATTTTCTCCTCAAGCCTCCTTTTGAGTTGGTTATTTTTACATTTAGTTCATTGCAATGAGATGACCATTTAGCATGAATAAAATCAGGAAAGGCACGTAGGAATCTCATTTGGCCTAAGCTCAAACATGGTGCCTTGGACTATGCATTTCACGCATGACCTGAAACTTGTAATCACTCATGTTTCAATCACGCATGACCTGAAGAGTGTAAAATGACCAGGTTTCATGCCCAAGTCACACTTTTCATCCTTGTTTTTACATAGATTGCAAATCACAATTTTCCCACTCCAATCACACGAACTCAGATCCATTGCACATGTGTGGGCTGCTCAACACTTTCCTTATAAACAAAGGAAGCTTTTTCCTTCATTTTAAAGCTTTGAAAGCCAAGAAAACTTTGAAATCATTTGAACCTGATACCTCAAATAACCAGCCAACCATTTCTTCGATTCAAGCTCTTTTAACTTCAAATCTCCACCTAGAATCACCCATCGACAGTTTCTGAAGCTAACTAAAGCATTACTTTGGCTTGAAGCTCCTTGGAACCAGATATCGAACTCCACCATTGTTGACGTTCAAAGCTCCAACTTGAAAGGTAGTTACAAGTAAAATTCTTGAGCAAACAAGTTACAACACTCTTCACCTTACCCCACTAATCAAAATTCCCCACTTACCTGGAAGTTATCTTGTGTATTCATAATTTAATTTTACTTTGAAGAACTAGGGTTCTTCGTGTTCTTGAGCAAATTCTCTCTATTCAAAGCCAATTAATGGCTCTGATGTAAGGAGACATGAACGATGAAGTATTGTGAAGTTAATACCATGTTTGTGTGTTACTAAAAACACGAGTTCATGAATTGCAGAAATCGAATCCAAGGTTGAAGATGATGTGAATCAGTACACGCTTGGGTGTCAAGATTCAAATGCCATCCAATCACATTACGACAATGCATTTTTTTAAATTTGTCCCGAAAGCAAGTCATTTTCATAAGAGAGATTGTAAGCCTTCAGATCAGTCACCATTTATGCTAGGTATTTCACTATTTAACCGTAAATAAGTCAGGTAAACTGCGTAAACTGAAGCATTTTTAGTTAGATATAAGCTCAATTCTATAATATGAAGTGTGTTGTTACTTATGAATTTCTTGAGGATATTTTACACTTTTGGGTATGTTAGCAGGTAAAAAACTAGTCTGGAAGCTCAGGGAATCAAACGTCAGATGCGAAATTAAGCCCGAGCAAGAAAACGGAAGAAAAAAATCAATTCTTGGAGAACTTGTTGTCCATACGCGCATGGCCTTACATGATACGCGTATGGACCTTCCCAGTACGCGTAGCATACACAAATGACCAGAGGGGTTGAAAATCAAGCAAAAAGACAAGCTTCTGGTGATACGCGTACCAGACTGGGCAATACGCGTACCAGACTGGGCAATACGCGTATCAGAGGCTGTCTTACGGGCAATACGCGTACCAGACTGGGCAATACGCGTATGAGACTGGGCAATACGCGTATCAAGCCCAGAATCAGGAAAAGCCCAACTGAATAGCTATTTAGAGGGGAGAAAACGATTTTTCAAGGGTTGGACAATTTTTAGAGAAAAAGAGACGCGTTTGAGACCTGGAGACTCTACGATTATCAGAGGATTTAGATGTTCAAGAGTTTTCCGACGATTGAAGATTGATTCCTCACGAAATTCTGTAATGACAACAATGTTAATCTTTGTTGTTATTTCGATTATGAGTAGCTAAACCCCCCATTGCTAGGGGGGTGACCCTAATTCTGAATGTGACAGATTTTATGTTTATGAGTGCATTGACTATTTCTCTTTTCCAGTGATTTGTTCTTATTACCGTTCTTTATGCTTTATTCGTCGGACCAACGAATGATGATTAATATGAATAGTTTAAGCTGGACAGCAATTATTCATTGATATGTATAAGCATTTTGGATAGTAAAAATAATCTAGGACTAGGGATTTTCTATCTGACCGGTAATTCTTGATATTCGAATGCTTGAGTATGAACTTAATTATTTATGGACATAGTAATTAGGTTACATAATCAAAGGTCTTTTCACTAAGGAATTAGGAATAGATACCCTTGAGGACCAGAATTAATTGGACAGGAATATTGTCTAAGCCTTCATAAGTTATATCTGTTACAGGCAGTTTCATTCATCGAACCCTAGCAATCTTCTCTCATTTGTATCTCGTTCAACCTTTTTACTTGTTTTATTTATTTGCAATTGGTAGTATAATTACTCACAACACAAAAACCAAAGGCTTTTGTCTAATTGAAACAATCTATAAACTCTGTATCGTCAAGCAGTCCTTGAGATCGACAAACGGGGAATTTCCCTTTTATTACTACAGTGAGAAAAATAGTACACTTGCTATTTTCCCATCAAGTTTTTGGCGCCGTTGTCGGGGACTGCCAAAGATAATAGAGTTTATTAATTTATTTTCAATTAGAATTTTGTTGCTCTGCATCCAAAATTTTATTTACTGCTAATTGTAATATTTATTGTTATTATAACTAATTTCTGTCTAATCTGTGTATGCGAGGTAAGGCCTTAGCTGATTTTCATTTTGACGCAGAACCAGAGAGAACATTGCGCGCAAAGCTCAGAGAAGCTAGAAGAAAGAAACTGGCAAACTCTGACACCGAAGAACCGGCCACACTTAGCACACCAGCCTCTGTTCACTCCGAAAAATCTGAGTCAGACACAGATTCACATCCGGACACTGTTAACATGGCTACAGACCCACCCCCAGCGGAAAGACTTTTAGGTGACTATGGCAGACAGAATAACCCAGCAGTGCGGTTGACCATTGTTAATCAACCTGTTAATGTTGCTCACTTCCAGTTACACCCCTCAATTATCCGTCAGTTAGAAAGCAAACCTTTTGCAGGAAAGATCAATGAGGATGCAAACAAGCATCTACAGAGGTTTCTGACTATGACTACATCATTGAAAATTGATGGGCATTCTGAAGAGGCAAAGAGATTGGTCATGTTCCCATTCACGTTATCTGTGGACGCTGAGGAATGGTTCTATTCCCTACCCGCAGGAAGCATTACTACATGGCAACAAATGGAAACAGCATTCTTGAACGAGTATTTTCCTGCTTCTGTGTATATCCGTAAGAGGTATGACATTGTGAATTTTAAATAGAAAGACGGAGAGACACTTGGGGATGCATACAAAAGATTCAAGAGATGTTTAGTTGCATGTCCTACACATAATCTGGATGAAACTGAACAAATGCAGAATTTTGTAAACGGGCTGAAGATGAGAACTAAGCAACTCATTGATACAGCTGCTGGTGGCTCGTCTAATTTTTCAACAGCAACCGGTATCAAAAAAATCATCGAAGCTATTGCAGCGAATGAGCATTTGGAATTATATGACCGTACTGTAAATCAGCCGGAGGGAAAAATTGACTTGAAATTAGCAAATCAGGTAGTGAAAATGGAAGACCAGATTGCAGCTGAGGTTGAAAGAAGATTGAAAGCTATGAATTTAGGTACCCAGGTTGTTGCTCAAGTTCAACCGGTTCCGACCATGATTTGTGAGATTTGTAGTGGACCACACTTTGCCATGCATTGTGTTGCAACCGCAGAACAAGTGCAAGCTATAAATTACCTGAGGCAGAATAATCCCTACTCAAATACGTATAATCCGGGGTGGAAAAATCATCCTAATTTCTCTTGGAAAGATCAGCAAGGTAATATTCAGAACCAAGGACCTCCACAACAACAACCACCTTACCAACCACAATATCAGTCGCAACAACAACATTATCAGCAACAAGTACCAAAGAAAGTGGATTGGGAGATTGCTATGGAGAAGATGGCAACTCAGGTTATGCAATTTCAGGAAGAAACCAGGAATAATCAGAAGAGCACCAATGCATCCATTAAAAACCTGGAGATTCAATTGGGTCAGATAGCACAACAGATAACAAATTTTCAAACACCGGGCGAATTACCTAGTGCAACAGTGACAAATCCGAGGGAGCACAATAATGTGAGTGCGATAACAACAAGAAGCGGAAAATCTGTTGAAGATCTTAAGAAGAATGAAGAAGAAGATCAATTGCTTGAAGTGGACCTGGAAATCTTAGAAAACAAGACACCACCTGAGGAAGAAAGTGTGATACTGCCGGTGGTACAAGAAAAGCTACCTGAACCAAAGCCCATCATTAAGCTTCCATTCCCACAAAGAAACAAAAAGAAGAAGCAAGATGAGAAAATTTTTCAGAAATTCCTGGAGTTGTTCAGGAAATTAGAAATCAATATTCCATTCTCTGAGGCACTCGAGTAGATGCCTATCTATGCGAAATTCATGAAAGACATCATCTCCAAGAAGCGCACCACTGACACTGACCCTGTTATACTAACTGAAACTTGTAGTGCTATTTTGCAGGGTATGAAGATTCCAGTGAAGAAGCCAGATAGAGGTTCTGTGACCATCCCGTGTACCATTGGAGATAGGTCCTTTAAAAGGGCGTTGATTGATTTGGGGGCTAGTGTTAGCCTTATGCCTTTGTCTATTTACAGGAAGCTAGGAATTGGAAATGTTCAAGATACCAGAATGACACTTCAATTTGCTGACCACTCAGTGAAAAGACCTTTTGGGGTAGTTGAGGATGTTCTGGTCAAAGTTGATAAATTTGTTTTTCCTGTTGATTTTGTAATTTTGGAAATGCCAGAAGATGAAGAGATACCTCTGATTCTAGGCAGACCTTTCTTAGAAACAGGTAGATGCATGATAGACATTGAGGGAGGTACCTTGACCCTAAAGGTATATGATGAAGAGCTCAGAATTGATGTCCGAGATACTATGAAACATAAAGAGGATATGTGTACAAACCACTCTGTGGAAGTAATTGATCAGATTGTAACTAGCACAATTCTAAGAAAGTTTCCTGAATTACCTTTTGAAAGAGTTCTTAGTATACCGGTCAGAGAGATTGAAGAGAAGGATGATGAAAAAGAAAAAGAAATGCTTGCTATGCTGGATACACAACCCCTTTGGATGAAATCCAAACCACGCAGGTGGGAGGATCTGAGAGCTTCACCAGAATTAGAAGATGAAAAGGTACTGAAGAAACATGAAAGTGCTATTGGTAGGACTATTGAGGATTTAAAAGGGATTAGCCCCACAGTATGCATGAATAAGATACTGATGGAGGATAATCAGAAACCAGTAGTACAACCACAAAGGAGGTTAAATCCAGCGATGAAAGAAGTGGTAAGAAAAGAGGTTGTAAAGTTGTTAGATTCGGGAATGATTTACCCCATTTCTGACAGCTCGTGGGTAAGTCCTGTGCATGTGGTACCAAAGAAAGGGGGAACCACATCAGTTTTAAATGAGAAGAATGGCGATACTTTCAAGGCTAATGGTCAGAGGTTGAAACCATATGATCCCGGTGAAGGGGGACCAATTGAAACTGTTAAACTCATCTGAGTATGAGGTGTCCCGTCGAGCCATGCGACGTTAAACGAAGCGCTGCTTGGGAGGCAACCCAAGGGAGGTTTGAAATTTTTTTTATTTTAATTTTGTCGAGTCAGTTGAAATTTGAATTTTAGTTTTATTTAGCATTTGTTCATGTCATTTGAGTCAGTTTTTATTTTCTTTTGCTTTGATGTAATCACCTATTATGGGTTGTTTTAATCTAATGAATTTGATTTTGTTTACCTCCAGTTTCCTGTTTATTTCGTTAGATATGTGACTATGTCTGGCTATTGGTTATCTTGATCACTTACACCAAATACTTGGGCGTCCTCTCTTTCAGTCCCCTGACTGTAGATACTGTTGTTTATGATTGGACGCACTGGTTAAGATTAACATCAGAACCACGAGCATGAGCTTTGAACTCAGAGGTATGATAGAACAAGTCAGCTTAACCCGTCCTGGTGAGATCCGAAAAAGCCAAACACTTATCATCATATGAGAGATATCAGGTATGTCTTTATCAATCTTGGTTTGCGTATGTTCTTTTGTTATTATTAGCTGTACGAATACACACACTGAGGCATGTTTTTGTTTATCACCTAGAGCCTTTCTAGCCATCCCATTATTATTATTATCCATTGTTTCACCCTATTGAGCCTGTTAATCATTTATTTCTGATATACCCGTTTTTTTTTTCTCAACCCATGACCTTGTAAATATCCTACCCTGTTCAGAGTATGTGAGGATTGATTTCATCTCTACGTTTCTATCTAAGTTTGGGGTTGCTGTTGAAATAGCAACCTTTAAGTTTGGGGTAGCTTTGCAGTAAGTGAATAGTAAGTGAATGTAGTATAAAAAAAAAGAAAAAAAAAGAAAAAAAAAGAAAAAAACAACAACAACATGAAAAGAAAGAAAGAGAAAAGCGAAAAACAATAAGAATAGCTTTTGAAAAATGCTACATTCACTATAGAAAAAAGGAAAAGAGGATTACAAAACCCTACAAGAATAATAGGAAAGAAACGTAGTGAGAGAATGATTTCATATACTCTGAACCAAAAAAAAAAAAAACCTTTGTTCCAATTTCATACCCTACCTAAACCAAAGCCCCGTTACAACCCAAAAGACCTCAAAAAGTGTGTGTGATTGTACATGTTGATAGGATGAGAGAATTTATTCAAACTTCTGATTTGATATTGCATATTGTGATTTGAGAGTGATAACATTTTAACCCATAGAGACTTGGTGAGAGTGTGATATAAGCTGACAGGTAAAGTCATATCTCTGAGGGAAGGAGTTTCTAGCTCGTTGGCTATGTGGAAAAATCAGAAAACCTGAAAAAAAACATCAAGAGGTCCAGTGCGAAAGATTTCAGCAGTAGTGTGGCAAGAACTGTTTTACAGTAAGTTTGGGGTGGCATGATCTTATGGTAATAAAATGTTACTTGAGGACAAGCAAAAAGCTAAGTTTGGGGTTGTGATCAGTCACCATTTATGCTAGGTATTTCACTATTTAACCGTAAATAAGTCAGGTAAACTGCGTAAACTGAAGCATTTTTAGTTAGATATAAGCTCAATTCTATAATATGAAGTGTGTTGTTACTTATGAATTTCTTGAGGATATTTTACACTTTTGGGTATGTTAGCAGGTAAAAAACTAGTCTGGAAGCTCAGGGAATCAAACGTCAGATGCGAAATTAAGCCCGAGCAAGAAAACGGAAGAAAAAAATAAATTCTTGGAGAACTTGTTGTCCATACGCGTATGGCCTTACATGATACGCGTATGGACCTTCCCAGTACGCATAGCATACGCAAATGACCAGAGGGGTTGAAAATCAAGCAAAAAGACAAGCTTCTGGTGATACGCGTACCAAACTGGGCAATACGCGTACCAGACTGGGCAATACGCGTATCAGAGGCTGTCTTACGGGCAATACGCGTACCAGACTGGGCAATACGCGTATGAGACTGGGCAATACGCGTATCAAGCCCAGAATCAGGAAAAGCCCAACTGAATAGCTATTTAGACGGGAGAAAACGATTTTTCAAGGGTTGGACAATTTTTAGAGAAAAAGAGACGCGTTTGAGACCTGGAGACTCTACGATTATCAGAGGATTCAGATGTTCAAGAGTTTTCCGACGATTGAAGATTGATTCCTCACGAAATTCTGTAATGACAACAATGTTAATCTTTATTTTTATTTCGATTATGAGTAGCTAAACCCCCCATTGCTAGGGGGTGACCCTGATTCTGAATGTGACAGATTTTATGTTTATGAGTGCATTGACTATTTCTTCTTTTCCAGTGATTTGTTCTTATTACCGTTCTTTATGCTTTATTCGTCGGACCAACGAATGATGATTAATATGAATAGTTTAAGCTGGACAACAATTATTCATTGATATGTATAAGAATTTTGGATAGTAAAAATAACCTAGGACTAGGGATTTTCTATCTGACCGGTAATTCTTGATATTCGAATGCTTGAGTATGAACTTAATTATTTATGGACATAGTAATTAGGTTACATAATCAAAGGTCTTTTCACTAAGGAATTAGGAATAGATACCCTTGAGGACCGGAATTAATTGGACAGGAATATTGTCTAAGCCTTCATAGATTATATCTGTTACAGGAAGTTTCATTCACCGAACCCTAGCAATCTTCTCTCATTTGTATCTCGTTCAACCTTTTTACTTGTTTTATTTATTTGCAATTGGTAGTATAATTACTCACAACACAAAAACCAAAGGCTTTTGTCTAATTGAAACAATCTATAAACTCTGTATCGTCAAGCAGTCCTTGAGATCGACAAACGGGGAATTTCCCTTTTATTACTACAGTGAGAAAAACAGTACACTTGCTATTTTCCCATCACCTTCTACTCCCCATGGTATTGTGTAAAAAATATTGTTTCATTTTCACCTAAGAGAGCTAGTGCCATAATTGTTGATTTTATTCAAGTTGGATCCCTTCTCATGGTGATGCAGAGGTCTATATTTTCATACTTGTGGGTGAGTAATTGAGTGTTCTCCAAAAAATGACAATTTGTCTTTCCATTTTTTTATTACTAACACAACTTACTAACATATTATTGTATTAACTTTACTTTAATGTCATTATCTTATGCTTTTTATTTCTTTTTATTTACTTTATGCTTTTATTTTAGCATCTCATATCATATTTTTTGTGCTTATGCTATTTGCCCTTTGTTCATTTGGAATTCTTTTTCTTTTAAATACATTAATAAGGAAAAAACCCTAAATATTGGTTCTCTTGATTCATGGAATTGAGGTTACTATCATTGGTATTATTGTGGAGTTATGGACTTAGAACTAGGATCTTGACCCTTGCTTTAGGAGTTTGTGATTTGAGACCTTGGGATTCATCTGATACCTTTGACTTTGGGCTCCTTTTAAATACTTGGCTTGGTTACTTTGGTTTCATATGATACATAAATTATTCTTTGCTTATTTGGCTTGCTTAGGGCTTTATCCAAATGAGGGAATTCTTACTTGACTCATGTCATAAAGCTTGTTATCTCTTGGTTAGATCTTTCCTCCTTAACTTTTACTTTATGTTCTAGGATAGTCTCTTCATATCCTCTCCTTGTTTAATTTTCAAAATTTTCTCTCTTCTTTTTAAAATCTTCTTATTTTCAAACTTGAACCACTTTTTCAATAAACCTTGACTTTTGTCAAGTAATTTTCAAAATCTTTTCTTAATAAATGCTAATACATCTTAAGCATATTCAAATCTATTTCAAAAGACTTAAAAAATACATAACTCGTTCAAACTATTTTGTACCTTTGGCACACTTTTTCTTTTAAATTTTTTTTCTCAAAGTTTAGACATGAGTCATTTCCATAATTGAGATGTAGTTCTCTTATCCCCATAATATTGAAGATAATTTTTTTCCACCCAAGAGAGTTAGTGGCAGACTTATTGATATTTATCCAAATTGGAGTCCTTCTCTGTGATGATGCAAAGTTCTCATACTCGTGGGTGGCTAATAGAGTGTTCTCCTTAAAATGACAAAATTTATTTTCCTTAAAAAGGAATCAAAATAAACATCCTTGTTATTTTTACCATGAACTACGAGGTTTTGATCCTCCATTGCATTTTGTTGGTATGTAGGCATGAAACTCAGGAAGTCTTGGCAAACAAATTATAAAAAACATTTCTCTTATTATCTCCCCAATCTTTTGCAAACAACACCATTTTAAAGTCAAAATGCACAAATTTTCAAAGAGGTTCCTATAGAGTACTAAAGCACACCAAATCGTTATCATTACCATATGTAACATATCACTGATCCCACCATAGGACCAATGCACACCAAATCGTTACCAATTGAAAAACTTATTACTGGAAATCTAAGGTAATTAGGGAGGAAAGGCTACCAATTAGGTGTATTTCATGATAGTGCACCTAGGTTTTTCTTCTTATAAATGGTTTATGATGAATTTATGAAAATTGTTGATAGACCTTGTGCTTATATGTGTTGATATGATGAATCCATGATGAATTCAATGAATTGCATGCTAGTCATATATAAATGATGTATTATTGAGTTAGACATTAAGAGATGATAAAATCCATATGTTTTCATGTACAATGATGTATGGTATATTTTGAGACTATTAGAGGTCAAACTTGGGGTTTGGGGTCTGATGAACAACTGAAAAACAGGCGTGATTGTGCAAAATCACGAGAAATTTGGGGTTTTCTAGACAGTGCTAACGGCCATAATAGGTGCTAAGGGTGGTCGTATCAGCCCTCAGGTTTTTGGATCAAAGTGTGTGTCTCTCCCTTGCTTCCGACATTATACTCTGATCCCCTCCTTAGGTGTGTTAGGTCTTGATAAACTTTTCAAGGAAACTCAATACATTTAGCTTTGCCTTTCATATATGATTTTGAATTTGGACATTATTAGTGTGACAATATTGGTAAATGGTCATCAATCTAAGAAAAATTGATTAAACACAATAAAGTAACTATCAGTTGTGCGACGGGTTGGTATATAAAGATAAGTTCATAACTATCACTTGAACGACAGGTTGGTATATAAAGATAGGTTCATAACTATCACTTGTGAGAATATTTTAACAACTTGATCTTCTAGAATCATACTGCATAATCCAACATAGGAAAATAAGATAGGATTTTGAGTTCCATGCTCTTCAGTATTGTGAAACATTTGGTAAATTCTAATATATTTAAAACTTCACTAATTGAATGTCATAAGTTATTACTTGTTAAGCATTAATAATGGTAAAGAGTGTCAAAATTAAGTTGATTTCTTCATTTACAAGCCAATGTATGAAGAAAAACAATTGATGTGACATAGGAGAAGCTCAGAAATAATTTACATTGTAATAAGATAATAATGCATCAGGAAATGATGAGTCATAAACACAAAAGCTATGCAGCCAAAGACAAACTTAAAATTAACTTATTAGATGATAAGAGAAGTGTTCGTCAAAACTGAATGAAACTTGAACAGTTATAAGATCGTATATCATCAGAACATAATCAGACAGGCAAGACAAACTTAAAACTAGAAAGATGAACGAATCTCATCCTTAGACATTCCATCAATACATAAAGGACAAAGTGGTAATGTATTCATTCATGAAATGGATATTTATTGTTAGCATAAAATTTGATGAAGAACACTATATAATGGGAAAAATTAAGATTGGAGATTACGAGGATCAAACCAGAGATCAATTCCAACCAAAGACAATGACATCCAGGTATGGCTACAAAATCCAAAGGCCAGTGAGTTAGTTCAGTTAAGTCATTGATGTTTGGGATGCATGTCCACATTGCCTTTTATTTCCTACATATATCATAAGAAAAAACTTTTGCAAATAATATAATTTAAGGAAGAGTAAAGAAAAACATTAAAATTTAAAACAAGTTTTTCCACTCTCCATCATTTCCTGCACGAGTAAAGTAAATGACAAAAATAAAGAGCATAAGATAAATGATATAAAAGTAAAGTTAATACAATAAAATGTTAAGAAATGGTCCATTACATCAATCCATACTTCATGATACTTAGACAAACTTATGCATCAATCCAAAGTACCTTAAATGATCTATGATCAATTAGAAGGTAGATTTGAAATGATGAAAGTTCATCATGCACCAATCCGTATATCATGAACAAGATGAACACAAATCGTCCAATTTATTAAGAGGAAAAGAAAGAGGTGAAGAAGAGGACAAGAGAGATCACATCCAAATTGGATCAAAAGCTTGATCAAGTCATCATCAAAATCAATCATCCATTTTGGTGGATTAGGGTTTTCACCACATCGACACCCAAGATCCATTGAGTTTGATGAGACTTATGATCAAATCAACCATGATCCAAGATCAACAGAAGTCCACAATGGTCAAACATATATTTTGATTATTGTGTTGAGTTATGATGAAAAATGTTGAGTTATGCTGATTTTTAGGTTCATAGAGGAATTAGTGTTTTAGGACTTCAACCCAGTGTGATTAAGTGTTAAAGGACTTCGATCAAATGTTGTAATTGATAATTGATAATGAGAGTGAGCTGTTCGGATGGAGATTATTTACATTTATTTTAACACCATACATCATTAGCTTTGAACTTCGATCTACTATTGTATGATTTCGATCCACGGTTGAGAATTCTTCGATAGTAGCAATTAATATTAACGATCCAATTTCCAAGGCAACCAACCACCTTAGAGTTTCTATTAGTAGATAACATGTACATTGAGAAAATATTACTAATAAAAGTTCTCACGAAACCACATATCTTTTAAACATAAGTCTTACTACCACAGCAAATGGTTTCTTTCGAAATTAATTCCATCATCTTCCTTTGAGCACATCCACGACTTTTTACTTAACATAATTTTTTTTTAAGAAACTTACATTTAAAGTAATTTAGGTTCGTTATCTATATAACATTATTATCTGTACTAAGTAACCTAACATTTTTATCAATTAAATAGTTTATGATATATATCCATCAAGTAACTTAACATTTTTATTCGTCAAGTAACCTTTGTGTTCTTGTGCATTAGGAAATAAATAATTTACCTTACAAGAAATTTACTTATGTTTTAAGAAGATTAGCCTATAAAAGAAATGTGTTTAAGAACATTCTCTCTCGAATGAATTCTATTTAATTTATATGTTCAATTGATATGAGGGCCAGTTAAGTTATGTTAATGTGACTGTGAAAAATATTTTGAGTTTGTGAAAAAAGATATAGCAAAAAATTATAATTTTTCAGCTTCATTGGCATGATAAAGTTGCAAGGTAGTATTGAAAGCTATGTCAAAAGAATATTGCAAAAGACACAATAAATAAAAGAATGAGCTTTGAAAAGTCAAGTGAATGTCAATAATGTAGCTGAATTCAGTCAAATATAAAAGGGGTAAAGGTCATGAAAATTTAAAAATGGTGGAAGAAAAAATTCAGAGGTACAGGTTGGGGGATCTTTAAAGGAGGAGGATGTGACAACTTTAACCAATGGAGAAACAATAATTTCAACAATTTCAATCCATCTCATAAAGGAAAAGGTGAACATAGTTTTGGATCTTCATTAAAGCATAGGAAGAGGTAACTACAATCAAGAGATGAAAAAATTATAGTTGTTTACCATGTGAAAAACATGGGCATAAAGAAGTTGTGGAAAATATTGACATCAGGACAACATGACAAAAAGTTCATATCAAAATGCTAGTGAGAAATATGAAACTCTACAAAATTTGTATTGGTTATGTTTTTTATGCTCCTAGTCTTCATCGTATACTCTTAAGTATGAGAAAACTATTATAAAAAATGTTATAATATGCGGATTCTATAATATTCTATATCCTCTTAAATACTTTATTTGTTGTCAGTTGAGACCAATTGAATTCCTATATGCTCTAATTCTTATTAGTTGAGATAAATAAAGTAATTAATGAACTCAATTGATCTCAACTGACAACAAATAAAGTATTTAGTTAGTCAACTCATACGAGCTTAATATTTATTCAATTTGATTGACCTTTATTAATTACTAAAAGAAAGAAACATTTTGGTAACATTAATGAATGGTCAATTGCTCTCTAGGAGAAATATCTCTCTTAAGATATTTTCTTATATCTCTCTTTTCTTTCCACCTTGCCATTTGTTAGCAACCAAAAGAAGAAAAATATAAATAAGAGAAGAGATGAGAAAGAAGAAAGGAAGAGGAAAAGCTTGGAGGAGGAAATCAACAACTTGGATCATCATATTTCCATCTCAAATCTCTATTCATCTTCATTTTCTAAGGTGAGTTCTAGTTATTATTAGTAATTGGGAAAATTTCATGGAATAAGGTTAGAGTTTATGTGTGGTTGCTTAATAATGAAGTTGTTGCTAATACATTGTGATATTGTTGTTTTATATGTTCCTATGTGTTACTCTATGACGCTTATATATTGTTTTGGTATAATATGGTGTTTTATGAGGTTGTTGATGTTTTTCCTCCATCCTGTCATGTTTTTCCATAAGATGAGTTCTATCATACTCGATAGGCGAGGGAACAGCCCGCTAAGCGAGCATATCAATAGCTAGAAGTAGCAGATTTTCTGCTAGCCTCGCTAAGTGAGGGTTGGGCTCGTTGAGTGAGCAAGCTTTTTTTTGGAAAATGTGGCATTCTGACTTGTCTCACCTGAGCTCACTGGGAGCTCACTAGGAGAGAGCTCGCCTAGAGGCCTCGTTCGGTATCTCTAAGCGAGACAAGGGAAAATTCAGAGGCTTGAGCATTCTGCCTCACATCGGTTGGAGCTCACCCCGAGCTCGCTAATCGAGGATTCTGATATTGGGAAAAATATTTTGTGTTCTTGTTTCCATCATAAAATGGGAACCGTAACTCCGATTGACGCGAGGTCGAATGCGTTGGAAAGATAATACAATACTCTATTTGTTGAGAAGTAAATAAGGAATGTATCTCATAATGTTTGATATATTAACATGTTTATATTGTGAACTATATAATGCATTGTTGTTTGTACTGAATGCATAATAATTCAATTAACTTATGATGATGAATGAGGTGAACCTAGGTTCATAAATAGCTGAATGAACTAGTAATAACAACTTAGGTTATGAAGATGACTTAAGTGTGATGCTTGGATGCGAAGGTACGTCGATGTGTATCGTAGACAAGTAGTCACTTGAATTCTAAATCAATAGGCTTTGTATGGAATATGTTGGGATGATATGAGAATTGGTGAATATGACCGCCTAGTGATGGATGAGTGCAATCACGTTGAATGTTGAAACTTAATCACATGTTCATAAATAACCCTTGATCATACACATCCCAATTGTGATGCTTATGTAAAGTAGAATTGGGATATGGGCACCAATGATTCGTGCCTTACAAATGGGTTTAAGTCCCATAAATGGGTTAGAGTCCCGTAGAAGAGAGATGGACCTCAAAGTAGGTTAGAGCTCCAGACGAGTAAAGATACTCTAAGTGGGTTCGAGTCCCATATGAGTGTGGTTCTTGAAGTGGGTTTGAGTCCCATGGAGAACCCGAATCCACAAGAAAGTTGAATCATACAAACATCCATGACCCAAGTCCTTGCTATAGATGTAGGTCCGACCGAAGAAAAATGCTTTGTTGCTTTTCCGAATAGTGATTTATTGAACTCAAGTTACATGTTTCCATACCATGCAAATATCCCTTAGATGCTTAAGTCTTTATCTATTGTGTAAGTGTACACATGTATTTTTTTTATCGAAAAGCTTAAGTTGAAGTTTAGTAATAACCCTTTTAGAGCCAAGTGGATCCATAAGAAAGGGAACCCACTAAGATTATCATCTCACCCCACTATTGATGTTGTTTTCAGATCAATCGTTATAGGTGAAGGACAAGGATAAGCTTGTCTGATGATGTTTCAGAGACTTTTGATACCTTGATCTTCCGCTGCGAATATTATACATATGTAGACATTGTACATAGGTCTTATTTTTGTTTAGGCACCTTTGTATAACATGTGACAATTTACACTCCATGAAAGAAATGGAAGATTTATCACAAAAGTAAGAATCATACACATCTTCCTACTTCCAATGAAGACTCGACATGAAATATTTCCTTGTTTGAGTTCTATAATTAAAAATGATGATTGCCTATGGCACATGAGATTTGGTCACTTTCATTTTATTCCTTGAATTACTTGTCAAGAAAATAATATGTTTCTAGTTTTCCTATTGTGAATATTGTAAATAATGTGTGTTAAATGTGTCAAATGGAAAAGAAACATAGAGACTAATTTCCAACCATAAATTCTTGGAGATAGAAAAAAATATTTAAGTTAGTTTATTGAGACTTGTGCTTAGTAGAAATCCTAACACATGGTGGTTATAGGTGGCATTTCCCAATTTTCCCCCTCAATCAATATATGAATGCATTCATAAGACATTTGTATCATCTGCATATCATAGCATGCATTTCTTTCAGTGTAATGCTTGAAAAGTCGACAAGAATAAAACTTAGGTTTTATAGACATACCAGTTGGATCGAGTTTCAAATATCTGTAAAATTAGCGGGTGAAAAATTTTAAGATTGGGCTTGCAACTGTCAGTCTTATTGACGTACAATTTGCGTAGTTTAACCAAGGGTGCTCGTCTAATTTTTTTTGGTCCCGTTTTGCGTTCGTATTTTCATAAGCCTGGCCCTTTTCAATCAGGCATTTTTTATTACAAAATTTGATTTTTATCTGTCTGTTTTACAAAAGTATATTTCGCGCATATCATTTTAAGACTTTTATTTTTATTTTCCTTATATTTTTGCGTCTACTTTTTTATTTATTTTAATTCCTTTTTATTTTAGGTTTTTAGTCAAAATGTCAAGAAAAAATAAAAATAAAATTGATAAAGCTTTGGATTTTATTTTATTTACTTTATTTAAAAAGTTGTGTATGTTTATTTCATTTATTTTATTAAATTCTTTTAAACCCAAATATCTAAAGGGTTAAAATTGGAACTGTGTTTTTTTTATATACAACCCTAACCTAATGATATAAATAACAAACCATTGGCTTGTGAAGAGAAAAGACTAACCAACCCATGACACCTATCCGAACATGTCCTCTCTCCCCCGTTTTCAATTTGAAGGAAAAAAAGGTGAAGGAAACGTGAGGAAAAATCTGCATAGTCCCACTATTGTTCATATATCTTACTAAATTATACATGTCACTTTTTCCCCATGAACAAACACTCACATGAAACGTTATCCAACCACCCTGCAACCCTTCTTCATCTCCACTACACAACATCACTGTCGGAAACTCCCTTCCACGTTTGTCTTCACCCTTGTGCAACTTTAAACCCTTCAGTCAACATCACCATCATGCATGAACATCACCATTTCCTCATAATATTCACTGTGAAAACCAACCATACAACCCGTCTACAACTCCATTCTTCTTCAATCACCTAGCTCCACTGAACACACCGTGTAAACCTTCTTCATCTCCTGTTGACCTTCTTCCTCCACTATTTTTTTCCCTCTTTCGACCTTTTCTTCTATGGTCGTTTCATCATCTTCCGAGCACCACCGTTTTTCACCATATAAAAAACCCTTCAAAAACTACATCTTCCCTTCAACACCATCAAAACACATAACAAACTTCACCATAACACTATACTAACAACCACCTCATATCTCCATAACCACCTTCTAACCATCATACGACATAACCTGTAAACAACCAAACAACTGAGAACCACCACAAACTCCCCTCAACAACGTCTGATAATCACCTTTTTCTTTCCCAGCTCCAAAACCAAACCTCTCGCCGGCGACAATCGCGACCCTTAACTCTTAATCATCTCCTCCAAACCTTAGAAATGCCTCACCTAGAAAAAAGATCGATGCAAAACATGAGGAGGAAACAAAAAGGTTGAACAATTGCACAAAATCTTCAAACTTTGTGGCTCTCCTCTGGATGAATACTAGAAAGGGACCAAACTACCTCACGCAACTTTGTTCAAGCCCCAACAATCATATGATAGTTTCCTAAGAGAAACATTTAGAGATTTTCCGGCAAGTAGTGTAAATTTGTTACAAAATCTTCTTCCTATAGAACCGCACAAACACATCACCACATTATTCACAAATTGGCAATTGTTCATCACACCACGGTTTTAAATTGCGTTCCACAACCGCAATTGCACCCGCAACATTGCGGATGTGGTTGCCTCCGCAACCGCATCAGACCGCAATTGTGGTGTGATTTTAAAATTACACCTTCAACTGTATTAGAAACCATATCAAACAGTTTCAATCATCATTCTCCAAGTATCTTAATCAAGAAACGAAATATTATAATCCTAAAAATCAATTGACTTTATATATAATTAAAAAACTTGTACATTAAGTGTTTTTTAACATTGTATTTCAAACACCTACCTATAAAGATTTACACTGCAACGACCGCAATGCACATCGCAACAAGCGCAATGACCGCAATCGCAACACCCGCATCCGCAACCGCAACCTCAATTTTAAACCATGCATCACACATCAGCTTGACTTTGTCAGTTACAGCAACAATACAACATCATACTCATTTTTTCAAGACTCACTCAACAACTTCAAGTTACAATCGCATTGACATCGTAGCAACAACGACGTCGTGGCATTGTGAGGTAACAATTCGGTTCTAACTCTTTTTGTGTATGTTGTTTTTACAGTTTGAATGTATTTTGATTATCGATTCGATTGCACGGTGTTTTATTTTGTATGCTATAATAGTTTGTAATCATGTAAATATTGTTTGATGTGTTATTGTGTTGTGTTAAATCGGATATAATCTGCAGATTCAACATAATTTATATGCCATTATTCTGCCAAATTTTTATTCGATATATTGATGTAACATTTTGAGGCGTATGCGTGTGGTTTTGGTTGTGTTTCAACGTTACATTCTGCATGTTTGGTTGCATTAAGTTAATTCGCGAATGTTAATTAACTTTCGTTTATGTTACGTTATATTTTTTCATAATAAGTTTCATTTCTTAATGTTTTCCTTTCTTTGGGTTGGTTTTCATACGAATTTCGACCCATTTGCGATGATCGCCTTAAGTGTTAGCATTTTTTTGGAATTTTCTTGGTTTGTGTGCAACAATTTTCAAGTTGGTTATCGTTATGTTTTAATTTAATGTTGTATGTGCATTTGATGGTTTAGAATAGCGGTAATCTGCATTTCTTCTTCTTATGCGTTAGAAAATTTCAATTCGATTTGTGTTTAGATACAACCATCCAACATCGTTACATTTAAATCGTATTTGAATCCTACTTTTGGTAGCTTTACACGTCTCCGTGTTACGCTACATCGGTTTGCATCCTCGCGTCATGATTTTGATTCGTGCATGTTTCATTTTTCTTTATTTTTTCGATTCACTTATGATGAATGTATGTTGAAAATATTCTGCGTGTGTTTGTATCCCATCTTGTTGCATGCTTTGTACATATTCGATTCTATTTATTCGTAGTGTTGAAGTACGCCTTGCACTAGAGTTCGCCTCACTACGCTAGAATTTGCACCCTTCATGATGCAATTCGCACCCTTGAGTTACAACTCTCTCTTTTCTTTATTCTTCAACCATCTTTAACCATTGTTTCATAATAATCTTCAAACCATTCCGCAACGCAAAACAAACCTCGATCAACATCGAGTCCATTTTCCTAAATAAAAACCAAAAATATTTAACCACTATTATCAAACATTATTTCACAAAGGATGAAAAGGGAGATGGTCTAGTGCCTAGTATTCCACTCTTCGTTTGTTTGGATACAAGTTTCCTAATTCGACCATTCAAACAATCGTCATCCATTAAAAACTTCTAATCCATTTCACTTCAAATCTTTTCGTAATCAAACCTTTAGCGGACCTATTTTCGTAATAACTTGGACGAAAAAGAAAGTGGCCTAGTGTTAGGGACCAATTAATACTACTTTTTATATCATTTTATTGGTCCCTTTTACCATGTTTTGATGTAATTACACACTTTTGTTCTCACTATTCTGTATAAATGCAATTAGGTTCAATTTATTTTGTTTTGAATAGTTATTTCACATTTTTGTTAATTTTGTAGAATTTTTGGATGAGAAGGCTTTGGAATGCAACACCACATCTTGGATGAAGCTTGCCAAACAAGGAAGCTGGATAAGCAGCAGTTCGCGCCGCGAACTGCCTTCGCGCCGCGAAGGCTGCGAATCCAGCAAGCTGACTGAGGGTCAAAAGTGCTGTCTTGCAGAAAAAGCTTTTTGCCATTTTGATGTCTGCCTTGGAATAGCTTTTCTGCTTTGGATGAGAATGACCAATTAGGGAAATGTCAACCCTTTTTGTAAAGAAAAATACATTATTCTAGGGCATTCATTCATTACTATTCACACATTGATATTGAGAGATTTTTGTAAGAGAGAAAAAGAGAGTTTTTCTTCTTTAATATTCTGCTTTGTAACAATGATGAGGAGGAGCTAAACTCCCCTTTGTCAAGATTGGAGGTAGTAGCTATTCTCATATGTTTATGTATTCACTTTGATTTATATATGATAAAGATTGTTCATGTATTGAATATTGTTTTTGCCCTAAGTTGAAAACCAGATTTGAGTAGTTGTCAAGAGAGATTATTTGAGTCTTGACATAAAACAGATTTTCAAGTAGTGAATAAGTTGTAGAGATAGATTTATTCATTACTCTTCTTTGGTATTAAACATTAAAGATTGCTATATTGATAGTTAGGTGGAGAGATCGTCTAAGGATCAATATAGTGATTATCACAATATCATTTAGACATAAATGACTTTGAGAGGATACTTGAACATCATCAATAATCTTAAATCTATATAGTTATCATAGGGAAGCATAAACATTTGAAATAGTGAACTCCAATCTTGCCAAGCTTTTATATTAGATTAAAACCATTTTACTGTTTTTAGTAACATTTACTCACAAGATAACTTTCCAACCAAAACAATCTTGTTACTTTCTAAACTTATAACATTTGGATTATAGAACGGCGGTAATATCAACCAATCTCTATGGATACGATATAAAAATATTTGTCGAAGATATACTTTTCAACACCTAGTGTCTATTATTCCCTTCCTCGAGTACTTGGATACAAGTTGCCTAACTCGACCATTCGAGTATTTTTCGTCTATCCAAAACACGTTAACAATATCTAATCCTTTTGTAATTAAGGATGAAAGCAGAGATGGTCAGGTCCCTACTATTCCTTTCCCCGATTGTTTGGATACGAGTTGCCTAACTCGGCCATTCAAGCAATCGTCACCAAAAAATACTCAACACATCGAAACCTTTTTCACAAACAAAAGATGCTTTGTCCATTCTGAGACGATGCAAACAAGCTTTGTTGCTACATGCGTAAGAAGTTAGAACGCTTTTTGCGCGAATGTGACGAGACCAAATCTATGAGAATCCGGATTATGTTATCTATTCCGATGCGATGCTAATATTCACTTCTCCATGTTCTGGGTAGCAAGTAATATTTTTCATTTGAATGCGACTAAGTACCTTTTGCTAAAATCGACCGACAAATAAACATTTTCTACACATAACTACGCATCTTTGAATTCCTCATTGTACCTAAGGATACGCATGAGTGAGAATCGCAATCTCGTCAAACACCCTAATAAAAAACTTTTTTGTGACCCTTTTATTTTTATTTTTCCATTTTGATCACCCGAAGAAAAAAATTGACATAAGCTAATATTCAATCGCAAATCTAACTAAATGGTCCCTGTTGAATACAACATATATAAGGGGTGCTAATACGTTCCCCTTGCGTAATCGACTCCCAAACCCGAATTTGGTTGCGACAACCATTTTCTTTTTCTTTTAATGGTTTTATCGATATTTTAGTTTTTCTTCTGGAATAAATAAAGTTCAGTGATGACTTTGTTATCTCGAGCGTGCGAGCGCTCGTGATCATTTATTGAAGAAAAGCTCGTGTGTATTTCTTGAAACAAAATTAGAAGCTTGTGATTATTTATATACATTTGAGAAATTTGTAGGAAAACAAAGCGGTTGCAAAATCAATGCATTGAGAATAGGCATGGGCTTTTGGTACAAATTTATTTTGAGCATCGACTAATAATAATATAAATACCTCAAGACAATATAGTCTCTAAAAGAAAAAATAGAACAATCTTAAATATGGTGAGATGCATGCTAAATTCTAAACAAAATGCCTAAGGAATTTTAGGTATAAGGAGTTCCTATTGTAGGTTATATTTTTAAATAGGTGTCTAACAAAAATTGTCTAATAAAAGACTTTTAAAAACTTGTAGTTGAATAAGACCTTCAATCCAACACCTCATATTTTTTAGATGTATTGCATATGATCATGTATCAAATCAACTAAGAAAGAAGTTGGCTAAAAAAGGCTAAAGATGTATCTTTATTGGTGTCGTGGCATGAAAAAAATATTCGAGACATGCTCAAAATCAAACAAGTTGCCCTCAAAGTTTATTTCATTAGGGGAAACATTCATAAAAGCCTTTTAAAATAAAAATATGGTTTGTGAAATCAAATTTAGGTTCGAGAGTCGATTATGCGCAGGAAAGGTATTAACACCCTATGACATTTATTTTAAGAAAATAGTTACCTTTAATTCATTTTTCAAAAAAGATATTTTTAGCTTTTATTAAAATTTAGTTTTCTCTGAATCATTAAATAATAAATATAGCCTATTTACAAGCAAAAGCAAAACAAAATTTTAATTATTGCTCCTATGTATCTCCCAGTGCGATGGAGAATTCAAAGCTATCTAGATCTTGGGTAAAAATGTTTGTGTGTTGGTTGATTTTAAAAGAAAAGTGATTTGATTGTGTTAAAGAGGAAATGTTTTTTATTGGTTAGTTGTTGTCATTTTTAGGAGCAAGACAAGTGTGAGAATAAGTAAGTCGTACACCTTGTGCTCGAACACTCGAGGATAAAATTTTATGAGATTGCGGGTTCTACGGGAATTGATGAAACGGGTGAAGAGGCATTATTCAAAAGGATGTTCCCACACTCCTTAATGGGAAAGGCCAAAGAATGGTACCTTGATCAAGCACCGAGAGTGATGACGGATTGGAATTTACTAGAAGAAAAGTTCTTAGAAAGATACTTTCCTCAATCCCGATTCATGGAAGCCAAAACGGCTAATTCGGTATTCACTCAAGGAGGCAACGAATCTCTAAATGAAGTTTGGGAAAGATTCAAGTCAATGTTGAGAAAATGCAAGGGTCATGGTTTTGATGACCTCACTCAAATCCATATTTTTCTAAATGGACTCCAATCAACTCACAAGACACTTCTGGACGCCACCGCGGGTGGCTCGCTTATGTCAAAAACTGCGGAAGAAGCTAAAGTCATTATTGAACGGATGCCACTTAATGATCACCAAAGTCAACATGATCATAGCCCTTCACAATGCAAGCCGGGAGTTCTTGAGTTAAATACCAATGATGCCATTGTCATACGGTGAACTGACTTTGGAGGTTTTTTGCTTTGGAAAGCAAATGTCGCGGATAGCAAGAGTCGCCACCGACTTTTCTTTTATCCAATAAGGAAAGGCGGAAAAGAACAGGAAAGACCTTGATTAGATTTTGGGTTCGGGAGGTACATTATACAAAGGGAAGGTGTTAGCACCCTTTGTATCCATGGTTATCCATGGGCTCTTAATTGCTCGATCATTTATGTTTGTCTGAAAAAGTGTTTGTGAATTGCTTAAAAAATGTTTCGAAAAGAGAGTTTAACTTTGTAATGATTCTTGTACGAATGTATACAAAGTATTTATCTCATTTAATTTTGAAAGCGGTTTAGAAAAATGTAACTTGGCAATGATTCTAGTACGAATGTATACCAAGTGGTGATTTTCTAGTATTTGCAAAGTGTGAGGTATGAAAAATGTTTTAGGTTGTGAGCCAGCAATTAAGAGTTATACCTACCCAAGACCTTTATGGGCATTTCCTATCCTTATGAGGGTAAAACTGTCCTTACTATTGAGAAGTAAGTAGTTTTATCCTTTGGATGTAAAAGGGTCATCGTAGGGTCATCGATTGGTCATTGAAGGCAACATTTGCAAGGATACCTTAGCATTCGAAGGGACGATCATCATTTAACCGTAGGCTACACCGAAGGGTCATCGAGGGACAAAATCATATATTCGAAGGCAACATCCGAGGGACTATGATTTATTTTATAGGGACATGATGATTTAATCGAAGGGTCTTTGCTAAGTGTATCCCCACATTCGCGGGACATGACCGTAATACCGTAATACCGTAAGGCAACAAAGAGAGGTCCAAGATCACATATTCAAAGGCAATATTTTATAATCAATTAGGTAATTAGGATGAATCTCCCCATTAAAATCAATTAAGTAATTAGGATGAATCTCCACATTAAAATCAATTAAGTAATTAGGATGAATCTCCACAAAGGTACCCCACAAATAAAGTGGAATACCTAGCAAGCTACCTTTTCCGGGAGTATGTGAACCCTTACAAAATTCAGCAAACGAGTCAGAATACCAAATCAGGGTGCAATCGAGAATTGCACCAAACAAAAGAAATCACAACAGTAATAGGGTCAGGTAAACAATGCATGGCTATGATAAAACATGTCAGATGAGCAAAAATCAGAATAGAAAAGTCAGCGACTGTCACGTTCGCTCCTGCCTCGCCTAGCGAAGGCTTAGCGAATACTCGCTACATGCTCGCTTAGCGATGTGCTAGCGAGCGGCTGCGGGTTCTGGTTTTGATAACAGTACAATTCCAGAAAGCTCCAAACCCTATGGCGTCCATTACAGAAATTACATGGTTAAACGTTCAAGATATTCATGCATATTTAAATTCACATGCAAAAACTTAAGATATTTTTATAAATTCAATCATAATGCCACATGCAAGTTAAGAACATAAAGCGGTAGTAGTAAGGCGAACCTCTTTGCGACTGAATTGCAACCTTGAATTGGCAAGTCACTCTTAGGGTTGGCGCCGGATTGAGTTGGGCGGAGGTAACCTTGGTGCAGATGAGTTTCCTTCAGGGTTTCCTTTAGGGTTGCTCTGAATTCTCTGGGTTAGCCTCCAGGATTTGCTGTGTTGCTTCTGTTAGGGTTTCTTTGCTAGGGTTTCTGTCCGTCTGCCTCTGTCTCCTTTTTTCTGAATGAAGCTCTGATATTTATAATAATTTTTGCGACCTGATGGGCTCAGAACGAAGCCCAGAATTTATGGCATTCGCAAGCTTCGCTAGGCGAGTGGCGTAGCGAAGGGTTCGCTAGGCGAAGGAATTGCTCGCCTAGCGAGCAAGCCAGTTTAGGCCATTTTCTGGATTTGGCCATTTGTGTGCTGGGTATTTGTCCTTTTAAGATCAATGCCTTGAAAAATAAGTTGGGGTGCCTTAAAAATGCCTTGTAATATTAACGGACAAATTTTGGGGTATGACAGCTGCCCCTGTTCAATATTCTTGAACCGAGAGAGTTAGAATGGTATGTACGCCATTCGTGGTCTGGAGGTGGAAGATTATTGAACACTAGAATGCCCCAAAAATTTGCACTTGTTAATCAGAAGTTATTCCTGATGGAGATGGGCTTAAAGATGCCATCCAGGAAGTTTGATGATGAAAGATCTTCAGAGTGCGTCGTACATCAGACCTATTTGAAGACATGGGTGCCACTTCGGGTCATACGCTAGACCGTATAATGAGTCGTCCATTAGGTGGTATTAGGGTAAGCTGAACCTGATGAGATAAGGATCCGAACGGGTCATGCCCTGCTGGGGACAAAGGATCAGAATGGATCATACGCTAGATCGTATCTGAATAGCAGAATGAGTTGTCCATTAGGCGGGTGACTTCATTGGGGATGAAAGATCAGAATGGATCGTACGCCAGATCGTATCTGAGTTGCAGAATGAGCCGTCCATTAGGCTGTATCTGAGGATGAAAGGGTAGTCGTACGCTAGACCACGTTTCAGAATGTACCGTACGCTAGGTAGTACCTGAGGAATAAAGATCAGAATGGATCATACGCTAGATCGTATCTGAGGGGATGAACATCCAAATGGGTCGTACGCCAGACCGTATTGGAATAGTTGGAGGAACCATACGTTAGGCTGAATCAGAATGAACCGTACGTTAGGCTATGTCTGACAATATTTGTATATGTTGTATTTGCAATAAATGTCTGGGATGGGCTTAAAGATGCCACCATTAGGAGGATATCAGAGTGGTTGTCGGAATGAATGTTCATGTGGATTATATCTGAGAGCTGTATTTGAATCTTGAATGTAATTGATAAAGGTGTCTGCCTAAATGAACCTTTTATTTTGACTATATCAGAAGGATAATTAACCTGAAAAGAAAAGTTAGCTTCATGCCATGTCATGATGCATGAGATGTTTTATGCTTTTGAAAATAAATGCGAACATTGTATGCATGTATGTGATGTGAAATGATGCATGAAATGAATTATGCGTCTAAGAATTTTGCCAGGGGAAAATAAATCCCCATATCCTGGTTGGAGATATTTGTATTGATGACCCTTTCTCAGCTGGGGGTATTTGATTTCTGTCTGATGGTAGAGATATCCAACAGAGCTTGGCTGGGAATGGAAGAGATGACCCGTTTGTCTGGTGATGCCGACCTCTTCTGGGAAATAGCTGGTTTTTGTTGGGGAATAGAATTAGCAACCGGATTCCTTGGAATGCATGGTTAGACCTTCTCCTCGATCCTGAAGTCTCGTAGTAATCGCTATTTCTATTTTATGCATGCATTTTTGGTAAACATCGATCATATTCAAATGCATATATTGATTCAAATTAAATCAATGGACGTTTACACAAACAAAACAGAAAAAGTAAAACAAAAGCATCTTTTTGGAAATAAAATTGTATTGATTTTGAAATAGGGCCTATAAACAGGCAATTTGTGTACAACGAGACAGAAATCCTAGTAAGAGGAAATCGTCGAGACAACAAAGGAAAGCTATGAAGAAAAAGTCCTATTGGTTTTAATTCTGCCACTGTCCTTATGTCTTCAAGCATCTCATCTCCTACTGTCGGATTAGAAGTGATTGGCTTGTTCAGTCCCTTTGACTTGGGTGAGGTTGTCTGAGAACGGGACATAGTCATACACTTTTAATCCTTAATTTTTTTCTGGACCGCCTTTTCAGGTTTTCAGTCCACCAGGATACCTTTTTTTGCCCAAGCCGCCTTTTCAGGTTTTCGACTTGCCGGGTGTACATTTTTATATGTTTATCCCTAATTTTTGCCCGAACCCTTTTGGTTCGCCGGGATGCCCTTACTTTTTCCTAGATACGTCGACCTAGCGGGTCTCTTTTATGCGTAGTATTTTTTGACTATGTCTGCGTTCACGGGATGTGGGAAGTCTTCGCCATCCATTATAGCGAGCATCATGGCTCCATCAGAGAATACCTTCTTAACTATAAATGGCCCTTCGTATGTGGGAGTCCATTTGCCTCTGGGGTCACCTTGTGGTAGAATGATACGCTTGATCACCAAGTCGCCAATTTGATACACCTATCTCTTGACCCTTTTGTTAAATGCCTGGGTCATGCGCTTCTGATATATCTGCCCATGACAAACAGCCGCGAGTCTCTTTTCATCAATCAAATTTATCTGATCGAGTCGAGTCTGAATCCATTCATCCTCATCTAAGCTTGCCTCTTTCATGATTCTTAGAGAGGGAATCTGAACTTCCACTGGTAAAACGGCTTCCATTCCGTAGACTAAAGAGAACGGAGTTGCCTCTGTCGAAGTGCGCACTGAAGTGCGATAACCATGGAGAGAAAACGGTAACATCTCATGCCAGTCTTTGTACGTTACTGTCATCTTTTGTATGATTTTTTGATATTCTTATTAGCAGCCTCCACGGCGCCATTCATTTTTGGCCGGTACGAAGAAGAGTTATGGTGTTTTATTTTGAACTGCGTGCAGAGTTCAGTAATCATCTTGTTGTTCAAATTGGTGCCATTGTCCGTGATAACTCTTTCAGGGATGCCATATCGACAAATAAGACTATTCTTGATGAACTGTGCCACCACATTCTTGGTAACAGAAGCAAATGAGGCTGCCTCTACCCACTTTGTAAAGTAATCAATAGCAACAAGAATGAAACGATATCCGTTAGAAGCAGTAGGTTTAATCTCTCCAATCATATCAATGCCCCACATTGCAAAGGGCCAAGGGGCTGTCAACACGTTTAACGGAGCAGGAGGCACATGTACTTTATCCGCATAGATCTGGCACTTGTGACAGGTTCTGGAGTGGTGGTGGCAATCAGCTTCCATGGTAGACCAATAATACCCTGATCTCAGAATCTTCTTGGCCGTCGCATGTCCGCTAGAATGAGTCCCAAAAATACCGTCATGCATGTCTTCCATAATCTTTTCTGCTTCCTTTTTATCCACACAACGAAGCAAAGTCGAATCATGATTACGTTTGTATAATACTCCATTACTCAAAAAGAACTTAGCGGAGAACTTCCTCAGAAATTTTCTGTCATTGATGGATGCCCCTTCAGGGTATTCCTGAGTTTCTAAATATCTTTTTACTTCGTGGAACCAAGGTTTCTCTTCTACTTCATCAGCGTTAAGTTCATAACAGTATGCTGGTTCATCTAATCGTTCAATGGTGATCATGGGAGCTTTATTATCCCATCTGACTCTGAACATAGATGACATGGTAGCCAATGCGTCTGCCAACTGATTCTCCTCTCGTGGAATATGCTCGAATGTAATCCCCTTAAAGTATGGGATTAACGTCAACACCCGCTCTCGATAAGGGATGAGATTCGAATGTTTAGTGTCCCATGTTCCTTTGATCTGACTGATTACCAAAGCTGAGTCTCCATACACACTTAAAAACTTGATTCTCAGGTCTATAGCAGCTATGAGTCCCAAAATACATGCTTCGTACTCGGCCATATTATTGGTACAATCAAAACCTAGTCTAGCAGTGAAAGGAGTATGGCTACCCTTGGGGGAAATGATTACAACACCAACACCATTGCCCAATGCATTAGAAGATCCATCAAAAACCATAGTCCATCGGGATCCCAGTTCCGGTCCTTCATCCGATTCAGGTTCTTCATAATCAGTAACAAGCATGACATCCTCATCTGGGAACTCAAAATTCATGGATTGGTAATCATCTACTGCTTGATGAGCCAAATGATCAGCTAGCACGCTTCCTTTGATTGCTTTCTGGGTAGTATACTGGATATCATACTCTGTTAAAATCATCTGCCATCTTGCTATTCTTCCGGAGAGGGCAGGTTTCTCAAATATATATTTGATAGGATCCATCTTAGAAATCAATAAAGTGGTGTGATTCAACATATACTGTCTTAGTCGGCAAGCAGCCCAGGCCAAAGCACAACAAGTTTTCTCAAGCAGTGAGTATCTTGTTTCACAATCGGTAAACTTTTTGCTAAGGTAGTATATGGCATGCTCTTTTCGACCAGACTCGTCATGTTGCCCCAACACGCACCCCATTGAATTTTCTAACACGGTCAAATACATGATTAGAGGTCTTCCTTCAACTGGTGGTATCAGAATTGGAGGTTCCTTGAGATACTTCTTGATTTTATCAAAAGCTTCTTGACATTCATCATTCCATATCATCTCTTGATTTTTCCTCAGTAACTGGAAGATGGGTTTGCAGGTAGCAGTCAAATGGGAGATAAATCGGGCAATGTAATTCAAGCGTCCCAAGAAACCTCTGACTTCTTTATCTGTACGGGGAACTGGCATTTCTTGAATAGCTTTCACCTTAGCGGGTCTACCTCAATTCCTTTACCACTGACAATAAAGCCCAAGAGCTTACCGGATCTTACTCCAAAGGTGCATTTGTTCGGATTCAATCTCAACTTGTACTTCTTCAACCTCTCAAACAGTTTGTATAAATGGTCGAGATGTTCTTCTTCAGTATGAGATCTGGCTATCATGTCATCCACATATACCTCTATTTCATGATGGATCATATCATGGAACAAAACCACCATGGCACGCTGGTACGTTGCCCCTGCGTTCTTTAAACCGAATGGCATTACTTTATGACAGAAAGTGCCCCATTGCGTCACAAACGTAGTTTTCTCCATGTCCTCAGGCGCCATCTTAATCTGGTTATAACCTGAAAATCCGTCCATGAATGAGAATACCTTATGTTGAGCGGTGTTATCTACCAGAACATCAATGTGCGGAAGTGGAAAGTCATCCTTGGGACTCGCTTTATTCAAATCTCTGTAATCTACACACATTCGCACCTTACCATCCTTCTTTGGCACTGGTACCACATTAGCAACCCATTGGGGATAAGAAGTAACAACTAGAAAAACGGCATTAAATTGTTTCATAACTTCGGCTTTGATTTTCTCGGACATTTCAGGACGCATGCGACGAACCTTTTGCTTAACAGGATGACAATCTTCCTTCATCGGCAAACGATGCACTACTATATCAGTATCCAGTCCTGGCATGTCTTCGTAAGACCAAGCAAAAATCTCAATATAGTCATGTAACATCTGAATCAATCTTTCCTTGACACTGTTTCCCAAGCCTGCTCCTATTTTGACTTCTTTCTTGTCTACTTCAGTACCCAGATTTACAGTTTCAATTGATTCCTCATGCGGCTGTATGGTCTTTTCTTCTTGCAGCAACAGTCTAGCAAGTTCTCCAGGGACTTCACAATCTTCCTCACTTCCATCCTCGGCTCGGTAGATCGGATTTTCAAAGTCATAATGAACAGTAGTAGAACTATTATCAACAGGATCCAAAGTGGATATGGATACGCAATTTGTTACGTGAGTGTGTGCAAGAAAACATAGCTTGTTCGAAGGATGACAGGAAAGATAAAGAGCGCAATATTTGAATGCAAAAAGGTCCATTGATTTATTGAATATGAATATGCATATGAAGATGACAAAACCCTTAACAAATTAGCTATTGTGCCCGGGCATAGACACAATGCTTTTAAGAAGTTCAATTGTAAAAAATTAAAATTTGCAAGACTAAAATAGACAATAACAATTACTCCTGACTAAAGGAAATCAGGATAGTGTCTTCAGCCTTCCAATTATTGAGTCCGTCACCAATTGTTGGGAAAATCCAGTTATCCAAGTCACCATCGTTATCAACATCTTCTACAGCATTAATCTGATCTTTGACCATCCTTTCAGAGTTAAATCCCAGGCCAGACTTATCAGACTTGTACGGTACATCGACCAGTTGACCCCAGCCAGTACGACCACCATCTTCAACCACGGCTTGAGCATCTTTCAGAGAAATCATAGCAGGAGGAGCACGAATAACCTTGGGCACAAGGGGAGTTGGCTTAAGGACAGGACTGAGGGGAGGAACCACTTCAAATGACTGAGAAGGAGTCTCAAAGAATTCACCATCCATCTCGACGTATCTGAAGGCATGCACACTACTGACAATATATTCTTATTCTCCACACACAGTGACGATCTTACCCTCTATTGGATACCTCAGCTTTTGATGGAGAGACGAAGCTACAGCACTTGCCCCATGAATCCAAGGGCGTCCCAGCAAGCAGAAGTAGGCAGGACGAATGTTCATTACGCGAAAGATAGTGTTGAAAACCTGAGGTCCTATCTTGATAGGGAGAATCACTTCACCATGGACAACACTCTTCGTACCATCGTAAGCACGCACCACAACGTCACTAGGCTTCAGTTCAATGCTTTTACAGTCAAGCTTATCGAGTACAGCTTTCGGTAGCACATTCAAAGAAGAGACATTATCGATCAACACATGAGCCAAGGTGATCCCCTTACACTCAATGGAGATGTGCAGAGCTTTGTTATGATTCTTTCCTGCTGGTGTCAGATCAGCATCGGAAAAGCCTAGGCCATTGTCAACAGTCAGGTTAGCAACATAGTTTTCGAACTGATCGACAGATGTCTCCTGAGGTACATGAGCGGTCTTCAAGAATTTTATCAATGCATTGGCATGAGATTCAGAAGATAATAACAAGGACAACATCGAGATCTTAGACGGAGTATGCCCTAACTGTTCTACCACATCAAAATCACTTTTGCGGATGATCTTCAGCACTTCTTCCATTTCTTGTTTGGCAACATCTTCAGTAGTAACTTCGACCGGTGTCCTTGACTGAGAAGGATTGGTTGGTTCCTTTCCTCGAGTTTCAGGGGCGGGAGGTGAGATTTCTAGAGAGAAGATTCTTCCACTTCGAGTAATTTTACTAGTCCCAACAATGTCATTAGGATTAGCAGAATTATCAACTTGCTTTATGCCATGGACGTAAACATCACCTCCATAATTCCACGGAATGGCTTTGCTTGAGGAATACGGTACTGGGCCAGGTGCAGTAATGATTAGGGGAGCTACCTTGGGCTCAGCAGTAATCTTCACAGGTACTCTAGTAGCGGTAATCTTTACTGGAACTTTGGGCCTAGCAATCACAGATATTTCTTCCACAGGGTTTTCCACCTTAGGAATCCTTTCGAAGAGAATTGTACGATCGTCCACCCGCCGTTGAATACCATTCCTCAATTTCAGGCAATCATTGGGTCGGAGTATACAGAGATCGCAATTCTCAGCACAACCTGGAAATAAACCAGCTTGCAATAAATTCTTCTTGATGATCAGGAGAGGAGATGCTAAGTCAGCTACATTAGTAATGTGAGAATTGTCATCCACAGCATTAACAGTCTTGTCATGGTTAGGCATAGGTGCAGTGATGACATTAGGAGTCTCTGGAGGATCAAATTCAATTTCTCCAGCCTCGATCATATCCTGAATCTTATTCTTCAACAACCAACAATCGTTTGTATCATGCCCGGGGCTATCAGAGTGATATGCACACCTGGCATTAGGATTATAACGAGGAGAAGTAGTGTTGGGAATCGCAGGAGGATCTCTGAGGGTAATCAAATTTGCTTTTAGCATACCCTGCAGTGCCTGTGCTAAAGTCATATTGATCTTCGTAAACTGCCTTCTCGGCCTGTCTTGTCTGCGTTGGAAGTTTTGAGATGGCGGTGCTGCAATCGTAACTGCTCCAATGGTATGGTCACGATTTTTCTTGCTAAGACCCCTTTGACCGTACACAGCATTTGATTCGTTCCTCCCCTGATAGGACATTTTGGTGCTTGCAGAGGTAGCCGCCTGTATCTTTCCACTTCGAATGCCGCTTTCAACACGTTCACCTGTCAATATAAGTTCAGTGAAACCCGATGAAGAACTTCCCAGTAGATGGCTGTAGAATGGGCCAGTCAATGTACTCATGAACATGTCCACTAATTCTCGATCAGTCATAGGGGGTTTGACTCGGCCAGCCAAATCTCTCCATTTTTGAGCATATTCTTTGAAGCCTTCTTTAGATCCCATAGTCATATTCTGCAACTGTAGCCGAGTAGGCGCTAGTTCAGAATTATACTGGTACTGCTTGTAGAAAGCTGTTGCTAAATCAGTCCAGGTGCGGATGTTAGAGCTCTCGAGCTGATAGTACCATTCCAACTGTGTGCCAGCCAGACTTTCTTGGAAGAAATGGATCCATAGCTTCCTATCAGTGGTATACGGCTGAATCTTTCTCACATAAGCTCTCAGATGCATCTGAGGACAAGACGCACCATCGTACTTAGTAAAGGTGGGGATCTTGAATTTGCGAGGAATGACAACATCAGAGACCAGACCCAAGCTTTCGAAATCCAGACCGGGTGCCTTCTGACCCTCCATAGCTAGCATACGTTCTTCCAGCAACTTGTACTTATCATCTTTTAGAGAGTATTGTTCGTTTTCATAATTTTCATCGTCGTCCTCAGGGTTGAAGAGATCAACATTCTCCTCTTCTGAATCATTCTCTGTCTCATCTTCTTTGTCCTTCGGAATTCCCAACTTGACTCCTGGAGCCTGTCCTTTAAGCCTTCTTCCCGGGTTAATGTAACTCACTGCTTTCTTGTCTTTCTTCTTCTCGAGCAAAAGAGCCTTCAGTTCCTCCTGCCCCTTGGATAAGCTCAAGATCATCTCCTGGAATTGAGCATTTTGAGCCTGGAGATCTTTGACAGTTTGTTCGAGGGCCATTTTTCTGTTTGCAATAGGAAGACCGTGAGAATATTGATCCTTTAGAATACCTGTTACGCGATGTTATGTTATGCAATGCAATGTATGAAATGTTTTCAAGGACTTTTGGAATTTAACTTTGCGTAAACCACCAAGAAAGGAACTTTTATTAATAATTTTGTAATCAATATTTATTACAACAAAATAATAAAATACAATGAAAGCTCAAGTCTCCCAGGGACGGCTTCTTTTTGGGCGAAGATATGTGTTGAGTCTTCGCTCCTCATTAAGCTGGCTGGTGAGCTCTAACACTTTCTTCCTTTCAGCACAGAACTGAGCTTCAAAAGTATCCCTTTCCTCTCTCAACTGGATCCAGGATTTCTTTAGCTCTTCAACATCGGTAGGCATATCTGGATAAGGAATGATCTGAGGAGTACCTCCTTCAACTTCTGGTTCAACAACCAGCGGTCCGACTGCAAGATATGGCATGACAAGTTCACGAGCTCTGGCACGTACCCATCTGAGATAAGGTTCCATAGGAATAGAGTTTTTCTGTCCTAAAGTGCTTCATTTCACCATGCCCCAAGCTCGTACAAATCTTTGACGGAGACCTTGAGAGTCGTTGTCATAGTCAAACACAGTGCCTTGGATAATTATTTCATGTGGACCATCTCTTCGAGCACAACCAAACTGGCGTAGGGCTAAAGCAGGATTATAAGTAATACCTCCTCTTATCCCCATGAGTGGTACATTAGAGAATTCTCCACAACGGTCGATGAGGATAACATTTTCTTCGAGATGAGGACACCAACGGATGTCTGAATGGGAGAGCGACATTATCCTTTGAGACCATTTCAAATTCTGCTCATTCTTCAAGACTGATTGAGGAAGGTGCGAAATAAACCACCTAGATAATAAAGGTATGCAACACATGAGAGTCCCTTGCCTTTTCATAGTACGGGTATGAAGGGAATGCAAAATGTCTCCAAGCACGGTAGGCACAGGGTTACGAGTGAGAAATATCTTAATAGCATTCATATCTATGAACTGGTCTGGATTAGGAAATAACACCAAACCATAGATTAGTAATGCTAGGACATCTTCGAAAGCATGGACATTCATATCTTTTAAGAATTCTCGGGCCTTATTTATCAAAAACTTGGCAAGTAAACCCTTAATTCCACTTCTTGTTACCCAATTGGTTTCAATGTCAGACTTTGTCATGTGTAAAGCTGCGGCAACTTTTTCAGACTTCGGAATCTTTTCTAAACCACTGAAAGGTGTTTGATCAAGAATAGGTATCCCCAGCAGCCTGGAAAATTCTTCTAATGTGGGTACCAACTGATAATCTGGGAATGTGAAGCAATGATGTTTAGGATCGAAGAACTGGAATAGGACTCTCATCATATCTTCTTTGAAACCAGTGGTAACCAAATTAAGGAGAGAACCATGTTTCTTGATGAACTGAGCATGATCGGGAAGTTCTGACACTAGATCCTTGAGTTGAGGAGAGATGGCTACAAAATTGATCTGGATGGTCTTCCTGGAAGCTATAGCCTTACGAAACAGAGCAAAGTTAAATCCCTAAGTCCTTGAAATGATTAGTGCAATGTCATGACGTTATGATGTTATGATGTTATGATGTTAAGTAAACAACAAGCACAAACAAGTCACACAACAATCATTCTTAGGTTTTAAGGCTTGCATGAGTTCTATAGGTAAGTACCCTCCCCACTGAAGTTTGGTTGGTTCAACCTGTCCTAGAATGGTAACTGGGTTCTAGAAGGATCTCAAATCATTGACCTTCCTTTAAGTCCACTTCAGTGCAACACCAAGTGGTTGACCGAAGCTTCCCTAAAGTCCAATCTCAAAGAGTGTAGTATCGAGTCTCAACCAACCCCAGTCGGAACCGAAGTCAGTTATCTCACTACTTTCTAATGGCTAGGATGAGTCAATTAGGGTTCTAAAGGTCTGGTTAATGCTTTGATGACACCACGCGGAAGCCAAATTTTTTCTCAAGTAAACATGAGGAACATCAGGACATCCAAAGTGTCACATTAACCGTAGCCATCATTTTGACCATTCTAGTATACGCCGGATAGTCGTGATGATCTCTTGCCACTTACCTAAGGTACACTAGATCCGGGTGTAGGATCTTTCACTCAAGCATAAAATACCCAAGCAATCCCTTAAAAGTAAATCAGACAATTTGAATGAGTGATCTTGTTTTTTTTTTTTTTTAAGGTAACCTCTCTTTTTAATGCTCCCCAACAGAGTCGCCAGTTTTGTCATACGGTGAACTGACTTTGGAAGTTTTTTGCTTTGGAAAGCAAATGTCGCGGATAGCAAGAGTCGCCACCGACTTTTCTTTTATCCAATAAGGAAAGGCGGAAAAGAACAGGAAAGACCTTGATTAGATTTTGGGTTCGGGAGGTACATTATACAAAGGGAAGGTGTTAGCACCCTTTGTATCCATGGTTATCCATGGGCTCTTAATTGCTCGATCACTTATGTTTGTCTGAAAAAGTGTTTGTGAATTGCTTAAAAAATGTTTCGAAAAGAGAGTTTAACTTTGTAATGATTCTTGTACGAATGTATACAAAGTATTTATCTCGTTTAATTTTGAAAGCGGTTTAGAAAAATGTAACTTGGCAATGATTCTAGTAAGAATGTATACCAAGTGGTGATTTTCTAGTATTTGCAAAGTGTGAGGTATGAAAAATGTTTTAGGTTGTGAGCCAGCAATTAAGAGTTATACCTACCCAAGACCTTTATGGGCATTTCCTATCCTTATGAGGGTAAAACTGTCCTTACTATTGAGAAGTAAGTAGTTTTATCCTTTGGATGTAAAATGGTCATCGTAGGGTCATCGATTGGTCATTGAAGGCAACATTTGCAAGGATACCTTAGCATTCGAAGGGACGATCATCATTTAACCGTAGGCTACACCGAAGGGTCATCGAGGGACAAAATCATATATTCGAAGGCAACATCCGAGGGACTATGATTTATTTTATAGGGACATGATGATTTAATCGAAGGGTCTTTGCTAAGTGTATCCCCACATTCGCGGGACATGACCGTAATACCGTAATACCGTAAGGCAACAAAGAGAGGTCCAAGATCACATATTCAAAGACAATATTTTATAATCAATTAGGTAATTAGGATGAATCTCCCCATTAAAATCAATTAAGTAATTAGGATGAATCTCCACATTAAAATCAATTAAGTAATTAGGATGAATCTCCACAAGGGTACCCCACAAATAAAGTGGAATACCTAGCAAGCTACCTTTTCCGGGAGTATGTGAACCCTTACAAAATTCAGCAAACGAGTCAGAATACCAAATCAAGGTGCAATCGAGAATTGCACCAAACAAAAGAAATCACAACAGTAATAGGGTCAGGTAAACAATGCATGGCTATGATAAAACATGTCAGATGAGCAAAAATCAGAACAGAAAAGTCAGCGACTGTCACGTTCGCTCATGCCTCGCCTAGCGAAGGCTTAGCGAATACTCGCTACATGCTCGCTTAGCGATGTGCTAGCGAGCGGCTGCGGGTTCTGGTTTTGATAACAGTACAATTCCAGAAAGCTCCAAACCCTATGGCGTCCATTACAGAAATTACATGGTTAAACATTCAAGATATTCATGCATATTTAAATTCACATGCAAAAACTTAAGATATTTTTATAAATTCAATCATAATGCCACATGCAAGTTAATAACATAAAGCGGTAGTAGTAAGGCGAACCTGTTTGCGACTGAATTACAACCTTGAATTGGCAAGTCACTCTTAGGGTTGGCGCCGGATTGAGTTGGGCGGAGGTAACCTTGGTGCAGATGAGTTTCCTTCAGGGTTTCCTTTAGGGTTGCTCTGAATTCTCTGGGTTAGCCTCCAGGGTTTGCTGTGTTGCTTCTGTTAGGGTTTCTTTGCTAGGGTTTCTGTTTGTCTGCCTCTGTCTCCTTTTTTCTGAATGAAGCTCTGCTATTTATAATAATTTTTGCGACCTGATGGGCTCAGAACGAAGCCCAGAATTTATGGCATTCGCAAGCTTCGCTAGGCGAGTGGCGTAGCGAAGGGTTCGCTAGGCGAAGGAATTGCTCGCCTAGCGACCAAGCCAGTTTAGGCCATTTTCTGGATTTGGCCATCTGTGTGCTGGGTCTTTGTCCTTTTAAGATCAATTCCTTGAAAAATAAGTTGGGGTGCCTTAAAAATGCCTTGTAATATTAACGGGCAAATTTTGGGGTATGACAGCCATTCTTGCTCAAAACAAGCTACTCTCTCAACAAGTGGAGTTGCTCACTCAACAAATGGCCAAGCTTCCACAGCAAATGAAAGAGATTCAAGGGTCTCAAATTAGACATCAAGTAGCATGTTGCGAATTATGTCAAGGGGATCACCCTACTGGTTTTTGTCCTCCACCCCAAGAAGAAGTGAGTTATGTGAATAATCAAAATCAGGGCTATCAAAGACAACAGCCTAACAATCAAGGCTACCAACCAAGAAACAATCAAGGCTATCAACCATCAAGGTTCAACAATCAAAATTTTCAGTAGCAAAGTCCTTACCAACATCCAAATTCTCAAGGACAGCAGTCGCAAGGAGGAAATTCCAAGCTAGAGGACACTCTTCAACAATTCATGCAAGCTTCCATGGCAAATCAGAAGAGTAACGAAGCAGCCATTAAAAATCTGGAAAATCAAGTAGGTCAACTTGCGAAGCAACTGTCAGAACAAAACGTAAGATCTTCTTTTTCTGCTAACACTCAACCGAATCCAAAGGAGCATTGTAAGGCAATTGTCACGAGGAGTGGTAAAGAGTTGGTAAGTGAAAAAGGTGAAGAGATTATAGAAGAGAACAATATGAATGGGATGCTGGAAGAAGAAGACAGGGTTGGTGAAAGGGAGAAGGCTGCTGGAAATGCTCAGTTCGCGCCGCGAAAAGAGCAGGTTTTGCCAAAGGAGCAGCAAATTAATTTGGAGGTGAAAAAGGATGCTGAACCAAGGAAGAAAAAGAAATCAGAGAAAGGTGTGAGCGTCATTCCAACTCAACATCTACCCTATCCACATGCTCCATCAAGGAAGGACAATGCTAGGCATTATGCACGGTTCATGGACATCTTCAAGCAACTTCAGATCAACATTCCATTTGCTGATGCATTAGAACAAATGTCACGGTATGCTAAGTTCATGAAGGACATTCTTACAAAGAAAAGGAGACACGTGGAAGACGAAACCATACTGCTTGATGCACGGTGTAGTGCCATTATCCAAAAGACTCTACCAAGGAAGGAGTCCGATCCGGGCCGAGTTGTTCTACCGGTAACCATTGGAAGCACATACATTGGAAATGGTTTGATTGACTTGGGTTCTAGTATAAATTTAATCCCCCTCTCCATTGTTAAAAGATTGGGGAATGTTGAGATTAAATCGACGAGAATGACTCTACAACTAGCCGACAAGTCTACCATCTCACCATACGGAATCGCTCAAGACATGCTTGTGAAAGTGGACAAATTTTTGTTTCCGGTGGACTTTGTAATAGTAGAGATGGATGAGGACCGTGATGTGCCCCTAATTCTTGGAAGACCTTTTATGAAAACAGCTCGGATGATGATTGACATAGATGATGGACTAATGAAGGTGAGAGTGCAAGATGAAGAGGTGACCTTTAATCTTTTTGAAGATATGAAGCATCCAAACGACAAGCATGATTCTTTCCGAATCGATGCAATTGAAGAGGGGGTAGTGGAGGTCGCGAACCAAATTCATATTTCTAATCCTCTAGAAAGATCCCTTATCGGAGCATACAACGTGTTGACCGACAATGAGGAACGAGAGATTGAAGCAATGTTGCACGAGTTCGAATCTTGTGGTGAGCTGACCTATCAAGAAGAAATAATGGAAGACTTGGATGCGAAGAAGAAAACGGAAGAGCAAAAGCTAGAGTTGAAAATGCTTCCGTCGCACTTGAAGTATGTGTTTCTTGGAGACGATTGTACTAAACCGGTGATTATAAGCAACACATTATCCACACAAGAGGAAGACAAGTTGATTCAAGTATTGAAAAAGAACAAAGGTGCAATAGGGTGGGTGTTATCCGACTTGAAGGGTATTAGTCCAGCCTATTGTATGCACAAGATCATGATGGAGGAAAATTTCAAACCAGTTGCGCAACCTCAGAGGCGTCTGAATCCATCAATGAAGGAAGTAGTCCGGAAAGAAGTTGTCAAACTCTTGGAAGCCAGAATGATTTATCCTATTTCCGATAGCGCATGGGTGAGTCCGGTACAAGTGGTCCCCAAGAAAGGCGGAATGACGGTGATCAAAAATGATAAAAATGAGTTGATTCCGACAAGAACAGTGACCGGGTGGAGGATGTGTATCGACTATAGAAGGTTGAACCAAGCTACAAGGAAAGATCATTTCCCACTACCTTTCACGGACCAAATGTTGGAGAGGTTAGCCGGCAAAAATTTCTACTGTTTCTTGGACGGATATTCGGGGTACAACCAAATTTCGGTAAATCTGGCAGATCATGAGAAGACAGCTTTTACGTGTCCTTTTGGCATCTTTGCTTACCGAAGAATGCCTTTTGGGTTATGTAATGCACCGGCCACATTTCAACAGTGTATGTAAGCTATATTCTCGGACTTAATAGAAGAATGCATTGAGGTGTTCATGGATGATTTCTCTGTTTATGGATCATCTTTTGAATTGTGCTTAAAACACCTTGATGTAGTTTTGGGGAGATGCGTGGAGACCAACCTAGTGCTCAACTGGGAAAAATGCAATTTTATGGTCACCGAGGGTATAGTACTTGGTCACAAGATTTCTTCTGAAGGGCTAGAGGTGGACAAAGCCAAGGTGGAGGTTATTAAGAAACTACCACCTCCAACTAACATTAAAGGGATAAGAAGCTTTCTAGGACATGCCGGTTTCTACCGGAGATTCATACAAGATTTTTCAAAGATAGCGAAGCCATTGAGCAGTTTGCTCAACAAAGGTACGCCTTTTCTTTTTGATGAATCATGTCTTAAAGCTTTCTTAGAGTTGAAAGAAAAGTTGGTCACCGCACCAATAATCGTAGCACCGAACTGGAACCTTGATTTCGAACTCATGTGTGACGCTAGCGATTATGCAGTTGGTGCGGTGTTAGGACAAAGAAGCGATAAAATTTTCCATGCCATACACTATGCTAGTAAGGTGTTGAATGAAGCACAAGTTAATTACGCAACAACTGAAAAGGAATTACTAGCCATAGTATATGCATTGGAAAATTTAGAGCTTATTTGATTGGTTCAAAAGTTGTAATCTACACTGACCACTCGGCGATAAAATATCTGCTTACCAAGCCGGATTCAAAACAAAGGCTTATTCGTTGGATCCTTTTATTACAAGAGTTTAATCTGGAAATTCGGGATAAAAAAGGTTCCGAAAACTTGGTGGCGGATCATTTGTCTTGGTTGGTCAATGTAGACATTACAAACAAAGAAGAAGAGGTGAGAGAAGAATTTCCAGATGAAAAACTTTATGCAATTCAAGTGAGACCTTGGTTTGCTGATTTTGCTAACTATAAAGCAACCGGTTTAACACCGGAAGACCTCACTTGCAATCAAAGAAGGAAATTCTTGGCAGATGCAAAGTATTATGTTTGGGATGATCCTTATCTGTTTAAAGTAGGAGCAGACAATATTTTGAGAAGGTGTGTAACAATTGAGGAGTCAAGAGACATCCTTTGGCACTGTCACAACTCTCCGTATGGAGGTCACTATAGTGGTTTGAGAACAGCCACTAAAGTACTCCAATCGGGTTTTTATTGGCCATCTTTATTCAAAGATGCGCATGAACATGCGAAGAGTTGTGATACATGCCAACGGAGTGGAGGAATAGGAAAACGGGATGAAATGCCTCTAACCAACATGCTAGAAGTGGAAGTTTTTGATTGTTGGGGTATTGATTTCGTTGGCCCATTCCCCTCTTCTTTCTCAAATGAGTACATACTAGTAGCCGTTGACTATGTCTCGAAGTGGGTAGAAGCAATTGCCTCACCTAAGGCCGACGCCAAAACAGTGATCAAATTTTTAAAGAAAAACATATTCTCACGTTTTGGTGTGCCTAGGGTGTTGATAAGTGATGGAGGCTCACACTTTTGCAATACACCTTTAGAAAAAGTTCTGCAACATTATGGTGTAAAGCACAAGGTGACCACTCCCTACCACCCACAAGCGAATGGTCAAACTGAGGTTTCAAACCGGGAAGTCAAACGGATTCTTGAGAAAATAGTCTCGAATTCAAGAAAAGATTGGTCCTTAAAACTGGATGAAGCTTTGTGGGCGTATCGCACTGCCTACAAAGCACCTATTGGGCTAACTCCGTTTCAAATGTTGTATGGGAAGACTTGTCATCTTCCAGTGGAAATGGAGCATAGAGCACTATGGGCTCTTAAGTTCTTGAATTTCGACTCCACTTTAGCTGGAGAAAGAAGAAAAGGTCAACTCCATGAATTGGAGGAATTAAGGAATAATGCATACAATTCGAATAAGCTGTACAAGGAAAAGGTAAAGGCATACCATGATGGAAAGGTCCGTCATAAGGAGTTTCATGTTGGACAAATGGTATTGCTTTTCAACTCGAGGTTGAAGTTATTTCCTGGTAAGTTGAAGTCGAAGTGGTCAGGACCATTTGTTATCAAGGAAGTATGGAATTATGGAGCCATTGTGATCGAGGATCCAAAGTCACAAGAGAGTTGGACTGTTAATGGTCAAAGACTGAAAATCTATCATAGTGGTGATGTGAACCGTGATGTGTGTGTTATTTCTCTATCTGGACCGGGCTAATCGAGGTACCGTCGAGCTCTTAACGACGTTAAACAAAGCGCTTGTTGGGAGGCAACCCAACATCGTAAGTTTGCATTTTATTTTTCTCTGTTGTGTTGATTTTCATCTTTGTTAAGATTTTAGAATTTGGGGTTCTGTTTTTCACAGTTCGCCCCGCGACCCCAGTTCGCGCCGCGAACTGAATTGAGAGTCTCAGGTCGCGCCGCGAACACTGTTCGCCCCGCGAACCGTGCGTGACAGAATCACTTAAATTCTGTAGGTTATTTTCTTTTCTCATTTCAACACTCTTTCAAAACACCAACTTTGCCGCGCTTTCATCTCCAATCTCAAAAAACCCACCAAATACTAAAAATCTTCATTTCCCATATTCCTAATCTTCAATTGCTAGCAAGAATTAGTGTTTCAAAAGGTATGTACTCCTCAATTCCTCTTTTCCAATTCCTTTTGGGTTTTACATTTAGGGTTGGTTAGAAATCAAAAAAAAATTGTAGATTACCTCTTGAAATCACTATGCATGTTTGATTTAGATTAGGATTAGGGTAGATTTGAGAACCTTGACTGATTGGGAGTAGATTACTTCCCATTTTTGGAACCCTAGGAAGCTCTGGGAGATTTCCTGGTTCGCAGAGTTCGCGCCGCGAACTGGCCTTCGCGCCGCGAACTGGAAATTCCAGAACCTTATTTTGTGTTGATTGATTGCCAATTCTCTCTATATTTGTCTTGTGGTTGTTCTGATATTTGATGCAGATGTCAAAGAGAACCAAGACCACAGCGCCCCCTCAATCCCGTTCAATTAGAAGGTTCATAAGCGATGAACACGAGGCACGTTTCGAGAGCTTAGTTAAGAGAACCATCTTTCCTGAGAGGTTCATACGTTTAGCTCCAACGGGGACTTATCATAGTGTGGTTGCAGCTTTTGAACGACGAAGGTGGATGAAATTGTGCGAACCAGAAGCAGCAATCAACTTTGACATTGTCCGGGAATTTTATGCTAATGCTATGCATCGAGAGGAGGGGACAACCTTCATCTACCGGTCAAGGGTAAGAGGGAAGATTGTTTCTTTTGGAAGGAATGATATTAATTCATATCTGGGTAACCCCTTAACTCTTGGAGAGGGCGAGTGTTGTGAGTACCGTACTATGGAGTCCGCTAACAGGTGGAACCTTGAAGTGGTAAATGCTACTCTGTGCATCCGTGGAAAATCCTTTGATCTCAATGATCAAGGCCATCCAAAATTATGGGAAAGAGAAAATTTTAATTTGGAAGCTAGGGCCTTTTTGGTGGTACTGTTAAGTAATATTTGGCCAAGGAGCCATACCACTACAATTCCTCTGGATGTAGGGTGTTTGCTTTACTGCATCATGGTTGGGAAATCCGTGGATGTAGCCTCTCTCATTGCGGAAGAAATAAGAAAGATGGTTCTAAGTGGAACCAATTTCGGCGGTAAAGCAGGTGTACTCGCATATCCAGGACTGATCATGGGACTGTGCCGTCAGGCAAATGTTACCATCCCAGAGGAAGTACACTTCTCCATCACCAGTGTGATCAATGATGCATATCTGAATAGGTTTCTACAAAACCAAAATGATAGGACTGACGCACCTGGAACCTCTTCATCCAGAGCCCGAGCCAGACCCCGACCTCAACCTCACACTACCCCAGGCTTTGATCAGATGGCGTTTGCCAACTACTGTTGCGAGAGCTTTAAGGCCTCCAGGAGGTCTCAATCGTTTATCTTCGATGCTATGCAGCAGCAGTTCCAGAATACATTCCTGGCACCTGAGGCCCGTTCATTTCCTTCTCGGGCGGAATACGCAGCTTATGCTAATTGGCCTGAGGGCAGGCCAAATTTTATGGGGGGTGCAGGAGGTAGTGAAAACCCAAATGAGGAGATGGAGGATGTTCTTGGAAATGTAGGAGGTGATCAAGAGGAGGAGGATTGAGAATTTGGAGAATTGAGAAGTTGTTGTATTTCTGAGTTTCTTTGTACTATTTCTGTTTTTGTTTTTGGAAATTTGTGATGTACTTTTGGGTGGCTCTAGCTCACCATAACTTTAATTTGGCACTTTATTTTTTATTTTGACAATTGCATGAATGCTAGTTGAAATTTAAGTGTGTTTTAATCAAATTTTGGTTTACCAACATTTTTGTTTAATTGTTCTTATTCTTAAGTCAAGCTTTAAGCAACCGAGAAATGATCGCAAAGAAAGAAGCATAGGACACTTCGAGTGGTGATGATAAGAATTAGTGACGGCATTTCAAGGTACACTTTATCGCTTCCTAGACTTAACATGAGTAGTTTGATGGTGTGTGCAAATTCCATGTCATAAATTCATTGAAGTATATGTCAGTTTTGAATCAAAATAGGACTCAACCAATTGTGAGGAGGCTTTCCATTGTACACTAAAAAGTGGGAAACCGAGCATTATTTTAACTCATTCTTATCATGCTAAATCATGCATCAATCTATTTTTGTGTAAAAATTTTGAAAATGATAGAGGCATTGTTTGTGAGAAAAACCACTTGACCAAAAAGTTTGAATCAACTAACCTTGTGAGGAATAATCCTTAGTTAAACCCCTTTGAGCTTATTTTAGGATTCATTTGATTGATCATTGTAAAATCAATTGAAAATTGTGGAATAAATGAATCCTAATTTCTTTCGTATCAGTTGAAACCTCAAACCGAGTTGTTTGCAAAATTTTGCCTTTTGCTTATGTCTAAGTAGGGAGCATTATTGAATAAATTTGGTTTTGGAATCTAAAGTTGGGGAGAGTAAAGTGAAAAGTTGATTAGAAACTTGGAAAAGTGAGTTTTTATGAAAGGGTAAAAATATGAAAAGAAACAAGAAAAAGAAATCACCCTTGAAACCATAGAGCATAGAAAAAAGATTAGAAAAAGAAAAGCAAAGAAAATGCTCATGGTTGTGTGGATTTGAAAAGAAAAAGAAAAAGAAAAAGATAGGGATCAAAGAAAGGGAAATTGTGTAGAGTTGAATATTTGGGAATGCTCCCTTAGGATAAGCAATTTGGTTGAATTCTCTTAATCATATCCTTTCTTGTAACCTAAGCCACATTACAACCTTTGAAAGACCTCTTGATTCTCATTTTTCACATGATTTGGTACTTGTTGTGATAACCGCATGATTTGAGTTGTTGTTGATTTAATTGCTTGGATGAGTGAAAGTAACCCTTCATATTATTCATCATTATTATGATGTGTGTGTAAGTTTGATTCAATTTTGAAATATATGGCTTTGAATTCCTTGGAATGATTTTTGCACTTTACTATTTCCCTCATTCATGTTTTGTCTAGAATTGAGATAGGTGAATTGAGAAAATGCCAAACGCTTTTGAACCATTTGAATGACCTTGGTAAATTCTTGTTTAAATCTTTTTTGTCATTGCTTTGGTTGTAAGGGTGGAAACTTTTGTTTAGGGACAAACAAAATGCTAAGTTGGAGAGAGTTATTAGGGACCAATTAATACTAATTTTTATATCATTTTATTGGTCCCTTTTACCAAGTTTTGATGTAATTACACACTTTTGTTCTCACTATTCTGTATAAATGCAATTAGGTTCAATTTATTTTGTTTTGAATAGTTATTTCACATTTTTGTTAATTTTGTAGAATTTTTGGATGAGAAGGCTTTGGAATGCAACACCACATCTTGGATGAAGCTTGCCAAACAAGGAAGCTGGATAAGCAGCAGTTCGCGCCGCGAACTGCCTTCGCACCGCGAAGTTTGCGAATCCAGCAAGCTGACTGAGGGTCAAAAGTGCTGTCTTGCAGAAAAAGCTTTTTGCCATTTTGATGTCTGCCTTGGAATAGCTTTTCTGCTTTGGATGAGAATGACCAATTAGGGAAATGTCAACCCTTTTTGTAAAGAAAAATACATTATTCTAGGGCATTCATTCATTACTATTCACACATTGATATTGAGAGATTTTTGTAAGAGAGAAAAAGAGAGTTTTTCTTCTTTAATATTCTGCTTTGTAACAATGATGAGGAGGAGCTAAACTCCCCTTTGTCAAGATTGGAGGTAGTAGCTATTCTCATATGTTTATGTATTCACTTTAATTTATATATGATAAAGATTGTTGATGTATTGAATATTGTTTTTGCCCTAAGTTGAAAACCAGATTTGAGTAGTTGTCGAGAGAGATTATTTGAGTCTTGACATAAAACAGATTTTCAAGTAGTGAATAAGTTGTAGAGATAGATTTATTCATTACTCTTCTTTGGTATTAAACATTAAAGATTGCTATATTGATAGTTAGGTGGAGAGATCGTCTAAGGATCAATATAGTGATTATCACAATATCATTTAGACATAAATGACTTTGAGAGGATACTTGAACATCATCAATAATCTTAAATCTATATAGTTATCATAGGGAAGCATAAACATTTGAAATAGTGAACTCCAATCTTGCCAAGCTTTTATATTAGATTAAAACCATTTTACTGTTTTTAGTAACATTTACTCACAAGATAACTTTCCAACCAAAACAATCTTGTTACTTTCTAAACTTACAACATTTGGATTATAGAACGGCGGTAATATCAACCAATCTCTGTGGATACGATATAAAAATATTTGCCGAGATATACTTTTCAACACCTAGTGTCTATTATTCCCTTCCTCGAGTACTTGGATACAAGTTGCCTAACTCGACCATTCGAGTATTTTTCGTCTATCCAAAACACGTTAACAATATCTAATCCTTTTGTAATTAAGGATGAAAGCAGAGATGGTCAGGTCCCTACTATTCCTTTCCCCGATTGTTTGAATACGAGTTGCCTAACTCGGCCATTCAAGCAATCGTCACCAAAAAATACTCAACACATCGAAACCTTTTTCACAAACAAAAGATGCTTCGTCCATTCTGAGACGATGCAAACAAGCTTTGTTGCTACATGCGTAAGAAGTTAGAACGCTTTTTGCGCGAATGTGACGAGACCAAATCTGTGAGAATCCGGATTATGTTATCTATTCCGATGCGATGCCAATATTCACTTCTCCATGTTCTGGGTAGCAAGTAATGTTTTTCATTTGAATGCGACTAAGTACCTTTTGCTAAAATCGACCAACAAATAAACATTTTCTACACATAACTACGCATCTTTGAATTCCTCATTGTACCTAAGGATACGCATGAGTGAGAATCGCAATCTCGTCAAACACCCTAATAAAAAACTTTTTTGTGACCCTTTTATTTTTATTTTTCCATTTTGATCACCCGAAGAAAAAAATTGACATAAGCTAATATTCAATCGCAAATCTAACTAAATGGTCCCTGTTGAATACAACATATATAAGGGGTGCTAATACGTTCCCCTTGCGTAATCGACTCCCAAACCCGAATTTGGTTGCGACAACCATTTTCTTTTTCTTTTAATGGTTTTATCGATATTTTAGTTTTTCTTCTGGAATAAATAAAGTTCGGTGATGACTTTGTTATCTCGAGCGTGCGAGCGCTCGTGATCATTTATTGAAGAAAAGCTCGTGTGTATTTCTTGAAACAAAATTAGAAGCTTGTGATTATTTATATACATTTGAGAAACTGGTAGGAAAACAAAGCGGTTGCAAAATCAATGCATTGAGAATAGGCATGGGCTTTTGGTACAAATTTATTTTGAGCATCGACTAATAATAATATAAATACCTCAAGACAATATAGTCTCTAAAAGAAAAAATAGAACAATCTTAAATATGGTGAGATGCATGCTAAATTCTAAACAAAATGCCTAAGGAATTTTAGGTATAAGGAGTTCCTATTGTAGGTTATATTTTTAAATAGGTGTCTAACAAAAATTGTCTAATAAAAGACTTTTAAAAACTTGTAGTTGAATAAGACCTTCAATCCAACACCTCATATTTTTTAGATGTATTGCATATGATCATGTATCAAATCAACTAAGAAAGAAATTGGCTAAAAAAGGCTAAAGATGTATCTTTATTGGTGTCGTGGCATGAAAAAAATATTCGAGACATGCTCAAAATCAAACAAGTTGCCCTCAAAGTTTATTTCATTAGGGGAAACATTGATAAAAGCCTTTTAAAATAAAAATATGGTTTGTGAAATCAAATTTAGGTTCGAGAGTCGATTATGCGCAGGAAAGGTATTAACACCCTATGACATTTATTTTAAGAAAATAGTTACCTTTAATTCATTTTTCAAAAAAGATATTTTTAACTTTTATTAAAATTTAGTTTTCTCTGAATCATTAAATAATAAATATAGCCTATTTACAAGCAAAAGCAAAACAAAATTTTAATTATTGCTCCTATGTATCTCCCGGTGCGATGGAGAATTCAAAGCTATCTAGATCTTGGGTAAAAATGTTTGTGTGTTGGTTGATTTTAAAAGAAAAGTGATTTGATTGTGTTAAAGAAGAAATGTTTTTTATTGGTTAGTTGTTGTCATTTTTAGGAGCAAGACAAGTGTGAGAATAAGTAAGTCGTACACCTTGTGCTCGAACACTCCAGGATAAAATTTATGTTCATCTGATTAATCCATTTTTACTCCAATTTTTGTATAAAAGAAAATATTTAAAACAAATCAAGTTGTAATCTTTTAAAGGAAGACAAGAATAAGAATGAGCAAGTTGTACAATTTGTGTTTCAACACTTCAGGATAAAAAGAATGTTCAACATAATTAATCCTTTTTCAATATAATTTTTCTATCTAAGAAAATACTTAAAATGAATCAACTTGTAATATTTTAAAGGATAAACTCAAAATGATCAAGTTTTTTTAGAAAGGAATATAAGCCTTAAAACAAGCAAGTCATGCAACTTGTCTACGAACGCTCGAGGATAAAGAGAATATTAATCGGATTAATCCCCTTTTAATCCTATTTGTTTATAGAAGAAAATACTTAAAATGAATCTGAGTTGTAATCTTTTAAAGGATGACAAGCATATGAACAAGCAAGTTGTACAACTTATATTCAAACACTTGAGAATAAAAAGGATGTTGATCCGACTAATCTTTTTTCAATCTAATATAAGGATAAACATAAAATGATCTAGTTATTTTTTAGAAAGAAAGACAAGCATCAGAACAAACAAGTAGTACAACTTGTACCCGATTAGTCCCTTTTTAATCCAATTTATTAAAGAAAATATGAGATTGAAAATGACCAATTTGTATAACTTGCGTCTTGAAAACTCGACGATTAAGATATATGTATATATATTTAATCGCCTTTTTCGAAGTGGTATAACATTTTATTTTTTATTGAAGTGAAAACAAATTATTATTTTTATGTGTTTTGGTGATCTAAGACCTAGCCTAAGCACCTGTAAATGATGAGATCGAAGGGAAACTATGATTAATAAAATCGACAAACATTTAGGGTGGAAAACCCTGAAATTGGGACAAAATTACGGGATCAATTTGAAATTACAGACTTGGAGTAATTTTGACAGCCCCAAGATGAGAAAATAGAAAAAAAAACATTTCAGGGTCTTTGAGGAATTACGAACTGACCATAATTCCTCTAGGACAAAAATTACTGTCGCAATCTCTGATCACAGAATGCTAAATTTTCCAGACATAGGCTCAGTCATAACCAATATTACAGGTTTGTCGTAATACTGATGGTAGTGATTTTTTGTTGGGATTTTGAGTATTCTAAACCCTAATTTCTGATGAATTTTTTATTCATATAAGTGTTATAGTGATCTTAAGTAAAAAGCATTATCAATAAATTGAGGAAAACAAAGACTAAGCATTGTCGAAATGTGGTGTGCGCAAGAAAATGCATATGCTTTTGATTTAATTCAAACATACAGTAGAAATATCAAGTGGGTCATAGATGCTAATGTCATTAGTTTCCATTTTAAACATGTGACTAGAGTGTTTAAAAATATAATTTAAACTCTAAAATATACAGCAAGAACACAAGCATTCTAAAATACAATAATAGGATATACAACTCAACAAGAACTCAACAAAACATAAGAGAATAAAAGATAAGTTGTGGAAAAGAGGATACCAACAATGAGAACTTATTTTGTAGAAACCAACTAATTTTCTTTTCAACCTCTCAGCACAAAGAGAACTCTCACTCTTTCTCTATCTCTTGCAAAACTTTAAGCATTTCCTTGCACTCTCTAAAACTCAATCTCTTTTTCTAAAAAAAAAAATAGCCTCTAAAAAGCTAGATTTTTTTGGGTGGAAAAAATGATAAAAACATGTTAGGGTTTGTGATAGTGATACGAGGCCGAGAAAGATATAAATTTTGAATTTTGATGATTTGCTAGGAAAAAGATTTAAATTTTGAAATTCATAATTTGAATTTTAATGATTTGCTAGGAAAAAGATTTAAACTAAATGATCTATTTTTTTCTATTTTTTTATGAGATTAACAATAATGGCAAATATGGTGATAAAATGAAATGAAGGACTTAACTAATTTGTTTTTGAATTTTTGGATTACTTAAGGCAATTAATAAATGATAAAAGATTAAGAAAAAATTTTAATTACTTAGACAAAATTAATATACTTCAATTTTCCCTATTTAATCATATTTAAATATAATATATGAATAGTTGAAGTCTTCATATAATCATTACGAAAGATAATTAAATATAAATGACAAAAAAAATTCCTATGATAAGCAAGCAAAAGAAATTGTGATGATCAAAATGTAAATGATTGTCATACTAGTGCATATATGAGAGTGAAAATAATTGTCTTCAGTCGAGGTGTTGATACTTAGATTAAATTAAAATAAAATTATCGTCGTCAAGAGGTATGTTGGTACTTGAATGAATAAGTAATTTTTGAGTCATAATCACGTTCAATGCACTGAAATTTATCCACAAAGCCTGAGCCACTCAATAATTGCCGCATTCGATTTTTGGCAAGACTATCTACCAAAACAAGAAAAGGTTGATCCATCGACTATGACTAAAAAATTTAATAATTACATCAAAACTTCTTAGAAAGGAAATCCATTTTTATGCTCTAACTCTCATATAGTTCCATTATTAGTTATGCAAAAAAAGAAACGTCTAATATTAATTAACGTTTACCTCTAATTTAAAGAAAGAAAGAAATATACGTCTCCGTCACGTATTTTCTTGACATGATAATAATTGAGTCGTTTAAAAAAAAAGAAAATTATACACTTGAAGTAATGCTATTGTCACTTTTCCATTTGTTAAATAAACTGCATAAAGTAATATACACTTAAATCTCTAAAATTCACCTCTTTCTTTTTCTAATATATTTTTTGCGTAGTGTAGTATACGAGTTTTCTCTTTAAATTTTGATATACATAAAGATTTATTTTTTTGGATTCATGGTCTTTAAATTATAATATAATATACAATAGAATTTTATTTTCAACTTTTTTTTAAATGAATACTATATAAAGAAGTTGAATTTTGCTATGCATAAATCCAAGAACATAAGATAGAATCTTCAGAAAAAATGACAATGCACATTTGCAAACTTTTTCTCATGGGACTTTTATTCATCACATTGGTCCTATCTTCTGGTAAAAAAAACATATGAACTTTCCCCTTCAAATTCTATTTTGTACATATTGTTAATATATATATATATATATATATATATATATATATATATATATATATATATATATATATATATATATATATATATATATATATATATATATATATATATATATATATATATATATATATATATATATATATATATATATATATATATATATAATTGAAACTAAGAGTAGTAACAACAAAATATATATATCAATTAAAAAATAAAAATAAAAGTAGTACAAAGTACAGGTGAAATTAAGAGTACTAGAAGTGTGTAGGGACAACGTTACATGTACGTGTGTACGTGGATTGAGTTTAATTGGGTTTGTCATAATTTGTTATCCAACCCGTTCAAATTTCAATAGGTTGGATACGTCGTCCAACCCGCAATTTCATAGTCAAAACTGACTCGAATCAACCTGTTCATTAATTGGTCGGTTTGAGTTGGGTTCACGGATTATATTTCAAATAAAAAATATATCTTTTATGATTCTTTTTGTTGGTTTTAAAAAATATATAACACAACTCAATACAACCACTATAACACTAAAATTCAATGAAACATATCATATAATATCTAATAAAACTCATCAACATGACATAACACTTTATAATAGTATAAAATTAAAAAAGACATATTATTTTCATATAACAGATAAGTTGGAGATGATATAAAAGAAAATAAAAAATAACATTTAATCTTAAAATTGCATAAACTCATTTGCCTAGTAGTATTATTGATGGAGAATAATTTTTTTTTGAAAAAACTATGGTGATTAGTGACATATTAATTTTATATTTTATTTAAATAATAATAAAAGTAATAAGAAATAACTAAAGTCATACTAATGACTTGGGCCAATGGATCCGCATATTGTAAAACTCAAACTCGATACCCGAATCAAAATTATACGGATTATTATGGGTTGAATTTGATATATTCGTAAATAAATTAGTTCAGATAATTTATTAGTTGACTTAGTTTGGATCAGCGGATTTGTGGATCGACCCGCATCCATGAACACCCCTAATTACATGGAACACATAAAGACAGAAAATATTTTTCAAAAGAAACACACAGAGAAGTAAAACCTATCAAAATGTCATATGCCAAAATCTAGTCTTCTGATCATTCTCAAACCTTCTCTCACAAAAGGAGGAAAACATGTCATACACTTAATCCAAAAAAGTCCTAAAAGACAAACACATTTCCATAAATGAGACACCCTCGTAATGCCACAAATTCTACCTCATAAGGGAGATCCAAACTCTTATGGTAAACACCTTTCCTTTATAATATCGCTTGAAGACAAATGTAAATTCAAAAGGATCATCACCCTCTACTTACTACATAAGGTACGATTAAAACCGAGACCAAAACTGAGACCATAACCTCAATTAGATATTTGTCTCAGTTTTGTGATGCTGAGCAGGAGAACCATCTTTTGTGTTTGCACCACCCATAACAACTTTCTCAACTAATTTTTCATATACGTCCAACTGATTTGGAATTGTGTAGTTGAGCACACCCACTTATTTCAATTTCTACATCATAAAAACAACCAAAATACAATACAAAAATTAAAATACACAAACAATAACCACAACATACAATAACTACAACAAATAACTCTTTTTATAACGAAGTTTTCACCACGAACAATATAAAACTGAGGGTGTATGTAACAAGAGCGTCTTATTTTATTTAAAAAAAACCAATATGATACCTCCGTTTTATGAAAAACCGAGATAAATATATGCTCAGGGTTTGAGATTTAATTTCCAACTCTTATAGTTTTATGTTTTATATGGAACCAAAATGATTATTAAAAAGCAATAAATAAGTCCATATAAGCATTACCTAGAAAATTAGAAATTTGTTTTAGGCCTTCAACCATCTGTAATAAATCCTTAACTTTTACTACTGGGAAGACATTCAAAGCGGCCAAAGATCAGATTTCCATATCGTTCAATTAGTCGTAGTCGAAGTTGAAAACCGGCAATGGACTATCCGACCAGTAAATTGGAAAATGGTAGTTTCCGTCCATTTCATACCATTCAAAATAATTGCATCCACAATTAACATCTTCACTTTGTTAACAAAGGATAACGGTGCACATGTTTGGTAACTTAAAAGATCAAATTGTTACAAAAAAAACTTAAAAGACCAACCTATTACACAAAAATAATTTAAAGGATCTCTAATATAATTTTGTCTCTTACATTTTATCCAAATTTCAATTATTTTAATTAATCCAAAAATAGTGATAAATAGCGTAAATTCTATCGCACCTCAAATAATTCCACAAAATACACACAACACAACAATAAATTATATAAGTATAAATTGACTCAATAAAATAAAATAATTAAAAACTTGGATTTACAAAAAGGATAGAAGGATTTAATTTGAAGAGGACTTCGGAGAATTTATTTTTATTCAAAAACAACAATTCATATAATTTGAGGAAACTAAAAAATTGTATTGAATGAGGATTTTGGAGAGCTTATACAAATTGTTCAAATATAATTTTTGTTTTTATGATTATAAAAATTAAAAAATGTTAATGACATGTATTATTTTATTATTTTATACAAAAATATTTTTTCAAAAAATATTAAAATTTTCATTATATTTTTTATAAAATTGTTTTTCAAAGTCCTATCTTTCTTTTCCATACAAACTCTCAAAACAAATCTTTGAGAACAATCCACCGCAAAATCTTATCCACTTAACTGCTGCCAGGTTGGATCTTTGGCAAGAGTATTTTTCAAAAGAACAATTTATTATTAGTTATAGAATAAAAGAAACGTCTAATATTAATTTACTCTTACTTCTAATTTAAATAAAGAAGCTATAATATCATGCATTGCTAAATGTTATACTTGTAATAAGTCTAAAATGTATCTCTTTCTTCTTCTAATACTTAATATGAGTAGTTGTGTAGTATACAAGTTTTCCAAATTTTGATACTTTTTTTCTGACTCATATTCTTTAAAATATTACATAATAAATAATAAATAATAAGATTTAATTCTCACAATAATTTTTATAAAACGAGTACTATATAAAGAACTTGAAGTTTCCTATGCATAATATTGAGAACAAAAGATAATAATAGAATACAAAGACAAAATCTTCAGAAAAAATGACAATGCACATTTGCAAACTTTTTCTCATGGGAGTTTTATGCATTACATTGCTCCTATCTTTTGGTAAGGAACTATTAACTTGTCCTTTTAAATTCTATTTTGTACATCATTGTTAAAATATATAAAGGAATTTTGAGTTTGAGAGTTCTTTTTTTTTTAACAGGAGCAAGTGATAATGATATAGAGGAACCTGAACCATGCATTGGTGGGGAATGTTTTGGTTGCGCTTTAAGATGTTTTAAGTTTGGATATCCGAAAGGTGAATGTAATTTGGAAGCCTTATGTTGTTGTATTAACTAGTTACTAGTTATCATTTTTAAAATAAATTACAATATTATAAATATTTAATAATATTGAAAAAAATCAATAAATTTTCTTCCAAAATTTTATTTTTATGTTTGAAGCATACACATTTGGTGTCTGGTACATTTGATGTCTGGTTTGAGCATAAGTAAAAGTGGAAGACTTGAAAGTATGATTTGATTTCTTCAACTTAAAGACGGTGAAAAATGGAGTGAAAATTGTTTTCATTTAAATATTATATTCATGGTTGTAATTATAATTTATATTCAATAAAATATTACTATTTTATTTTATAGTGTTCTTGTATGCAAATTTATATATTGTTTTGGCATGTATTTTAGTGTGTAAAATTTCACTCCATAAATAGGAATAAATAGAAGATTGTAGATTCATACTCTATCACATTATGAGATGTATTTGTAACATAACTCGTGTACTTTAATTTTAAAATTTTAAAACTAATGGTATATGATCCATATATGAATACTCTCATTAATTATGTTTTTCTAATTCACTTACTTACAGTAATGGTTGGCACTTGACATATTAATAATTTAACAGAAAAAAAGTTATTACAAATGGATTACAGAAAACAAACTTAAATACTTTTAAAACAAGTTAAGGGATTAAGGTTAAATTTTGCAAACACCAAAATCCAATTTCTCTCCCATATTCGATTATTATTGATCCAATTTCAAGTCAACCACCTTAAAGTCTCAAATAGTACTAGTTAACGATTGAGGAAATATTACTAAAATGAAGTTTCTCACTCAACCACAAATCTTTTAAAAATAAAATGCACTCACCATTTTCAACCAATCTTTCAACTTCATTGAAAAACAAATTTATATTTTTTACAACCTCCTTTATTATTAAACATGAGTCTTACTACCACAATAAATTGTTTCATTCGAAATCAACTCCACCAAACATCTTTTAAGCAGCTCTTTGAGTAACATTTCGTCACAACCTATTTGAGCCATTACAACATTTTCAACCTACGGAAACGTGAGGAGACATTTGCGAAATCCAAAAAAACAGTTCTCTTGGAACAATGAGAACAGTTTTTAGACCGTGTCAAACAGATATGCTGCCTTAGTCATTCTCAATAGTTTTTTATCAAACGACAATGTCATATATAAACGTTGTTTTAGATTTTTTTAAAGAACGAGTTTTTTTGAATTTTCAATAGGAACGCATTCTATTCGTTCTTAACTTAAAACCGTTGCAATTGATATATTTTCAGAAACAGTTTGTTTGGGGTATCACAACATATTGTATTTGTTGTTCATTTTAAAACGCTTCTACTTGACTCAAATCTATGTGACTTCTTTAATGGCTACTATGACATAAGCCACTTTACATCAGTTTCTCACCGTCGTAAATTTTTTTTACTATATATAAATAGTAATAAAAAAATATAAAATCAAGTTATTTTATAAATTTTGTAAATAATTATTATAAAATTTTAATAAAAATAATTTTAATATTATAATATTCAAATAAAATTTTAATATAATCTTAAATTAATTAAAACATACAAAATAAAATAATTCAGAACCGGTGACCCTAACCTAACCCGTGGCCCTAACCCACGTTGATGATTCAGAACCGGTGTTTGAGCATCTGAGGGGACAGGAGTGTCACTACCAGCTACAGGAGAAGGTCTGTTGAAGTAGTCAGACAAGTCGGCATAGTCTTCAGTATGCATCGATGGTGTACCGCCGTAGCTGAGCTCATGACCCATGCTAGAGAAGTTAGGATGTGGTTGACTCATTGATGGGCGACCAGGACGGTTGAAGGGAGACATGGGTGTGAACGATGCGTCGAGGAAAGGTTGGAAAGGTTGTTGGGGTGTTTGGTAGAGATAGGGTTGTTGGATGTTTTGGTTTTGTGAGGTTTAGGCTTCTTGGCTACGGTTCACAACAAACATCAGTACAAAATAAGCTATCTGAAAACAGAAATATTTCTAACTGATTACAACAATCAAATTGATGTCGTCTCGACCGAACATCACTTCCCTAGCATCCTTATCAATCTTCATTCACACCCAACCAAAGATACTTTCAAGTCTCTCAATACTTCTAATTTTTTCCCCTTCTGGTATTTTCCCATCTAACCAACGAACCAGCTCCATCTTCAATTGATCGAACATAGTGATGTTCCAGAACAACATCAGCATCAGAGGTTTGTCTCTCGCATAAATCACCTTACCGTATCGGCGACGAACACTAAACATGATTTCCAAATGCTTGTATGAGATGTGGAACAGTTACTCACACCACGCATCTATTTATAACACAAAAATTGCATTTTAGGAGGAGTCTCCAATTGAATTGGCGCCTCCATTCAATTTTTAAGAGGAGTCTCCAATTCAATTGGCGACTCCTCCTAAAAGTGGGGTAGGGTTTAGGATTTAGGGTTTAGGGTTTAGGGTTTTGATATATATATATATATATATATATATATATATATATATATATATATATATATATATATATATATATATATATATATATATATTATATATATATATATATATATATATATATATATATATATATATATATATATATATATATATATATATCAAAGCAGAAGATATATATTAATCAAAAAAGAAAAAGAAAAGTAGTACAAAGTACATATGAAACTAAGAGTACTAGAAGAGCGTAGGGACAACGACACAGGCAACCAACCAAGATATAAACAAATAGAAAAGTTAAAGACAAAGTCAGTGACAAAGGAAAACCAAGCAAACAAACCGAAAGATCAATTGAAAAAGAATAATCTCCTCTGACATGATAGATCTCTAGAGAGAACAAGTTGGGAGAAGACAACATCAAACACCTGCACAAAACAAATGGATGTCAGATGACCATCCAACACACCCCTAATTGCTCATCCACTTAACTTTGTGGGTACCTGTTCAATGTAATTTTAAGTGTCGGGTTTTTGTTATCGTCTCCACAGGGATTGTGAGATATCACCGCCTTTCGACAATTGTTTTAATCTTAGCTTAAGGTAACAATGGGGTTTTGGTGTTTGTCACGGTATCTTGCATAAAAGTGTAATAAAATGCGGTAAAAGTTTTGGTTTGAATATTTGAGAAATATTACCAAAGTTAGGGTTCGACGATCACTTTGCATGTATATGTTCGATAAACAAAACTTATAAACTCCTTTAGATGATAAACTATTTCACAAAGTCCTCCCAATGTGTTTATCTCTAACACACATTGTGAGTTTTCCCATTTTGATCCATTGTTTATCTCTAACACAATCTATCAAAATGACAACTTTTTGGTTCAACCTTATGGTGAACAAAATCATTCATTACTATCTCTAGCTAACAAACAAGATTGGATGAAAACCTAGGTTAAGAGTTGGTAAACATCTCTCGATCATAAACCAACACAAAGAGTTTTCAATAAGAACAAAGTTTTCACCATATATTCACCATTAAAGAGTTTACAAATGGAGATCCTTACATTTACACACAAAGCTAATGATCATCTACATCTAACCTTGACAAAATGGAGGACTTAGCTACTCATTTTCATGGTAGCTTGGTCAACAAGTTTCGGAAGAAGGTTGATCAACATCCGAGTCGAATAATCGAGATTGGATGGGAATCCACCTTCTTTTTGTGAAAGATGGTTAAGAGATGAAGAGAAATGATTTCTAGGTCACAAAAGATCTCTAGAGCAAAAGCTGGAAAATATCTAAAAAGGTACAAAAATATGGAAGGTAAGGTATGGCTCCAAAAAGTAGCCCTTGCTACTTATAGAGCTGCTTCTGGGCTGTCATGCTCGCTAGGCGAGCAGATTGGCTCGCCTAGCGAGCCCCTAAATGAGGCACCTGAGGCACCTATGCCCAAAGAAATAGCCTTTGCCAGACTGACATGTTCGCTAGGCGAACAAAACCTTCGCCTAGCGAAGGCCACGCTTCAACCTTCGCTCCAGCGAGGTTGAGAGGTTTTGCTACTGGAATGCTCGCTGGGAGCTCGCTAAAGGCTCGCCTAGCGAGTGAGTGTTGGCTGCGCTTTTCACCAAGTCTGGACGTGTTCGCCACACACCTCGCTGGAAGCTCGCCTAGCGAGTGTGGTCATGTTTGCCACTGTAAAATACTGGAGCTTTTCGCTGGGCTCTCGTTGGACGCTCGCCTAGCGAGTCGTTCGCCACAGCCCTCGCCTAGAGAGCAAGCTGATGAATGCTTGTTTTATTTGATCCCTTTGCCAAATTTCTTGTGTCTTCACTTTCTATTATTTCATGCCTACGTCCTGCACAATAACACACAAATCAAAGGTACCAAGATCGTTTATCATTGAATTGCATTTCATCTAAAATAAAGGTGGTTTCGAACACTTTAGCAAGGAAATGGAGTGAAAGATACCCATATTTGATAGCTCAAATTAGCACTTTTGGGTATCTAACAACTCTCCCCAACTAGATTCTTGCTTGTCCTCAAGCAAAGTATGCCTCTTGAAGGACAAGAGGAATTGCTTTAAGAGAAAGGTTTCTCCAAAGTTGGATAAAACGGCTCAAACACAAGCGAATCAGCAGATACAAATTTCCAACGGTTCGAATAAAATAATACACAAGAACTAAGACTTAGTAGCAATGCGAAATATGTATCTATCTACAACAATATTATCTTGAATGAATCACCCTATCTCTCCTCTTCGAATAAGGATTGAAGAAATTACGCGTTTGCAACCGCGGGAATAATCTCATTCTCTAACAAACAATGAAGAAATCAATTCAATTCATACAATGTCTAACAATTATAAATGGTAATGTGGAAGCACGAAGATCACTAAGGGCTTTTCGGTTGAAGGTTGGTTAGGTTAACAAACAAGGGTCATTTCTAAGGCCATTGAAAACGAAATTGCCGACGCAAAAGAGACATTCACTATACATTATTCACACATCTCAACTTCGTTCCATTTATTTCTCATTTGAAACCTTCACAACTCTTATTTCACAACTCAATTTTTTTTGTTTTTCACTATTTTTCTTCCAAGCAAGCATTCATTTTTATTTTCTCTATTTTTTTTCTTTTCTTTCACATCATATTTACAAAATAGATGTTTCTCTTTTATATGTTATATATACATATATATTTTTGTGTTTTTTTATGCTTGCTCGGTTTTTCAAGAGTTGTGGCACTTACCGATTCTCATTTTCGTTCTCCCCAACTTATTTCTTACTCACCCTAAGTGAATGCTCTATGACTTTTTACGGCAAAAGAACAATTATCAAAAGTTTCCGGGTTTCAAGAAAAAGATTTTTGAAATCTCGCTTTATTTCAAGCTAAGATTCAACTGTTTAAGCTCAAAGGGGTTAACGAATACTCTCTCTGCTCACAGGTAAGTTGTTTTTGGAACTGGTTGTGCTCGATAGAAAAACAAGTGCCTTGATCATTTCTAATTGCTTCCACATATTCACAATAATAAAAGACAAAGCATGAATCAAATGAATCAACAAAACTTATTAGAATCCAGCATTTAAGTGTACAATGGAGGTTTCCTCACAATTTGTGGTTTTAAGTCCTAGATGAAACATTCATTCAATTATGTTGCAAAAAGACAATATTCAATTACCAAAAAGAGTAAAGTTCTTAATGCATTCTAAAATTCTAGCCGGAGGTAACCATGTACCTTAGCATTATTCACTTGTTTATTCTTATCATTGCCATCCAAGCTCGGATGCACCTTCATTGGGTACTTCTTTGAGGAGCAACCAATCTAGAAGGTTTGCCACTCAACCAACCAAAAATTTATTAAAACAAACAAAATTTAAAACATAAATAATAATATTAACTTCAAAATTTAAAATTGTTCATGGGGGACAAAACACCCCAAAAGTACATAGCCAAAATCAAAATACACCAATCCGAAAATACAATAGAAATAAAACATAAAATGAAAAATACAATAACTTAGCCCTCCAAGGACTCAGAACCCTCCTCACTACCGGCTTCAGAGCCGGTAGCCTCATCATCATCATCACCATCTCCATCAGCAACACCAGAAGAAGCACCAGCACCCGCCCCCTCTCCAAACGCTGGCCTGTCCACAGGCCAGTTAGCGTTAAGCAGAAACTGCTCACGCGTCATCAATGAGTGATCACCGGAGGGGTCACGTCCCTGCAGCTGTAGCAGCTACATAGAATCGTGCATATCGAGCATGGCACGCTGAGTTGCCGCCATCCAGTCCCAGTTGTAGGTGCAGACAGCCTGCTGGAAAGGATCGGATCCTGGAGTAGACGTACCAGGACCATCAGAAGCTCGGGTACCCTCAGCAGCTGCGCCATTTTGTTCAATGTAATTTTAAGTGTCGGGTTTTTGTTATCGTCTCCACAGGGATTGTGAGATATCACCGCCTTTCGACAGTTGTTTTAATCTTAGCTTAAGGTAACAATGGGTTTTGGTGTTTGTCACGGTATCTTGCATAAAAGTGTAATAAAATGCGGTAAAAGTTTTGGTTTGAATATTTGAGAAATATTACCAAAGTTAGGGTTCGACGATCACTTTGCATGTATATGTTCGATAACAAAACTTATAAACTCCTTTAGATGATAAACTATTTCACAAAGTCCTCCCAATGTGTTTATCTCTAACACACATTGTGAGTTTTCCCATTTTGATCCATTGTTTATCTCTAACACAATCTATCAAAATGACAACTTTTTGGTTCAACCTTATGGTGAACAAAATCATTCATTACTATCTCTAGCTAACAAACAAGATTGGATGAAAACCTAGGTTAAGAGTTGGTAAACATCTCTCGATCATAAACCAACACAAAGAGTTTTCAATAAGAACAAAGTTTTCACCATATATTCACCATTAAAGAGTTTACAAATGGAGATCCTTACATTTACACACAAAGCTAATGATCATCTACATCTAACCTTGACAAAATGGAGGACTTAGCTACTCATTTTCATGGTAGCTTGGTCAACAAGTTTCGGAAGAAGGTTGATCAACATCTGAGTCGAATAATCGAGATTGGATGGGAATCCACCTTCTTTTTGTGAAAGATGGTTAAGAGATGAAGAGAAATGATTTCTAGGTCATAAAAGATCTCTAGAGCAAAAGCTGGAAAATATCTAAAAAGGTACAAAAATATGGAAGGTAAGGTATGGCTCCAAAAAGTAGCCCTTGCTACTTACAGAGCTGCTTCTGGGCTGTCATGCTCGCTAGGCGAGCAGAATGGCTCGCCTAGCGAGCCCCTAAATGAGGCACCTGAGGCACCTGCGCCCAAAGAAATAGCCTTTTCCAGACTGACATGTTCGCTAGGCGAACAAAACCTTCGCCTAGCGAAGGCCACGCTTCAACCTTCGCTCCAGCGAGGTTGAGAGGTTTTGCTACTGGAATGCTCGCTGGGAGCTCGCTAAAGGCTCGCCTAGCGAGTGAGTGCTGGCTGCGCTTTTCACCAAGTCTGGACGGGTTCGCCACACACCTCGCTGGAAGCTCGCCTAGCGAGTGTGGTCATGTTTGCCACTGTAAAATACTGGAGCTTTTCGCTGGGCTCTCGCTGGACGCTCGCCTAGCGAGTCCTTCGCCACAGCCCTCGCCTAGCGAGCAAGCTGATGAATGCTTGTTTTATTTGATCCCTTTGCCAAATTTCTTGTGTCTTCACTTTCTATTATTTCATGCCTACTTCCTGCACAATAACACACAAATCAAAGGTACCAAGATCGTTTATCATTGAATTGCATTTCATCTAAAACAAAGGTGGTTTCGAACACTTTAGCAAGGAAATGGAGTGAAAGATACCCATATTTGATAGCTCAAATCAGCACTTTTGGGTATCTAACAGTACCACACCCATTAAACCAGATAAATGTCAAGCCCCAAAGCATTGACTAGAATCGACTTCGATGCCGAAATCATAATCAAAGACATCTAATTATTAACTGTCAAGCTTTCTTGTTAAAAAATAACTTCATTATGCATTTTCCATAATATTCGGATCACTACACCAAGCCTAAAGACGCATGTTTCCTAGAACCAAAATCATGAAACATTTCAAAAACCCCTAACAACGAACAAGGAAGAGGCTTCAAAGTTATTTACATCAACGCATTGATGGATTATAAAGAGAGTTTTATAATCTTTCTTCTTCAATTCTTTATGTGCAACCTTTTCTTGATCCTCACGGCTTCTGCAAGCGTTGATACTCCTTCCTTCACAAGATCCCAAAGATCTTGATAACATAATACAATCTTTATCTGCTTGCACCAATTCTCATAATTGTTGTTCTTGAGAATCGGAAAATTTGCTGGAAAATGTCCGTTTGGATGATTCGTTGCCATGGTGATTTTCTTTCCACGAATCGTTTCAACCGGAGCTCTTGATATTAGATGTTGGAAATCCCCCAAAATCTATGAAGAATTTCAATCAATCTTGATGAACAAGATTGTTATTACCCATACAATAGTAATGAAAAGAAAGGAACAATTGAGAAAGAGAGAGTGTATAGAATGATGAAGGAGAAGAGTAATATAATTTTGCAGAATTTCAAAATCCTTCATTCTTTTTCTCTTCAAACTCCTAAATAAAGCCTGAAGAACACTCCACTGCAAAATCGCAGCCACTTCACTGCTGCCACGTTGGATCTTTGGCAATACTACTTTTCAAAAGAACAATTTATTAATTCCATTAAAACTTCTAGAAAGGAAATCTATTATTAGTTAGGGAATAAAAGAAACGTCTAATATCATTTAACTCTCACTTCTAATTTAAAGAAAGAAATAAATACATCTGACCGTCATAGTAGTTGTAATATCCATTAAAGAAAAGAAGCTATAATTTCATGCATTGATAAATAATATACTTGTAATAAGTCTAAAATGTATCTCTTTTCTAATACTTAATGTGAGTAGTCGTGTATTATACGAGTTTTCCAAAACTTGATACCTTTTTTCGACCCATATTCTTTAAAATATTACATAGTAAATAATAAATAATAAGATTTAATTCTCAAAATAATTTTTATAAAACGAGTACTATATAAAGAACTTGAAGTTTTCTATGCATAACACTTAGAACAAAAGATAATAATAGAATACAAAGATAAAATCTTCAGAAAAAATAACAATGCACATTAGCAAACTTTTTCTCTTGGGACTTTTATGCATTACATTGGTCCTATCTTTTGGTAAGAAATATGAACTTTTTCCTGTAAATTCTATTTTGTAAATCGTTGTTAAAATATACAAAGGAATTTTGAGTTTGAGTTTTTTTTTTAATAGGAGCAACTGGTAACGATATAGCCGAAACATGCATTGGTGGGCTATGTTTTGATTGCGTCCTAAGATGTTTTTGGTCAGGATTTCCGATAGGTAGATGTAATTATAATTCCGTGTGTTGTTGTAGTAACTAGTGATCATTTTTAAAATACATTACATTATTATAAATACTTAATAATATTGAATAAAATAAATAAATCTTCCTCCAAAATTTTATTTTTACGTTTGAAGCATACACATTTGATGTTTGGTTTGAGCAGAAGTAAAAGTGGAAGACTTGAAAGAAGAATGACTTCTTCAACTTAAAGATAGGATGAATATTGGGGTGAAAATTGTTTCCATTTAAATCTTATATATTATGGGTGTAACTATAGTTTATATTCAATGAAATACTACTATTTTATTTTATAGTGTTTTTTTTAAAAAATTTGCAACTCTTTTTAATAAAATAAAAAGTCCTAATTTGCAATGTATGCTTATTTATATTTTTATGCCTATATTTTAGTGTTTTAAATTTCACTCCTTAAATATGAATTAATAAAAGATTGTAGATGCATACTCTATCATATTATGAGATGTATTTGTAACATAATTTTGTATTTTAATTTTAAAATTTTAAAACTAATGGTATATGCTCAAAAAAAATAATACTCTCATTAATTATGTTTTTTAATTTATTTACTTACAATTAAGGGTGAGAATATGTCAGACTGACAACAAGAGCTTATGGCCTCAGAACAGACCAAATCGATACATTATACCATAACTTCTTCACGCGGACAACACAAAAACTCACACGTTCCACACCATTTCTCACTCAAATTCTAACAAACTTGCTCTCCACTCTTCTACACTCCCACAATTTGTGTCTCTCACACACTTTACACACTCACACACTTGAAAATACTAACCTAATTCCTCCTATGAATCCTAAGATAATTTGAGATGAGAATACACAGAAAACACATACAAAAATCTGCATTTTGCTCACCACAACCACTCGAGATTCACTATCCACATCAAATCTTCATCGACTACCTTCATCTTCATCACTCTCCCTTTTCATTATCTCCCCACCTTATTTTCCTTCAATCTTCACTGCATCCTCTTCACAAACCATATATCCAACAACTATTCTTCCACAAACCACATCATCAACATAAACTACAACAATAACAATATTAGAACACAAAAATAAAAAAGTAGAAGAAGAAAGGAGAGTGGAACAAAAAGGATGATTTTTGAGAAATTGTGACACTGAGCTTACTGACGCGAGCAACTCTCTTAGTGCATCCATCCCCTCGTGCGCACAACTGCACTGCAAAACATCAACGAAGCAACACGAACCAGCCGCATCTCACCATGCATTCGCACGTACCACCATCTGAAGCGAAATTGATCACCCTCCTTCCTTTGCGTTTGTGATTTGGTTTGTAAGGTTTTTTTCATTTTCGAATTTGAGTTGTTGTTGTGGATTTGTTTTTGTTTATATGTTCGAGTTTAAAGAAACTTGAAAATGGTGATGGTGAGAGGTTGGGGAAGATGGTTAGCATAATGAGAGAGAAAGACTTGAATCCCTTTCCAAAAACAGTATTTTAGTTTTTAAAAATTAAAAATTAAAAAATCTATTTGAAAAGCTAATTTTTAAAAACTGTTTTCTAAAATTATTTTTAGTTTTTCAGTTTTTAAATCTAAAAAACAAAATAGCTTTTGATATGTTGCAGTTTTTATTTTGCTTTTCACTTTCCATATCCTACCATTGAATTGAATACACATGGGAAATAGATTTTTTCTATAATTTTCATTAATGGCAGTTTTCGTGATTATAACCATAATTTTATTAATCTCTATAATTAATTTTTTCTTAATACTTTTTAGAAATATATAAAACAAAGTAATATATTATCATCCATATAATAATAAGTTGTTATACCAAATACAAATAAAATAACTGTGTTTATTTAATTTTAAAAATATTTTTATTAGCATTTTTTTCTAAAAAAATATTAATAATTTATTTTTTTATTTTTTTTAAAATTGACAAATTTAGATTTCCTCTCAATTTTTTATAACAACTTGACCTTTTATAAAATTATATTTTTTTTATTTAAAAAAAAATAAATATTTTTTATTAATAATAATTGTTTAAGAAAATTGACCGGTCATCAAATCGGTGAGAGTGTACTGGTTCATCGTTCAAAACATTTGATCATTAGTCGAATCGCATAACATAATTGGATTAAATCAGATAATTTGGTTGAATAAATCGGTATCTATAACAAAATTATATAGTTATTAAATCGTCGAATCAGGTGACCCGATCTCTAAAAAAAATCACGACTGCTAAAAAGTTTTAAAATTTCAAAATTTCAAAATATCATAATTTTAAGAATTCATTCTTTAAATTAAAATTTTAAATATACACATAACAAAATAGTACAAAATACAAATCTATATAAATTTTGAACAAAGTCTAATGGAAACAGAAATTGAATAACAAAATAAATGTATCGTCTAATAAATTTAATTTTAAGGTGGAAAAGTTCTTCTAAATAAATTTTGAACAAAATCTCTTTATATTTTAATTTTATTTAAAAAAAGAATTATCAAAATGACGACATTTTGTCGGAGGAAAAAAAGCAAAATTTAAACAGTTGATTCTCAATTTTTATCAGTTTTGGTCGATTCTGGCCGATTTCCACAAATACAATACTTTAATAAATCCAACAATCAAACTATATCGGTAACTCATCCGATTCTCAATTCAATCAATTTGATCTGTTGATTCAATCCGATTTTTAAAATCTATCACTTATTTTCCAATTGGAGTAGATAATAAACATGAATATTTCTTAGCAAAGTTGTAATTTTAATAATACGTAAATAATAAAACTAATTTAATAAGAAAAATCAATAAAAATTAAAATTTTCAATCATATTATAGTATAATTATATTTCTTATAAAATTGAGGAAGAGAAAGTGATTAATTATAAACAAAAATAGTAATGATGAATGTCATGAAAATGATTTAAATCATTTGTTTGAAATTATGTGTCAATCTCTTATTATTAAAATAATATTTTATTAATTTTATAATTAATATTAAGAAAAATCGTTGACATGCATTCTTAGATCTTATATTAAATAATTATTGACTAAATTATATTTATATTTATAGATAACGAAATATGTTTTATTATTAATTAAAAAGAATTATCTATTTAAATATATTTTTAATCTCTTATTAAAAATAGTATTGAAAATTAAACTACCAAATAATTTTTTCAATTTTCACATTTCAAAAATAATTTTTAAAAAGTAGTCTATCAAACAAATATTTTTGATAATTCTCATCCTAAAAACACTCTTTAAAATTAGAGTTCAAAAACAAATTTTAAGAATGAAAACTCAAAAGTGTTTCAAACAAACCCTTAGGATATGTGTTTTCCATTCCCTTTTCTATTTTAATTGTTTTTTTAATAAGTGACCATGTGTCCTCTCACCATTAGATTCCAGATTTGAATTAAAGTGGGATCATATGCGTGAGTTCTCATGGTAACACTTAGAACCTGACCATTTGATCAAAATTAGGTGTCTTAGAGACTTGGATCTATTTGAACACCTTGATCAGATCCTGGCCATCTGATCTTAATCAGATGGCCACACATGAACTTGTTCTTTTTTCTTATTTTTGTTTGTTGGGCCTCTTGTTTGGGCCTCAATTGAAATTCTGATTCAAACCCCTCACTTTTATGTTTTTTCTTTTCTTATCTTGTTTTGTATTGGACCTTAAGCCCATTTAGATTTTTACTCTCATTCTACCATTGTATTGATAGTGCACCCCTCCCGTTTTATTATATCCTTTATGTTGTTTTATTTTATTTTTATTAGTTAATTGTTTAATTGATAAATGTTAATAAAATCAAAAGTTATTAAAATCAACCTTTCAAAAATAAAAATCAAACACTTGATCAACATCAAGTATTTTTCAAACATAATAAAAAATCCTTCTAAATGGTTTTCATAATAAATTAAATTGGTTACCATTCAAATACTAGCCGTAATTAGCTTACCATTCAAATACTTGTCTTCCGTTCAAAACAAGTTTATTAAGCGAATTTAGTTTGGTCTTTATTGGATGAAAAAATATTGGTTTGGACGTAACATCTTATCTTTTCCCCGAGTATTTGAATGCTAGTCGTACTTAACTTGTTGTTCGAATACTTGTATTCTGCTAAGGACTTAAGACTTAATTCGCCTCACAAATTTCATAAATGATTTGGATGAAAAAGGATTAGTTTGGACGTGATATTATCTCTTTTCCCGACTATTTGAATGCTAGTCGTAATTAGCTTGTTTTTCAAATAACTCGCCTTCCACTTTAAAAAATCCAACAAATCAAACTATATTTTCCCGCCTTAGCGCAACCGCAAACTTTTCACAAAAAAAATAAAATTTTATCCATTCTATTGTGATACAAACAAACGCATAATGGAACACCCAACTTCTCGACTCGGTAATTTAATAATAAAACATGTATAAAAACATAAGTATTCTTCAAGTAGGACATTACTCGCACAATCCAAACCATCAAAACTATTTGAACCATATAATATTGAAAAATAATTTGTTTAATAAGAAGTGAAATCTCAAAAATATTTAGCATAAGCCTCAACATAAATATTAATTTGAAAAATGGTTCATCGTAGAATAAAACAAAATAGCAAGATACGCAACAAAATAATATAGGACAACCTATTCCCCTTGTGTTACATATCAGAGCGACTCAAACTATAGACCCGAATGATAAGAAACTAAATAGGCTCAACGCGTCCTCAGCCTAAAGCTCCTACTCACGTCCTTGATTACCAGTACTCTAGAAGAGCACATATGCAACAACACAAGAAGGGGGTGAGAATACATTCAAATAATAAATAGTGCATAAACATTCAGGATAAATTCACACATCTACACATTTATCCACATACCCGAATAAAACACCATGTCAAGTATTCACATTACATCACAATTATCCAATCACAATGATGCAATATAATGCAATAATGACTCGACTCATGCTCGTCACGGTCCCCACTCAGAACCAGACTCATAATTTAACTCTACATGCATGTGATAACGAATCGATGTTTTTCTCTTCATTAAGAACCAAGTACCAATATCTTGAAACCCCAAGCCCCCACTCTGAGCTTCAAGCCCCCATTAAGGGCTTGGTACAAGCCACTAGTCCCCATTGTGAACTAGCAAGCACACTTTTTTCCCAACAATGACCATTATCATGAATGTCATACAAAATGCAGTACAATCCCACTCCGACTATACATAATTACTCGACGGCCACAAATGCAAAACAACCCCACTTTGATTGTAATAAAAATATATTTTTTAATGCATCTATAATAGCTCATACACATCTCATCAACACAATCAACATCATATCATAGTTCCATTCTTATCATGCATATGTACAAATTACACATAACTTACATGTATGCATAATATTACTCAATTAATTATATAAATTAATTAGTCAACTCATAATATCACAAAACACCGAACATCATCCAAAACTTGATCACCCGATAAATCAATCCTCAAAACCAAACTCAGCATGTCAGAACATGCCTTATGACTCGACGACGGGTGACCCGTCATCAGCATGATGCCTGTCATCCTTCCCAGTACCTAACAGGTCACACTATTACGACCTAGCCAGATGGAGCTCGCCTAGAAGTCATGGCGACTTCCCCTTTATTTGGATGATGCATGTTAGTATTCTCACAACACATGACGTCTAAGGTGTCATATGGGTGACGTCCGTCACCCTGCTATCAAAAGAAAAAGTATGTCCTCAACTTGTTCAATGGGGGAAACTTCTGATAAAACTTTGTAGAGCTCTTCACCACCTCCTCCTTCATCCCTTGAATTTACAACTCTTACATCCTCCCATTTCCATTCCTAAACACGATTATGCTAATAACCCATCTCTTTTATACTTTCCATTTTATCCTGCAATCTATCGAACTCTTCCGAAAACACTTCCTTTAAAATTAGTATCCCGAGCCACTTGATCCACCAGAAAAGGATATGATTACATTTGCCTAATTTACACACAACATTATTAGAAACCTAGACGAGACACCTTATTTATGAGGAACCTATCAAATTCAAATTACTCCACCAAATAGACTCCTTCTTACATGCTTTCACATAACCAATACAAAGAGCTTCCATTTTTAAGTCCCCATATATATACTCCAAGAGACATTTTTGAATAGGGTTTTGGTCTTGAATTAGTCTCCATTTCAATTTATACATAAAAACCAATGTTACTTGTTGAATATATATATAGATATATATATATATATATATATATATATATATATATATATATATATATATATATATATATATATATATATATATATATATATATATATATATATATATATATATATATATGGCAACTAAACAGATTATGGTACAAAGAAGATAGTATACCTTCGTTACAAGATGCGTCTAACCAAAGATTAAAAAAAAAAAGAATAAAAACTAGTAAAAGTACATATACACTCATAGAATTAGAGCACTAATAAAAAGACGTGGGTTCAGTGCGAGGCCTTGAAAGGTTTCTCACGAAAATTTTGCCTCATACTCTTACCATTATCCTTCTACCCATATATTTTTTAAATATTCTAATTCTACCATTTTCACTTATCAAATGTTTTTCTTATTTAATATTTACCATTATACACCCCCACCTAAATGTACTGGATAACTTTGTCCAAAGTTTTCCGATATTTGATTTTTCTTCACCGAATAACTTGTAATCATGTTTTTCGGTATGCATTTTTTCTTCATCGGATAACTTATAATTAACTTTCCGGTATGTAATTTTTCTTCACCGAATAACTTGCAATAAAGTTTTCCGGTATGTAATTTTTCTTCATCGGATAACTTGCAATCAGGTTTTTCGATATGTAATTTTTATTCAGCAGATAACTAGAAATCAAGTTTTCAGTATGTAATTTTTCATCAAATAACTTGAGTTTAGGCAACAATGAAAACCCTGACCTAAAGTAAATAAAACCGTGGTCTATTCTTATAGACATGGATTTTGCAACTTATGAAAAATTGTAACTTTAGGAACAATTTTATTTACTTTAGGCCACTGTTTTTTCGTGTTGCCTAAACTCATCTTTTTTTTTTTAATTTTTAGATAAGTTTCTTGTGAGTTATTTGTTAGGAAACAATTTTGTTTACTAAGCCACAATTTTTTATTGTTGCTTACATTGTATTTATGGGTAAAAGAGTAGTTGAACAAATGTTGATTAAGGAAGTGCCTAAAGGAAAGATAAACTAACTTTCAAATTTAAATAAAAAAGTGAGATGGAACTTAGTTTATTTAAGATGAAAAATGACAAAAAAGAAAGCATTCATTCCCCTTATATGTATTACATCTATAGTCTTTTTTCCCTTATGCATCTCTTTTATTCGAATTGGTGAAATACAAAAGAATCCGATTTTTTTTAAATAATATTCAAGACAAAAATATGTTAAAGAAATTAGAGTTCAAGGAATTGTTCCTTTAGGATGAAATGCTAAAGGAATGCCCAAAACACATTTACAAAACCTTCGTATCAAAATCTACAAAGAGACCATACAATTGATCAAGATGAACAATCAAGATCGTATCCATACAATTTTTCATTTCTTTACAAATATAATGTGTTTCTTGATTCTAGATGGTTATTCTTTTAAGTAACAATGAAAAATTGTGGCATAAAGTAAAGAAAATCATTGTTTAAGGTGAAAAATTGCATTCCGGATAACTCGTAAGTAAGTTATCCGAAAAAAAAAAAAGTTTATGCAACAAGGAAAAATGGTTACCTAAAGAAAATAAAATTGTTGTCTAATGTATTAGGCAACGATTTTTATGCGTGGGATATACAGTTTATTCATAAGTTGCAAAAACCATGTCTATTAGACTAGGCCACAATTTTATTTACTTTAGACCATAATTTTTCATTGTTGCCTAAATTCAAGTTATTCGATTAAGAAAAATTACATATCAGAAAATGTGATTACAAGTTATCGGGTGAATAAAATTACATACCGGAAAACTTCATTGTAAGTTGTTCGATGTAGAAAATTACATACAGAAAAACTTGATTGTAAGTTAACTGATGAATAAAAATTACATACCGAAAAACATGATTACAAGTTATCCAGTGAAGAAAAATTACATACCGTAAAAAAATCACATATCGAAAAACTTTAAATAAAGTTATCCGATACACTTTAGTAGGGGTGTGAAATGGTAAATATTAAATAATAAAATTATTTGATAAATGAAAATAATAGAATTGAAATATTTTAAAAATACACGGGTATAGAAATAATGATAAGGATTTTCGTTTTAAACCATTTAGTATGAGTTTTAAAATATAGGGGTATAAGAATAATCAAAAATCATGAACTTTTTTCTTTTCATTTTCAACCATTTAGTATGAGTTTTAAAACCCCATAAATATTAAGCGCTATTATTTTTTTTGGTTTTCAAGCATTTAGCCGAGACTATTAACCTCCGCAATGTAATATTAATGGTCGAAAAACGAAAAAGAAAAATGAATTAAAAAAATTGAAAGTCTGTAGGGGTCTAAAAACTAAAATAAAGAAATCTCTCATGTGACAAAGTCCAAATACAAAGAAATAAAAAAAAATTCAACCCCAAAGAACTACGATCAGTTTTTGAAGAAAAAAAATCCAAAAAACTTTTAGATTTTGTTTGAGATTTGGAGAGAAAAGGACGAGAGGGTTTAAAAAACGAATGATTAAGTAAAAATAATAAAAGGATTTAGTTGATGAGAGTTTTTGAAATTTTGTTTTATTCAAAAAAATAAATTTTCCATAATTTAAGAGAACTAAAAAAATTTGTATTAAAGATATGTTAATCACATATTAATATAACTCTTTTGTTATGATATTACAATAATTGAAAATATGTTATTGATAAATACTATTTTATCATTTTATAAAAAAAATGAAAATTGTTAAAATATTACAAAAAAATTTGTTATAATATTACAAAAATTGAAAATATGTTAATTTGGTATTTTGCTAAGTACTATTTTATCATTTTAAAAAAATTCAGAGAATATTAAAGATTTTTTAATATTTTTGAAAAATTCATTTTTCAAAGTCCTTCTTTTTATTCTCTTCCAACTCCCATTGAAGAACACTCCACCGCAAAATGTTAGCCACATCACTGCTGCACACATTGGATCTTTGGCAATACTGTTTTTTAGAAGAACAATTTATTAATTTCATCAAAACTTCTTAGGAAGGAAATCTATTATTAGTTGTGGAATAAAAGAAACGTCTAACATTTAATTCTTACTTCTAATTTAAATAAATAAATAAATATATGTCACCGTCATAGTAATTGTAGTATCCATTAAAAAAAGCTATAATATTATACATTGATACATAATAGATTTAAATAATCTTTTTGATCTTTGTAAATTAAAGTGTTTTTATTTTTGTACCTATATTTTTTTATATAAAATAATCTTGTTAAAATCTTTTTCGTTTTATCTATAAAATTAAAATCCGCAAAAAAAATTCAAATTTTCTTGCAGATTTAAATTTTAAAAATTAAAATCAAATGAAATTCAATATTTAAGAGTTTTATCCAAAAAAAAAATACAAGGATAGAAAACAAATACACACTAACTTACGGAACCAAAAAGACTATTCTAAACATATATGTAATAAGTCTAAAATGTATCTCTATCTTTTCTAATACTTAATATGAGTAATTGTGTAGTATACAAGTATTCCAAATTTTGATACTTTTTCTGACTCATAATCTTTAAAATATTACATAATAAATAATAAATAATAAGATTTAATTCTCACAATAATTTTTATAAAACGAGTACTATATAAAGAACTAAGTTTCCTATGCATAATACTGAGAACAAAAGATAATATAGAATATAAAATCTTAGAAAAAATCACAATGCACATTTGCAAAACTTTTCTGTTGAGACTTTTATGCATTATGTTGCTCCTATCTTCTGGTAAAAAACTATTAACTTGTCCTTTTAAATTCTATTTTGTACATCATTGTTAAAATAAATAAAGAAATTTTGAGTTTGAGATTTTTTTTAACAGGAGCAACTGGTAACGATATAGCGGAAATGTGCATGGGTGGACTATGTACTGATTGTGCCGTAAGATGTTTATGGTTAGGATTTCCGAAAGGTGAATGTAATTTTCGTTCCCTATGTTGTTGTTATAACTAGTTTTAGTAGTTATCATTTTAAAATAAATTACAGTATTCTAAATACTAATAATATAGAATAAAATAAATAAATCTTCCTCCAAAATTTTATTTTTATGTTTGAAGCATACACATTTGATGTCTGGTTTGAGTAAAAGTAAAGTGGAAGACTTGAAAGAAGAATGACTTCTCCTTCAACTTAAAGACAGGGTGAAAATTGTTTCCTTTTAATATTGTATATTATGGGTGTAATTATAGTTTATATTCAATGAAATATTGCTATTTATTTTGTAATGTTCTTTTTTAAATTTTGCAACTCTTTTTTATCAAATAAAAAGAACTAATTTGCAACATGGATGTATGCTTATTTATATATATATTTGGCATGTATTTTAGTGTTTTAAATTTTACTACTTAAATATGAATAAATAAAAGATTGTAGATACATACTCTATCATATTATGAGACGTATTTGTATCATAACTTTGTAATTTAATTTAAAATTTTAAAACTAATGGTATATGATCAAAAATATAATACTCTCATTAACTGTGTTTTTTTTTTAATTTACTTACTTACAGTAATGGTTGACACTTGACATATTATTAATTAACAAGCTAAACTGATTCGAAATGGATTACAGAAGACAAAACTTAAATACTTTTAAAACAAGTTATTAAGGGATTAAATTAAATTTTTCAAAACCAATTTCCAATTTCCATCCCATATTCGATTATTATTGATCAAATTCCAAGTCAATGACCTTAGAGTCTCCAGTATTATCTCCATTTTTTTTATAAGTCACTTTGAAAAAATATTTTGTACCATAATATAAATCGCTTTATAATATCAATGAATGATTAATGTTATGTTTCCTATTACATCCTTAAATATTTATTATCTCTTTTATTTTAATGTTAATTTATTTTTCTAATATCATTAATGAAGGACAATTTTATAAAACTCTTCATAATTTTTTTTTTTATACCATAATTATTACATTTCTTAATATGTATAAAAAATCAAAAAGGACGTATAATAAAAAATGGAGGGAGTAATAGTTAACAACTTAGAAAATATTACTAAAAACAAGTTTCTCACTAAACCACAAATATTTAAAAATAAAATGCTCTCACTATTTTCAACTCCATTGAAAAACAAATTATATTTTTACATCCTCCTTTATTATTAAACACGAGTCTTACAACCACTATAAATTGTTTCACTCAAGATCAACTCTACCTGCTTCTTTTAAGCAGCTCTTTGAGCAAATTTTCGTCACAACCCATTTGAGCCGCTTCAACATTTTCGACCTACAAAAACGCAAAAAGACCGTTGCAAAATCGGAAAAAACATTTCCCTTAAACTATGAGAACAATTTTCAGACTGTGAGAAATAGATGTTGCCTTAGTCTTTTTTGAAAAATATTGTATCGAACAACAACACCATGTACAAAACCGTTGCTCTAGATTTCTTTAGAAATCTCGAATAACAACGGTTTTTACACGTTCTTAACTTAAAACCATTGAATTGTTAGATTTTTGGAAACAACATGCTTGGGGCTACAACAACGTTTTATAGTTGGAGTTGTTGGAGCTATATATATGAATCAGGATTCGTTGACCTCAAATATAAGTGTAAAAGATTTATATCAAATACCAACCGTTAATAAAAAATAAATCAAACAATCGTATAAGTAGCCTATTTTTTAGAGAAAAAAATGACTATGTATTTTTTTTATATTTCATTTAATATGACAGTTTATTTCTATTTTATTAATGTTTGAGATTGGTATAAGTTTTAGACATACCTAATATCAATCAATTATATATATATATATATATATATATCTATATATATATATATATATATATTATATATATATATATATATTATATATATATATATATATATATATATATATATATATATATAAAATGTCAATTATTATTAATATTAAATAACATCTTCAATGAATATCTTAATGTCAATTATAACTCACCATTAAAATAACATCTTCAAAATGATCATTAACATCTCTTAAAAAAACTTTAATATCTTTTTTTTGGTTTTTTATCTTCGAACGATTGAAAATCTAAATCTATTAATAAAGATAAAAATGTCATTATATGTATCTTTGAAGAGGTTGTTTCGGTCAACTCTAGGTTTGCATGCTTCCCAAGATCAATTTGCATTGAAATATTAGTCTTTGACAAATCTAACCCGACGCTCAGTAGAGGTTGAGTTAGATTGTTTAACAACATGATGATCTTGTGGAACGAAGATATCAACCTTGACTTGTTCAACCAGTTCATTCTACAAAACATATAAAAGTCCATATTTACCACATTGAATTAACTAAAATAAGTAATATTGAAAAAAGTATCTCCTTACAATCTATTCAGCCACTTCGCGTGTAGCCTCTTATGTGAACTCACCATTTGGTATTTGTCGTGCCCTTTTCCATTTCTCATGACGTGATGGTGGAGATGGTTTATGATCAAGGCTTCTAGAAGGATCTCCCAGCTCTAGTTCCATTTGTTTTCTTTTTTCATTAATCATTTTTTGTTCAAGTTTATCATATCCTCCACGAGACAATCTATGTGGATAGATATTTCTAGCTCCATTCTCCTTTCTTTTTTGGCTTTTATCCAAGAATTCAGGAGTGGGGCGAGACTTTACAAAATCCTCCCAAATATTTCAGTGATGAGTTATGTAATTCAAATGTGATAACGATGTTTCAACGAGTTTTGAAAAGAGATGATGTTCCAATCGATGTTTGAAGAGTTGAAGTTGAAAAAGATGATGTTCAAGTTGATGTTGGAAGAGTTTTAATGAAAATCTCCTAAGATTTTTGTGAAGAGGATGACAATGAAGTTAGAGTGTTTTTTGATAGGTAAATGAAAAGTTAGACTATAGTTCTCTGAAGTATTCATTCAATAGAACAAACTCGTCGATTTTTAGGCTAAACCGAGGAAATGTATTAATAAAAAAAATAGGAAAGCCCCATAGCGTCATATTTTGCAAATTCATTTAAAATAACTATCACGTCGATTTTTAGAGAAAATCGAGGTAATAGATTAAAATCAATTAAAAATAAAAAATGACACTTGAAAAATGTTGATGCAAAAGATATTACCTATTGGTTGTCAAATATAACCGAGGGTAATATGAATTAAAAATAAATAAAAAAGGGGAAAAGGGAAAGACATCATGTAACCCTAAACTAATTAAAAATAAAAATAAAACATAAAATGCAATTGCTGGGATTCGAAGGGAGCTCCCTCATAGTTATATTCCATGGATTTGATAATAAATGAGGGTATATATTGTATTATTTTAAAAATTAATGGCGCTGTCAGGACATATATCTCGGTTATTGATAAGTTAATATGAAACTTTTATCGTGAAAATATTATTTGTAGTAGTGTTTATAGAGTAAAACTAATTATGAACTCTATACTTCATCTAAATTGATCGAGATACATAGTCTTGTTCTAGCTTAAATCACTTCAGACTTTACATTTTAAATTTCACAATATGCTTAACAATCACTCATGATTGCGAGGAACACAAAACTCTAATAGGCTTACCATGTGGTAAATACCTAAATCGAGCAATATGTTGAACTAAGAGAAGACAATATTTTATTAAAAAAGAAAATGCGATAGAAATTGGAGAGCATGAACGATAGAGATAAAATAATGGATGCTTAAATTCATCTTGATGCATTGATAGAGAAAATAAGGATAAAGGAGATTAGAGTAAGATACTGAATTTAATGAAATGTTTCTTTTAGTTTTAAATTAATTTCGATTAATTTTTTTAGTTTAATTGCAATAAAATGAAATGTGACATGTACAAATAATTTCCTTAATAGATGACATATGATTTATTTAATTTAAAAAGGGGGAAAATTAACATGTTTTGTCTTCTCATTAAAATTGATAAAAGATTTGTTTACATGTAATTTTCATTTCTTTACAAATATAATGTGTTTCCTGAATCTAAGTGGTTATTCTTTTAAGTAACAATGAAAAATTGTGGCATAAAATAAAGAAAATGATTGTTTAAGGTGAAAAATTGCATTGCGGATAACTCATAAGTAAGTTATCCGAATAAAATGCTTATGCAACAAGGAAAAATTGTTGCCTAAGAAAATAAAATTGTTGTCTAATGTATTAGGCAACGATTTTTTAAGTGCGGGATATACACTTATTCATAAGTTGCAAAACCATGTCTATTAGAATAGGCTACAATTTTATTTACTTTAGACCATATTTTTCATTGTTTCCTAAACTCAAGTTATTCGATAACGAAAAATTACATATCAAAAAATGTAATTACAAGTTATCGGGTGAATAAAATTACATGCCGGAAAACTTCATTGCAAGTTGTTCGATGTAGAAAAATTACATACCAAAAAACTTGATTGCAAGTTATTCGGTGAATAAAAATTACATACCAAAAAATATGATTACAAGTTATCCAGCGAAGAAAAATTACATACCGTAAAAAAATCACATACCAAAAAACTTAAATAAAATTATCCGATACACTTTAATAATAGAGATGTGAAATGATAAATATTAAATAATAAAAATTATTTGATAAATGAAACTTATAGAATTGAAATATTTAAAAAATACGAGGGTATAGGAATAATGATAGGGATATGGGTTTTAAACCATTTAGTATGAGTTTTAAAATACAGGGGTATAGGAATAATGAAAATCATGCACGTTTTATCTTTTCATTTCAACCATTTAGTATGAGTTTTAAAACCGCAAGTATTAAGCGTTATTATTTTTTTTTGTTTTCAAGCATTTAGCCGAGGCTATTAACCCCCACAATGTATTATTTAATGGTTGAAAAATGAAAAGAAAATGAATTAAAAAATCTTGAAAGTTTGTAGGGTCTAAAACGAAAATAAGAAGTCTCTCACGTGAGAGATCTATTACAGTCTGTACAGATGACAAAGCCAAAATACAAAGAAATAAAATAAAAAGTAAATAAAATAAATTTCAGAAATCCAAAATACTCTTAGATTTTGTTTGGGATTTTGGGAGAGAAAAGGTAGAGAGGATTTTAAAAAACGAATGATTAAATAAAAATAATAAAAGGATTTAGTTGGGGTGAGTTTTGGAAATTTTGTTTTATTCAGAAAAAACAAAATTTTCATAATTTAAAAGAACTAAAAATATGTATTAAAGATATGTTAATCACATATTAATATAACTTTTTTGTTATAATATTACAAAAATTGAAAATATGTTATTGATAAATACAATTTTATCATTTTATAAAAATGAAAAATTGTTTATATATATAGATATATAATATATATATATATATATATATATATATATAATATATATAATATATATATCTATATATATATATATATATATATATATATATATATATATATATATATATTACAAAAATTAAAAATATGTTAATTTGTTATTTAATGAAAAGTACCGTTTTATCATTTTATAAAAAAAAACAAAATTTCAAAAAATCTTAAAGAGTTTTTAATATTTCTAAAAATTCATTATTCAAGTCCTTCACTTATTTCTCTTCCAAACTCCCGTTGAAAAACACTCCACCGTAAATGTTTGCCACGTCACTGCTGCCACATTATATCTTTGGCAATACTATTTTTTAGAAGAACTTCTTAGGAAGGAAATCTATATTAGTCATGGAATAAAAGAAATGTCTAACATTTAACTCTTACTTCTAATTTAAATAAATAAATAACTATATGTCACCGTCATAGTAGTTGTAATATCCATTAAAAAAAAAAGCTATAATATTATGCATTGATAAATAATAGATTTAAATAGTCTTGTAATTGATAAATAATATTATGCATTGATAAATAATAGATTTAACTCTTACTTCTAATTGATCTATGTAAATTGAGTTTTTTTTTTAACTATATTTTTTTTTATAAAATAATTTTAAAATGTTAAAATATTTTTGATTTTATTCTATAAAGTTAAAATCCGCATAAAACATTCAGATTTTCTAGACTAAAATCAAATAAAATATAATATTTAAAGGTTTTATTAAAAAAAAAATACACACTAGCTTACAGAACCAAAAAGATTTTTAAATTTAAATAATATACGTGTAATAAGTCTAAAATGTATCTCTTTCTTTTTCTAATACTTAATATGAGTAGTTGTGTAGTATACAAGTTTTCCAAATTTTGATACTTTTTTCTGACTCATATTCTTTAAAATATTACATAATAAATAATAAATAATAAGATTTAACTCTCAAAATATTTTTATAAAATGAGTACTATATAAAGAACTTGAAGTTTCCTATGCATAATACTGAGAACAAAAGATAATAATAGAATACAAAGACAAAATCTTCAGAAAAAATGACAGTGCACATTTGCAAACTTTTCTCATGGGAGTTTTATGCATTACATTGCTCCTATCTTTGGTAAGAAATATGAACTTTTTCCTGTAAATTCTATTTTGTATATCATTGTTAAAATATAAAAGGAATTTTGAGTTTGAGAGATTTTTTAACAGGAGCAACGGGTAGCGATATAGCGGAAACATGCATTGGTGGACTATGTATTGATTTGTGCCGTAAGATGTGGTTAGGATTTCCGAAAGGTGAATGTAATTTCGTTCCTTATGTTGTTGTTATAACTAGTTAGTAGTTGTCGTTTTTAAAATAAATTACAGTATTGTAAATACTTAATAATATAGAATAAAATAAATAAATCTTCCTCCAAAATTTTGCTTTATGTTTGAAGCATACACATTTGATGTCTGGTTGAGTAAAAGTAAAGTGGAAGACTTGAAAGAAGAAGACTTCTCCTTCAACTTAAAGACAGGGTGAAAATTGTTTCCATTTTAATATTGTATATTATGGGTTAAATTATAGTTTATATTCAATGAAATATTACTATTTTATTTTATAATGTTCTTTTTTTAATTTTGCAACTTTTTTTTATCAAATAAAAAGAACTAATTTGCAACATCGATGTATGCTTATTTATATTTTTTGGCATATATTTTAGTGTTTTAAATTTCACTACTTAAATATGAGTAAATAAAAGATTGTAGATTCATACTCATATATTATGAGATGTATTTGTAACA